>NC_091261.1:4565454-4868484 GCF_042477335.2 Ovis canadensis | reverse complement strand
ACAAGGTCTTAGGCCCCGGCATCTACGGGAGAGGAATCCCGAGAGGCCCCCGAGGAACTCGCATGGGGACTGGCCTTTCCTGGGGCCATCAGAGCGGGTCCCTGAGGTCCCCGTCGTAAGTCGAGAGCACCTGCCTCAACTCGAGAAAATCCAGGAGGTTTTGCCCTCCAGGCGAGATGAGGCCCATTTCCGCTGATGCTTCTCAAGGCTAATCACATCTAACCACTGGAACATCCAAAGGGTCCTTCTCACCCTTGCTGCAACTCAAGAAGTTCCCCGACATACCCGTCTCCACTCGAGAGGAAGCACGAGGGTGCCGCACACATCCAGGGGAGCCCCGTTTCCGCCTCCTAGCTCGAGATGAGGGATCCTTTCCCTGTTTCCTAGGGAAAGAATTCCCGGCGTTCCCGTCGCATCTCAAGAGGAGGCGCTCTGCACAGGAAAGGCGAGAGGAACTCCAGGGTCGTGCCACCATTCCAAGAGTCCCCCAGATGTGTCAGTCCATTCCAGAGGAACCTGTTTTCCCTTCACTGCCTTGACGTTCAAGCTGAGTATCGACTCCCACCACGTGTGCACGTGGGACAGCCCTGTGGGAAAGCCTCGTGGGAAAGCCTCGTGGGAAAGACTCGAGGGAAAACCATAGATCCTTTGATCCACGCGGCGGACTGCGTGACACTGCTGCTACCGCTCTGGAGGAAAGCGCAAGTGCATGCCCGCATTCGAGACGAGGACTGACTCCCCTGGGGAGACTCCAGAAGTACCCCAAGATCCATGTCAGCACTGGAGAGGAATCCTCAGGTTCCGGCCCCGACTCCACACAAGGTCTTAGGCCCCGGCATCGACGGGAGAGGAATCCCGAGAGGCCCCCGAGGAACTCGCATGGGGACTGGCCTTTCCTGAGGCCACCAGAGCGGGTCCCTGAGGTCCCCGTCGTAAGTCGAGAGCACCTGCCGCAACTCGAGAAAATCCAGGAGGTTTTGCCCTCCAGGCGAGATGAGGCCCATTTCCGATGAGGCTTCTCGAGGCTAATCACATCTAACCACTGGAACATCCAAAGGGTCCTTCTCACCCTTGCTGCAACTCAAGAAGTTCCCCGACATACCCGTCTCCACTCGAGAGGAAGCACGAGGGTCTCGCACACATCCAGGGGAGCCCCGTTTCCGCCTGCTAGCTCGAGATGAGGGATCCTTACCCTGTTTCGTAGGGAAAGAATTCCCGGCGTTCCCGTCGCATCTCAAGAAGAGGCGCTCTCCACAGGAAAGGCGAGAGGAACTCCAGGGTCGTGCCACCATTCCAAGAGTCACCCAGATGTGTCAGTCAATTCCAGAGGAACCTGTTTTCCCTGCACTGCCTTGACGTTCAAGCCGAGGATCGACACCCACCACGTGGGCACGTGGGACAGCCCTGTGGGAAAGCCTCGTGGGAAAGCCTCGTGGGAAAGACTCGAGGGAAAACCATAGATCCTTTGATCCACGCGGCGGACTGCGTGACACTGCTGCTACCGCTCTGGAGGAAAGCGCAAGTGCATGCCCGCATTCGAGACGAGGACTGACTCCCCTGGGGAGACTCCAGAAGTACCCCAAGATCCATGTCAGCACTGGAGAGGAATCCTCAGGTTCCGGCCCCGATTCCACACAAGGTCTTAGGCCCCGGCATCGACGGGAGAGGAATCCCGAGAGGCCCCCGAGGAACTCGCATGGGGACTGGCCTTTCCTGAGGCCACCAGAGCGGGTCCCTGAGGTCCCTGTCGTAAGTCGAGAGCACCTGCCGCAACTCGAGAAAATCCAGGAGGTTTTGCCCTCCAGGCGAGATGAGGCCCATTTCTGCTGAGGCTTCTCGAGGCTAATCACATCTAACCACTGGAACATCCAAAGGGTCCTTCTCACCCTTGCTGCAACTCAAGAAGTTCCCCGACATACCCGTCTCCACTCGAGAGGAAGCACGTGGGGTCCCGCACACATCCAGGGGAGCCCCGTTTCCGCCTTCTAGCTCGAGATGAAGGATCCTTTCCCTGTTTCGTAGGGAAAGAATTCCCGGCGTTCCCGTCGCATCTCAAGAGGAGGCGCTCTCCACAGGAAAGGCGAGAGGAACTCCAGGGTCGTGCCACCATTCCAAGAGTCCCTCAGATGTGTCAGTCCATTCCAGAGGAACCTGTTTTCCCTGCACTGCCTTGACGTTCAAGCCGAGGATCGACTCCCACCACGTGTGCACGTGGGACAGCCCTGTGGGAAAGCCTCGTTGGAAAGACTCGAGGGAAAACCATAGATCCATTGATCCACGCGGCGGACTGCGTGACACTGCTGCTACCGCCCTGGAGGAAAGCGCAAGTGCATGCCCGCATTCGAGACGAGGACTGACTCCCCTGGGGAGACTCCAGAAGTACCCCAAGGTCCATGTCAGCACTGGAGAGGAATCCTCAGGTTCCGGCCCCGACTCCACACAAGGTCTTAGGCCCCGGCATCGACGGGAGAGGAATCCCGAGAGGCCCCCGGGGAACTCGCATGAGGACTGGCCTTTCCTGAGGCCACCAGAGCGGGTCCCTGAGGTCCCCGTCGTAAGTCGAGAGCACCTGCCGCAACTCGAGAAAATCCAGGAGGTTTTGAACTCCAGGCGAGATGAGGCCCATTTCCGCTGAGGCTTCTCGAGGCTAAACACATCTAACCACTGGAACATCCAAAGGGTCCTTCTCACCCTTGCTGCAACTCAAGAAGTTCCCCGACATACCCGTCTCCACTCGAGAGGAAGCACGAGGGTCCCGCACACATCCAGGGGAGCCCCGTTTCCGCCTCCTAGCTCGAGATGAGGGATCCTTTCCCTGTTTCGTAGGGAAAGAATTCCCGGCGTTCCCGTCGCATCTCAAGAGGAGGCGCTCTCCACAGGAAAGGCGAGAGGAACTCCAGGGTCGTGCCACCATTCCAAGACTCCCCCGGATGTGTCAGTCCATTCCAGAGGAACCTGTTTTCCCTGCACTGCCTTGACGTTCAAGCCGAGGATCGACTCCCACCACGTGTGCACGTGGGACAGCCCTGTGGGAAAGCCTCGTGGGAAAGCCTCGTGGGAAAGACTCGAGGGAAAACCATAGATCCTTTGATCCACGCGGCGGACTGCGTGACACTGCTGCTACCGCTCTGGAGGAAAGCGCAAGTGCATGCCCGCATTCGAGACGAGGACTGACTCCCCTGGGGAGACTCCAGAAGTACCCCAAGATCCATGTCAGCACTGGAGAGCAATCCTCAGGTTCCGGCCCCGACTCCACACAAGGTCTTAGGCCCCGGCATCGAAGGGAGAGGAATCCCGAGAGGCCCCCGAGAAACTCGCATGGGGACTGGCCTTTCCTGAGGCCACCAGAGCGGGTCCCTGAGGTCCCGGTCGTAAGTCGAGAGCACCTGCCGCAACTCGAGAAAATCCAGGAGGTTTTGACATCCAGGCGAGATGAGGCACATTTCCGCTGAGGCTTCTCGAGGCTAATCACATCTAACCACTGGAACATCCAAAGGGTCCTTCTCACCCTTGCTGCAACTCAAGAAGTTCCCCGACATACCCGTCTCCACTCGAGAGGAAGCACGAGGGTCTCGCACACATCCAGGGGAGCCCCGTTTCCGCCTGCTAGCTCGAGAGGAGGGATCCTTACCCTGTTTCGTAGGGAAAGAATTCCCGGCGTTCCCGTCGCATCTCAAGAAGAGGCGCTCTCCACAGGAAAGGCGAGAGGAACTCCAGGGTCGTGCCACCATTCCAAGAGTCCCCCAGATGTGTCAGTCCATTCCAGAGGAACCTGTTTTCCCTGCACTGCCTTGACGTTCAAGCCGAGGATCGACACCCACCACGTGGGCACGTGGGACAGCCCTGTGGGAAAGCCTCGTGGGAAAGCCTCGTGGGAAAGACTCGAGGGAAAAACATAGATCCTTTGATCCACGCGGCGGACTGCGTGACACTGCTGCTACCGCTCTGGAGGAAAGCGCAAGTGCATGCCCGCATTCGAGACGAGGACTGACTCCCCTGGGGAGACTCCAGAAGTACCCCAAGATCCATGTTAGCACTGGAGAGGAATCCTCAGGTTCCGGCCCCGACTCCACACAAGGTCTTAGGCCCCGGCATCGACGGGAGACGAATCCCGAGAGGCCCCCGAGGAACTCGCATGGGGACTGGCCTTTCCTGAGGCCACCAGAGCGGGACCCTGAGGTCCCCGTCGTAAGTCGAGAGCACCTGCCGCAACTCGAGAAATTCCAGGAGGTTTTGCCCTCCAGGCGAGATGAGGCCCATTTCCGCTGAGGCTTCTCGAGGCTAATCACATCTAACCACTGGAACATCCAAAGGGTCCTTCTCACCCTTGCTGCAACTCAAGAAGTTCCCCGACATACCCGTCTCCACTCGAGAGGAAGCACGAGGGTCCCGCACACATCCAGGGGAGCCCCGTTTCCGCCTCCTAGCTCGAGATGAGGGATCCTTTCCCTGTTTCGTAGGGAAAGAATTCCCGGCGTTCCCGTCGCATCTCAAGAGGAGGCGCTCTCCACAGGAACGGCGAGAGGAACTCCAGGGTCGTGCGACCATTCCAAGACTCCCCCGGATGTGTCAGTTCATTCCAGAGGAACCTGTTTTCCCTGCACTGCCTTGACGTTCAAGCCGAGGATCGACTCCCACCACGTGTGCACGTGGGACAGCCCTGTGGGAAAGCCTCGTGGGAAAGCCTCGTGGGAAAGACTCGAGGGAAAACCATAGATCCTTTGATCCACGCGGCGGACTGCGTGACACTGCTGCTACCGCTCTGGAGGAAAGCGCAAGTGCATGCCCGCATTCGAGACGAGGACTGACTCCCCTGGGGAGACTCCAGAAGTACCCCAAGATCCATGTCAGCACTGGAGAGGAATCCTCAGGTTCCGGCCCCGATTCCACACAAGGTCTTAGGCCCCGGCATCGACGGGAGAGGAATCCCGAGAGGCCCCCGAGGAACTCGCATGGGGACTGGCCTTTCCTGAGGCCACCAGAGCGGGTCCCTGAGGTCCCCGTCGTAAGTCGAGAGCACCTGCCGCAACTCGAGAAAATCCAGGAGGTTTTGCCCTCCAGGCGAGATGAGGCCCATTTCTGCTGAGGCTTCTCGAGGCTAATCACATCTAACCACTGGAACATCCAAAGGGTCCTTCTCACCCTTGCTGCAACTCAAGAAGTTCCCCGACATACCCGTCTCCACTCGAGAGGAAGCACGTGGGGTCCCGCACACATCCAGGGGAGCCCCGTTTCCGCCTCCTAGCTCGAGATGAAGGATCCTTTCCCTGTTTCGTAGGGAAAGAATTCCCGGCGTTCCCGTCGCATCTCAAGAGGAGGCGCTCTCCACAGGAAAGGCGAGAGGAACTCCAGGGTCGTGCCACCATTCCAAGAGTCCCTCAGATGTGTCAGTCCATTCCAGAGGAACCTGTTTTCCCTGCACTGCCTTGACGTTCAAGCCGAGGATCGACTCCCACCACGTGTGCACGTGGGACAGCCCTGTGGGAAAGCCTCGTGGGAAAGACTCGAGGGAAAACCATAGATCCATTGATCCACGCGGCGGACTGCGTGACACTGCTGCTACCGCCCTGGAGGAAAGCGCAAGTGCATGCCCGCATTCGAGACGAGGACTGACTCCCCTGGGGAGACTCCAGAAGTACCCCAAGGTCCATGTCAGCACTGGAGAGGAATCCTCAGGTTCCGGCCCCGACTCCACACAAGGTCTTAGGCCCCGGCATCGACGGGAGAGGAATCCCGAGAGGCCCCCGAGGAACTCGCATGATGACTGGCCTTTCCTGAGGCCACCAGAGCGGGTCCCTGAGGTCCCCGTCGTAAGTCGAGAGCACCTGCCGCAACTCGAGAAAATCCAGGAGGTTTTGAACTCCAGGCGAGATGAGGCCCATTTCCGCTGAGGCTTCTCGAGGCTAAACACATCTAACCACTGGAACATCCAAAGGGTCCTTC
Organism: Ovis canadensis; assembly: GCF_042477335.2. Classification (NCBI taxonomy): domain Eukaryota; kingdom Metazoa; phylum Chordata; class Mammalia; order Artiodactyla; family Bovidae; genus Ovis; species Ovis canadensis. The sequence goes on along the minus strand of NC_091261.1, from coordinate 4,862,541 downwards.
TCACCCTTGCTGCAACTCAAGAAGTTCCCCGACATACCCGTCTCCACTCGAGAGGAAGCACGTGGGGTCCCGCACACATCCAGGGGAGCCCCGTTTCCGCCTCCTAGCTCGAGATGAGGGATCCTGTCCCTGTTTCCTAGGGAAAGAATTCCCGGCGTTCCCGTCGCATCTCAAGAGGTGGCGCTCTCCACAGGAAAGGCGAAAGGAACTCCAGGGTCGTGCCACCATGCCAAGAGTCCCCCAGATGTGTCAGTCCATTCCAGAGGAACCTGTTTTCCCTGCACTGCCTTGACGTTCAAGCCGAGGATCGACTCCCACCACGTGTGCACGTGGGACAGCCCTGTGGGAAAGCCTCGTTGGAAAGCCTCGTGGGAAGACTGGAGGGAAAATCATAGATCCTTTGATCCACGCGGCGGACTGCGTGACACTGCTGCTACCGCTCTGCAGGAAAGCGCAAGTGCATGCCCGCATTCGAGACGAGGACTGACTCCCCTGGGGAGACTCCAGAAGTACCCCAAGATCCATGTCAGCACTGGAGAGGAATCCTCAGGTTCCGGCCCCGACTCCACACAAGGTCTTAGGCCCCGGCATCTACGGGAGAGGAATCCCGAGAGGCCCCCGAGGAACTCGCATGGGGACTGGCCTTTCCTGGGGCCATCAGAGCGGGTCCCTGAGGTCCCCGTCGTAAGTCGAGAGCACCTGCCTCAACTCGAGAAAATCCAGGAGGTTTTGCCCTCCAGGCGAGATGAGGCCCATTTCCGCTGATGCTTCTCAAGGCTAATCACATCTAACCACTGGAACATCCAAAGGGTCCTTCTCACCCTTGCTGCAACTCAAGACGTTCCCCGACATACCCGTCTCCACTCGAGAGGAAGCACGAGGGTCCCGCACACATCCAGGGGAGCCCCGTTTCCGCCTCCTAGCTCGAGATGAGGGATCCTTTCCCTGTTTCCTAGGGAAAGAATTCCCGGCGTTCCCGTCGCATCTCAAGAGGAGGCGCTCTGCACAGGAAAGGCGAGAGGAACTCCAGGGTCGTGCCACCATTCCAAGAGTCCCCCAGATGTGTCAGTCCATTCCAGAGGAACCTGTTTTCCCTTCACTGCCTTGACGTTCAAGCTGAGTATCGACTCCCACCACGTGTGCACGTGGGACAGCCCTGTGGGAAAGCCTCGTGGGAAAGCCTCGTGGGAAAGACTCGAGGGAAAACCATAGATCCTTTGATCCACGCGGCGGACTGCGTGACACTGCTGCTACCGCTCTGGAGGAAAGCGCAAGTGCATGCCCGCATTCGAGACGAGGACTGACTCCCCTGGGGAGACTCCAGAAGTACCCCAAGATCCATGTCAGCACTGGAGAGGAATCCTCAGGTTCCGGCCCCGACTCCACACAAGGTCTTAGGCCCCGGCATCGACGGGAGAGGAATCCCGAGAGGCCCCCGAGGAACTCGCATGGGGACTGGCCTTTCCTGAGGCCACCAGAGCGGGTCCCTGAGGTCCCCGTCGTAAGTCGAGAGCACCTGCCGCAACTCGAGAAAATCCAGGAGGTTTTGCCCTCCAGGCGAGATGAGGCCCATTTCCGATGAGGCTTCTCGAGGCTAATCACATCTAACCACTGGAACATCCAAAGGGTCCTTCTCACCCTTGCTGCAACTCAAGAAGTTCCCCGACATACCCGTCTCCACTCGAGAGGAAGCACGAGGGTCTCGCACACATCCAGGGGAGCCCCGTTTCCGCCTGCTAGCTCGAGATGAGGGATCCTTACCCTGTTTCGTAGGGAAAGAATTCCCGGCGTTCCCGTCGCATCTCAAGAAGAGGCGCTCTCCACAGGAAAGGCGAGAGGAACTCCAGGGTCGTGCCACCATTCCAAGAGTCACCCAGATGTGTCAGTCCATTCCAGAGGAACCTGTTTTCCCTGCACTGCCTTGACGTTCAAGCCGAGGATCGACACCCACCACGTGGGCACGTGGGACAGCCCTGTGGGAAAGCCTCGTGGGAAAGCCTCGTGGGAAAGACTCGAGGGAAAACCATAGATCCTTTGATCCACGCGGCGGACTGCGTGACACTGCTGCTACCGCTCTGGAGGAAAGCGCAAGTGCATGCCCGCATTCGAGACGAGGACTGACTCCCCTGGGGAGACTCCAGAAGTACCCCAAGATCCATGTCAGCACTGGAGAGGAATCCTCAGGTTCCGGCCCCGATTCCACACAAGGTCTTAGGCCCCGGCATCGACGGGAGAGGAATCCCGAGAGGCCCCCGAGGAACTCGCATGGGGACTGGCCTTTCCTGAGGCCACCAGAGCGGGTCCCTGAGGTCCCTGTCGTAAGTCGAGAGCACCTGCCGCAACTCGAGAAAATCCAGGAGGTTTTGCCCTCCAGGCGAGATGAGGCCCATTTCTGCTGAGGCTTCTCGAGGCTAATCACATCTAACCACTGGAACATCCAAAGGGTCCTTCTCACCCTTGCTGCAACTCAAGAAGTTCCCCGACATACCCGTCTCCACTCGAGAGGAAGCACGTGGGGTCCCGCACACATCCAGGGGAGCCCCGTTTCCGCCTTCTAGCTCGAGATGAAGGATCCTTTCCCTGTTTCGTAGGGAAAGAATTCCCGGCGTTCCCGTCGCATCTCAAGAGGAGGCGCTCTCCACAGGAAAGGCGAGAGGAACTCCAGGGTCGTGCCACCATTCCAAGAGTCCCTCAGATGTGTCAGTCCATTCCAGAGGAACCTGTTTTCCCTGCACTGCCTTGACGTTCAAGCCGAGGATCGACTCCCACCACGTGTGCACGTGGGACAGCCCTGTGGGAAAGCCTCGTTGGAAAGACTCGAGGGAAAACCATAGATCCATTGATCCACGCGGCGGACTGCGTGACACTGCTGCTACCGCCCTGGAGGAAAGCGCAAGTGCATGCCCGCATTCGAGACGAGGACTGACTCCCCTGGGGAGACTCCAGAAGTACCCCAAGGTCCATGTCAGCACTGGAGAGGAATCCTCAGGTTCCGGCCCCGACTCCACACAAGGTCTTAGGCCCCGGCATCGACGGGAGAGGAATCCCGAGAGGCCCCCGGGGAACTCGCATGAGGACTGGCCTTTCCTGAGGCCACCAGAGCGGGTCCCTGAGGTCCCCGTCGTAAGTCGAGAGCACCTGCCGCAACTCGAGAAAATCCAGGAGGTTTTGAACTCCAGGCGAGATGAGGCCCATTTCCGCTGAGGCTTCTCGAGGCTAAACACATCTAACCACTGGAACATCCAAAGGGTCCTTCTCACCCTTGCTGCAACTCAAGAAGTTCCCCGACATACCCGTCTCCACTCGAGAGGAAGCACGTGGGGTCCCGCACACATCCAGGGGAGCCCCGTTTCCGCCTCCTAGCTCGAGATGAGGGATCCTTTCCCTGTTCCTTAGGGAAAGAATTCCCGGCGTTCCCGTCGCATCTCAAGAGGAGGCGCTCTCCACAGGAAAGGCGAGAGGAACTCCAGGGTCGTGCCACCATTCCAAGAGGCCCCAGATATGTCAGTTCATTACAGAGGAAGCTCTTTTGCCTGCACTGCCTTGACGTTCAAGCCGAGGATCGACTCCCACCACGTGTGCACGTGGGACAGCCCTGTGGGAAAGCCTCGTGGGAAAGCCTCGTGGGAAAGACTCGAGGGAAAACCATAGATCCTTTGATCCACGCGGCGGACTGCGTGACACTGCTGCTACCGCTCTGGAGGAAAGCCCAAGTGCATGCCCGCATTCGAGACGAGGACTGACTCCCCTGGGGAGACTCCAGAAGTACCCCAAGATCCATGGCAGCACTGGAGAGGAATCCTCAGGTTCCGGCCCCGACCCAACACAAGGTCTTAGGCCCCGGCATCGACGGGAGAGGAATCCCGAGAGGCCCCCGAGGAACTCGCATGGGGACTGGCCTTTCCTGAGGCCACCAGAGCGGGTCCCTGAGGTCCCCGTCGTAAGTCGAGAGCACCTGCCGCAACTCGAGAAAATCCAGGAGGTTTTGCCCTCCAGGCGAGATGAGGCCCATTTCCGCTGAGGCTTCTCGAGGCTAATCACGTCTAACCACTGGAACTTCCAAAGGGTCCTTCACACCCTTGCTGCAACTCAAGTTTTTAACCGACATACCCGTCTCCACTCGAGAGGAAGCACGTGGGGTCCCGCACACATCCAGGGGAGCCCCGTTTCCGCCTCCTAGCTCGAGATGAGGGATCCTTTCCCTGTTTCCTAGGGAAAGAATTCCCGGCGTTCCCGTCGCATCTCAAGAGGTGGCGCTCTCCACAGGAAAGGCGAGAGGAACTCCAGGGTCGGGCCACCATTCCAAGAGTCCCCCAGATGTGTCAGTCCATTCCAGAGGTACCTGTTTTCCCTGCACTGCCTTGACGTTCAAGCCGAGGATCGACTCCCACCACGTGTGCACGTGGGACAGCCCTGTGGGAAAGCCTCGTGGGAAAGCCTCGTGGGAAAGACTCGAGGGAAAACCATAAATCCTTTGATCCACGCGGCGGACTGCGTGACACTGCTGCTACCGCTCTGGAGGAAAGCGCAAGTGCATGCCCGCATTCGAGACGAGGACTGACTCCCCTGGGGAGACTCCAGAAGTACCCCAAGATCCATGTCAGCACTGGAGAGGAATCCTCAGGTTCCGGCCCCGACTCCACACAAGGTCTTAGGCCCCGGCATCGATGGGAGAGGAATCCCGAAAGGCCCCCGAGGAACTCGCATGGGGACTGGCCTTTCCTGAGGCCACCAGAGCGGGTCCCTGAGGTCCCCGTCGTAAGTCGAGAGCACCTGCCGCAACTCGAGAAAATCCAGGAGGTTTTGCCCTCCAGGCGAGATGAGGCCCATTTCCGCTGAGGCTTCTCGAGGCTAATCACGTCTAACCACTGGAACTTCCAAAGGGTCCTTCACACCCTTGCTGCAACTCAAGCAGTTCCGCGACATACCCGTCTCCACTCGAGAGGAAGCACGAGGGTCCCGCACACATCCAGGGGAGCCCCGTTTCCGCCTACTAGGTCGAGATGAGGGATCCTTTCCCTGTTTCGTAGGGAAAGAATTCCTGGCGTTCGCGTCGCATCTCAAGAGGAGGCGCTCTCCACAGGAAAGGCGAGAGGAACTCCAGGGTCGTGCCACCATTCCAAGAGACCCCCAGATGTGTCAGTCCATTCCAGAGGAACCTGTTTTCCCTGCACTGCCTTGAGTTCAAGCCGAGGATCGACTCCCACCACGTGTGCACGTGGGACAGCCCTGTGGGAAAAGCCTCGTGGGAAAGCCTCGTGGGAAAGACACGAGGGAAAACCATAGATCCTTTGATCCACGAGGCGGACTGCGTGACACTGCTGCTACCGCTCTGGAGGAAAGCGCAAGTGCATGCCCGCATTCGAGAAGAGGACTGACTCCCCTGGGGAGACTCCAGAAGTACCCCAAGATCCATGTCAGCACTGGAGAGCAATCCTCAGGTTCCGGCCCCGACTCCACACAAGGTCTTAGGCCCCGGCATCGACGGGAGAGGAATCCCGAGAGGCCCCCGAGGAACTCCCATGGGGACTGGCCTTTCCTGAGGCCACCAGAGCAGGTCCCTGAGGTCCCCGTCGTAAGTCGAGAGCACCTGCCGCAACTCGAGAAATTCCACGAGGTTTTACCCTCCAGGCGAGTTGAGGCCAATTTCCGCTGAGGCTTCTCGAGGCTAATCACGTCTAACCACTGGAACTTCCAAAGGGTCCTTCACACCCTTGCTGCAACTCAAGCAGTTCCGCGACATACCCGTCTCCACTCGAGAGGAAGCACGTGGGGTCCCGCACACATCCAGGGGAGACCCGTTTCCGCCTCCTAGCTCGAGATGAGGGATCCTTTCCCTGTTTCGTAGGGAAAGAATTCCCGGCGTTCCCGTCGCATCTCAAGAGGAGGCGCTCTCCACAGGAAAGGCGAGAGTAACTCCAGGGTCGTGCCACCATTCCAAGACTCCCCCGGATGTGTCAGTCCTTTCCAGAGGAACCTGTTTTCCCTGCACTGCCTTGACGTTCAAGCCGAGGATCGACTCCCACCACGTGTGCACGTGGGACAGCCCTGTGGGAAAGCCTCGTGGGAAAGCCTCGTGGGAAAGACTCGAGGGAAAACCATAGATCCTTTGATCCAGGCTGCGGACTGCGTGACACTGCTGCTACCGCTCTGGAGGAAAGCGCAAGTGCATGCCCGCATTCGAGACGAGGACTGACTCCCCTGGGGAGACTCCAGAAGTACCCCAAGATCCATGTCAGCACTGGAGAGCAATCCTCAGGTTCCGGCCCCGACTCCACACAAGGTCTTAGGCCCCGGCATCGAAGGGAGAGGAAACCCGAGCGGCCCCCGAGGAACTCGCATGGGGACTGGACTTTCCTGAGGCCACCAGAGCGGGTCCCTGAGGTCCCGGTCGTAAGTCGAGAGACCTGCCGCAACTCGAGAAAATCCAGGAGGTTTTGCCCTCCAGGCGAGATGAGACCCATTTCCGCTGAGGCTTCTCGAGGCTAATCACGTCTAACCACTGGAACTTCCAAAGGGTCCTTCACACCCTTGCTGCAACTCAAGTTGTTCCCCGACATACCCGTCTCCACTCGAGAGGAAGCACGTGGGGTCCCGCACACATCCAGGGGAGCCCCGTTTCCGCCTCCTAGCTCGAGATGAGGGATCCTTTCCCTGTTTCCTAGGGAAAGAATTCCCGGCGTTCCCGTCGCATCTCAAGAGGTGGCGCTCTCCACAGGAAAGGCGAGAGGAACTCCAGGGTCGTGCCACCATTCCAAGAGTCCCCCAGATGTGTCAGTCCATTCCAGAGGAACCTGTTTTCCCTGCACTGCCTTGACGTTCAAGCCGAGGATCGACTCCCACCACGTGTGCACGTGGGACAGCCCTATGGGAAAGCCTCGTTGGAAAGCCTCGTGGGAAAGACTCGAGGGAAAACCATAAATCCTTTGATCCACGCGGCGGACTGGGTGACACTGCTGCTACCGCTCTGGAGGAAAGCCCAAGTGCATGACCGCATTCGAGACGAGGACTGACTCCCCTGGGGAGACTCCAGAAGTACCCCAAGATCCATGTCAGCACTGGAGAGGAATCCTCAGGTTCCGGCCCCGACTCCACACAAGGTCTTAGGCCCCGGCATCGACGGGAGAGGAATCCCGAGAGGCCCCCGAGGAACTCGCATGGGGACTGGCCTTTCCTGAGGGCACCAGAGCGGGTCCCTGAGGTCCCCGTCGTAAGTCGAGAGCACCTGCCGCAACTCGAGAAAATCCAGGAGGTTTTGCCCTCCAGGCGAGATGAGGCCCATTTCCGCTGAGGCTTCTCGAGGCTAATCACGTCTAACCACTGGAACTTCCAAAGGGTCCTTCACACCCTTGCTGCAACTCAAGTTGTTCCCCGACATACCCGTCTCCACTCGAGAGGAAGCACGTGGGGTCCCGCACACATTCAGGGAGCCCCGTTTCCGCCTCCTAGCTCGAGATGAGGGATCCTTTCCCTGTTTCCTAGGGAAAGAATTCCCGGCGTTCCCGTCGCATCTCAAGAGGTGGCGCTCTCCACAGGAAAGGCGAGAGGAACTCCAGGGTCGGGCCACCATTCCAAGAGTCCCCCAGATGTGTCAGTCCATTCCAGAGGTACCTGTTTTCCCTGCACTGCCTTGACGTTCAAGCCGAGGATCGACTCCCACCACGTGTGCACGTGGGACAGCCCTGTGGGAAAGCCTCGTTGGAAAGCCTCGTGGGAAAGACTCGAGGGAAAACCATAGATCCTTTGATCCACGCGGCGGACTGCGTGACACTGCTGCTACCGCTCTGGAGGAAAGCGCAAGTGCATGCCCGCATTCGAGACGAGGACTGACTCCCCTGGGGAGACTCCAGAAGTACCCCAAGATCCATGTCAGCACTGGAGAGGAATCCTCAGGTTCCGGCCCCGACTCCACACAAGGTCTTAGGCCCCGGCATCGACGGGAGAGGAATCCCGAGAGGCCCCCGAGGAACTCGCATGGGGACTGGCCTTTCATGACGCCACCAGAGCGGGTCCCTGAGGTCCCCGTCGTAAGTCGAGAGCACCTGCCGCAACTCGAGAAAATCCAGGAGGTTTTGCCCTCCAGGCGAGATGAGGCCCATTTCCGCTGAGGCTTCTCGAGGCTAATCACGTCTAACCACTGGAACTTCCAAAGGGTCCTTCACACCCTTGCTGCAACTCAAGCAGTTCCGCGACATACCCGTCTCCACTCGAGAGGAAGCACGTGGGGTCCCGCACATATCCAGGGGAGACCCGTTTCCGCCTCCTAGCTCGAGATGAGGGATCCTTTCCCTGTTTCGTAGGGAAAGAATTCCCGGCGTTCCCGTCGCATCTCAAGAGGAGGCGCTCTCCACAGGAAAGGCGAGAGGAACTCCAGGGTCGTGCCACCATTCCAAGACTCCCCCGGATGTGTCAGTCCATTCCAGAGGAACCTGTTTTCCCTGCACTGCCTTGACGTTCAAGCCGAGGATCGACTCCCACGACGTGTGCACGTGGGACAGCCCTGTGGGAAAGCCTCGTGGGAAAGCCTCGTGGGAAAGACTCGAGGGAAAACCATAGATCCTTTGATCCAGGCTGCGGACTGCGTGACACTGCTGCTACCGCTCTGGAGGAAAGCGCAAGTGCATGCCCGCATTCGAGACGAGGACTGACTCCCCTGGGGAGACTCCAGAAGTACCCCAAGATCCATGTCAGCACTGGAGAGCAATCCTCAGGTTCCGGCCCCGACTCCACACAAGGTCTTAGGCCCCGGCATCGAAGGGAGAGGAAACCCGAGAGGCCCCCGAGGAACTCGCATGGGGACTGGCCTTTCCTGAGGCCACCAGAGCGGGTCCCTGAGGTCCCGGTCGTAAGTCGAGAGCACCTGCCGCAACTCGAGAAAATCCAGGAGGTTTTGCCCTCCAGGCGAGATGAGACCCATTTCCGCTGAGGCTTCTCGAGGCTAATCACGTCTAACCACTGGAACTTCCAAAGGGTCCTTCACACCCTTGCTGCAACTCAAGTTGTTCCCCGACATACCCGTCTCCACTCGAGAGGAAGCACGTGGGGTCCCGCACACATCCAGGGGAGCCCCGTTTCCGCCTCCTAGCTCGAGATGAGGGATCCTTTCCCTGTTTCCTAGGGAAAGAATTCCCGGCGTTCCCGTCGCATCTCAAGAGGTGGCGCTCTCCACAGGAAAGGCGAGAGGAACTCCAGGGTCGTGCCACCATTCCAAGAGTCCCCCAGATGTGTCAGTCCATTCCAGAGGAACCTGTTTTCCCTGCACTGCCTTGACGTTCAAGCCGAGGATCGACTCCCACCACGTGTGCACGTGGGACAGCCCTGTGGGAAAGCCTCGTTGGAAAGCCTCGTGGGAAAGACTCGAGGGAAAACCATAAATCCTTTGATCCACGCGGGGGACTGCGTGACACTGCTGCTACCGCTCTGGAGGAAAGCGCAAGTGCATGCCCGCATTCGAGACGAGGACTGACTCCCCTGGGGAGACTCCAGAAGTACCCCAAGATCCATGTCAGCACTGAAGAGGAATCCTCAGGTTCCGGCCCCGACTCCACACAAGGTCTTAGGCCCCGGCATCGATGGGAGAGGAATCCCGAGAGGCCCCCGAGGAACGCGCATGGGGACTGGCCTTTCCTGACGCCACCAGAACGGGTCCCTGAGGTCCCCGTCGTAAGTCGAGAGCACCTGCCGCAACTCGAGAAAATCCACGAGGTTTTGCCCTCCAGGCGAGATGAGGCCCATTTCCGCTGAGGCTTCTCGAGGCTAATCACATCTAACCACTGGAACTTCCAAAGGGTCCTTCACACCCTTGCTGCAACTCAAGCAGTTCCGCGACATACCCGTCTCCACTCGAGAGGAAGCACGAGGGTCCCGCACACATCCAGGGGAGCCCCGTTTCCGCCTACTAGTTCGAGATGAGGGATCCTTTCCCTGTTTCGTAGGGAAAGAATTCCTGGCGTTCGCGTCGCATCTCAAGAGGAGGCGCTCTCCACAGGAAAGGCGAGAGGAACTCCAGGGTCGTGCCACCATTCCAAGAGACCCCCAGATGTGTTAGTCCATTCCAGAGGAACCTGTTTTCCCTGCACTGCCTTGAGTTCAAGCCGAGGATCGACTCCCACCACGTGTGCACGTGGGACAGCCCTGTGGGAAAAGCCTCGTGGGAAAGCCTCGTGGGAAAGACTCGAGGGAAAACCATAGATCCTTTGATCCACGCGGCGGACTGCGTGACACTGCTGCTACCGCTCTGGAGGAAAGCGCAAGTGCATGCCCGCATTCGAGACGAGGACTGACTCCCCTGGGGAGACTCCAGAAGTACCCCAAGATCCATGTCAGCACTGGAGAGCAATCCTCAGGTTCCGGCCCCGACTCCACACAAGGTCTTAGGCCCCGGCATCGACGGGAGAGGAATCCCGAGAGGCCCCCGAGGAACTCCCATGCGGACTGGCCTTTCCTGAGGCCACCAGAGCAGGTCCCTGAGGTCCCCGTCGTAAGTCGAGAGCACCTGCCGCAACTCGAGAAATTCCACGAGGTTTTGCCCTCCAGGCGAGTTGAGGCCCATTTCCGCTGAGGCTTCTCGAGGCTAATCACGTCTAACCACTGGAACTTCCAAAGGGTCCTTCACACCCTTGCTGCAACTCAAGCAGTTCCGCGACATACCCGTCTCCACTCGAGAGGAAGCACGAGGGTCCCGCACACATCCAGGGGAGCCCCGTTTCCGCCTACTAGGTCGAGATGAGGGATCCTTTCCCTGTTTCGTAGGGAAAGAATTCCTGGCGTTCGCGTCGCATCTCAAGAGGAGGCGCTCTCCACAGGAAAGGCGAGAGGAACTCCAGGGTCGTGCCACCATTCCAAGAGACCCCCAGATGTGTCAGTCCATTCCAGAGGAACCTGTTTTCCCTGCACTGCCTTGAGTTCAAGCCGAGGATCGACTCCCACCACGTGTGCACGTGGGACAGCCCTGTGGGAAAAGCCTCGTGGGAAAGCCTCGTGGGAAAGACTCGAGGGAAAACCATAGATCCTTTGATCCACGAGGCGGACTGCGTGACACTGCTGCTACCGCTCTGGAGGAAAGCGCAAGTGCATGCCCGCATTCGAGACGAGGACTGACTCCCCTGGGGAGACTCCAGAAGTACCCCAAGATCCATGTCAGCACTGGAGAGCAATCCTCAGGTTCCGGCCCCGACTCCACACAAGGTCTTAGGCCCCGGCATCGACGGGAGAGGAATCCCGAGAGGCCCCCGAGGAACTCCCATGGGGACTGGCCTTTCCTGAGGCCACCAGAGCAGGTCCCTGAGGTCCCCGTCGTAAGTCGAGAGCACCTGCCGCAACTCGAGAAATTCCACGAGGTTTTACCCTCCAGGCGAGTTGAGGCCAATTTCCGCTGAGGCTTCTCGAGGCTAATCACGTCTAACCACTGGAACTTCCAAAGGGTCCTTCACACCCTTGCTGCAACTCAAGCAGTTCCGCGACATACCCGTCTCCACTCGAGAGGAAGCACGTGGGGTCCCGCACACATCCAGGGGAGACCCGTTTCCGCCTCCTAGCTCGAGATGAGGGATCCTTTCCCTGTTTCGTAGGGAAAGAATTCCCGGCGTTCCCGTCGCATCTCAAGAGGAGGAGCTCTCCACAGGAAAGGCGAGAGTAACTCCAGGGTCGTGCCACCATTCCAAGACTCCCCCGGATGTGTCAGTCCTTTCCAGAGGAACCTGTTTTCCCTGCACTGCCTTGACGTTCAAGCCGAGGATCGACTCCCACCACGTGTGCACGTGGGACAGCCCTGTGGGAAAGCCTCGTGGGAAAGCCTCGTGGGAAAGACTCGAGGGAAAACCATAGATCCTTTGATCCAGGCTGCGGACTGCGTGACACTGCTGCTACCGCTCTGGAGGAAAGCGCAAGTGCATGCCCGCATTCGAGACGAGGACTGACTCCCCTGGGGAGACTCCAGAAGTACCCCAAGATCCATGTCAGCACTGGAGAGCAATCCTCAGGTTCCGGCCCCGACTCCACACAAGGTCTTAGGCCCCGGCATCGAAGGGAGAGGAAACCCGAGCGGCCCCCGAGGAACTCGCATGGGGACTGGCCTTTCCTGAGGCCACCAGAGCGGGTCCCTGAGGTCCCGGTCGTAAGTCGAGAGACCTGCCGCAACTCGAGAAAATCCAGGAGGTTTTGCCCTCCAGGCGAGATGAGACCCATTTCCGCTGAGGCTTCTCGAGGCTAATCACGTCTAACCACTGGAACTTCCAAAGGGTCCTTCACACCCTTGCTGCAACTCAAGTTGTTCCCCGACATACCCGTCTCCACTCGATAGGAAGCACGTGGGGTCCCGCACACATCCAGGGGAGCCCCGTTTCCGCCTCCTAGCTCGAGATGAGGGATCCTTTCCCTGTTTCCTAGGGAAAGAATTCCCGGCGTTCCCGTCGCATCTCAAGAGGTGGCGCTCTCCACAGGAAAGGCGAGAGGAACTCCAGGGTCGTGCCACCATTCCAAGAGTCCCCCAGATGTGTCAGTCCATTCCAGAGGAACCTGTTTTCCCTGCACTGCCTTGACGTTCAAGCCGAGGATCGACTCCCACCACGTGTGCACGTGGGACAGCCCTGTGGGAAAGCCTCGTTGGAAAGCCTCGTGGGAAAGACTCGAGGGAAAACCATAAATCCTTTGATCCACGCGGCGGACTGGGTGACACTGCTGCTACCGCTCTGGAGGAAAGCCCAAGTGCATGACCGCATTCGAGACGAGGACTGACTCCCCTGGGGAGACTCCAGAAGTACCCCAAGATCCATGTCAGCACTGGAGAGGAATCCTCAGGTTCCGGCCCCGACTCCACACAAGGTCTTAGGCCCCGGCATCGACGGGAGAGGAATCCCGAGAGGCCCCCGAGGAACTCGCATGGGGACTGGCCTTTCCTGAGGGCACCAGAGCGGGTCCCTGAGGTCCCCGTCGTAAGTCGAGAGCACCTGCCGCAACTCGAGAAAATCCAGGAGGTTTTGCCCTCCAGGCGAGATGAGGCCCATTTCCGCTGAGGCTTCTCGAGGCTAATCACGTCTAACCACTGGAACTTCCAAAGGGTCCTTCACACCCTTGCTGCAATTCAAGTTGTTCCCCGACATACCCGTCTCCACTCGAGAGGAAGCACGTGGGGTCCCGCACACATTCAGGGAGCCCCGTTTCCGCCTCCTAGCTCGAGATGAGGGATCCTTTCCCTGTTTCCTAGGGAAAGAATTCCCGGCGTTCCCGTCGCATCTCAAGAGGTGGCGCTCTCCACAGGAAAGGCGAGAGGAACTCCAGGGTCGGGCCACCATTCCAAGAGTCCCCCAGATGTGTCAGTCCATTCCAGAGGTACCTGTTTTCCCTGCACTGCCTTGACGTTCAAGCCGAGGATCGACTCCCACCACGTGTGCACGTGGGACAGCCCTGTGGGAAAGCCTCGTTGGAAAGCCTCGTGGGAAAGACTCGAGGGAAAACCATAGATCCTTTGATCCACGCGTCGGACTGCGTGACACTGCTGCTACCGCTCTGGAGGAAAGCGCAAGTGCATGCCCGCATTCGAGACGAGGACTGACTCCCCTGGGGAGACTCCAGAAGTACCCCAAGATCCATGTCAGCACTGGAGAGGAATCCTCAGGTTCCGGCCCCGACTCCACACAAGGTCTTAGGCCCCGGCATCGACGGGAGAGGAATCCCGAGAGGCCCCCGAGGAACTCGCATGGGGACTGGCCTTTCCTGAGGCCACCAGAGCGGGTCCCTGAGGTCCCGGTCGTAAGTCGAGAGCACCTGCCGCAACTCGAGAAAATCCAGGAGGTTTTGCCCTCCAGGCGAGATGAGGCCCATTTCCGCTGAGGCTTCTCGAGGCTAATCACATCTAACCACTGGAACTTCCAAAGGGTCCTTCACACCCTTGCTGCAACTCAAGTTGTTCCCCGACATACCCGTCTCCACTCGAGAGGAAGCACGTGGGGTCCCGCACACATTCAGGGAGCCCCGTTTCCGCCTCCTAGCTCGAGATGAGGGATCCTTTCCCTGTTTCCTAGGGAAAGAATTCCCGGCGTTCCCGTCGCATCTCAAGAGGTGGCGCTCTCCACAGGAAAGGCGAGAGGAACTCCAGGGTCGGGCCACCATTCCAAGAGTCCCCCAGATGTGTCAGTCCATTCCAGAGGTACCTGTTTTCCCTGCACTGCCTTGACGTTCAAGCCGAGGATCGACTCCCACCACGTGTGCACGTGGGACAGCCCTGTGGGAAAGCCTCGTTGGAAAGCCTCGTGGGAAAGACTCGAGGGAAAACCATAGATCCTTTGATCCACGCGGCGGACTGCGTGACACTGCTGCTACCGCTCTGGAGGAAAGCGCAAGTGCATGCCCGCATTCGAGACGAGGACTGACTCCCCTGGGGAGACTCCAGAAGTACCCCAAGATCCATGTCAGCACTGGAGAGGAATCCTCAGGTTCGGGCCCCGACTCCACACAAGGTCTTAGGCCCCGGCATCGACGGGAGAGGAATCCCGAGAGGCCCCCGAGGAACTCGCATGGGGACTGGCCTTTCCTGAGGCCACCAGAGCGGGTCCCTGAGGTCCCGGTCGTAAGTCGAGAGCACCTGCCGCAACTCGAGAAAATCCAGGAGGTTTTGCCCTCCAGGCGAGATGAGGCCCATTTCCGCTGAGGCTTCTCGAGGCTAATCACGTCTAACCACTGGAACTTCCAAAGGGTCCTTCACACCCTTGCTGCAACTCAAGTTGTTCCCCGACATACCCGTCTCCACTCGAGAGGAAGCACGTGGGGTCCCGCACACATTCAGGGAGCCCCGTTTCCGCCTCCTAGCTCGAGATGAGGGATCCTTTCCCTGTTTCCTAGGGAAAGAATTCCCGGCGTTCCCGTCGCATCTCAAGAGGTGGCGCTCTCCACAGGAAAGGCGAGAGTAACTCCAGGGTCGTGCCACCATTCCAAGACTCCCCCGGATGTGTCAGTCCTTTCCAGAGGAACCTGTTTTCCCTGCACTGCCTTGACGTTCAAGCCGAGGATCGACTCCCACCACGTGTGCACGTGGGACAGCCCTGTGGGAAAGCCTCGTGGGAAAGCCTCGTGGGAAAGACTCGAGGGAAAACCATAGATCCTTTGATCCAGGCTGCGGACTGCGTGACACTGCTGCTACCGCTCTGGAGGAAAGCGCAAGTGCATGCCCGCATTCGAGACGAGGACTGACTCCCCTGGGGAGACTCCAGAAGTACCCCAAGATCCATGTCAGCACTGGAGAGCAATCCTCAGGTTCCGGCCCCGACTCCACACAAGGTCTTAGGCCCCGGCATCGAAGGGAGAGGAAACCCGAGCGGCCCCCGAGGAACTCGCATGGGGACTGGCCTTTCCTGAGGCCACCAGAGCGGGTCCCTGAGGTCCCGGTCGTAAGTCGAGAGACCTGCCGCAACTCGAGAAAATCCAGGAGGTTTTGCCCTCCAGGCGAGATGAGACCCATTTCCGCTGAGGCTTCTCGAGGCTAATCACGTCTAACCACTGGAACTTCCAAAGGGTCCTTCACACCCTTGCTGCAACTCAAGTTGTTCCCCGACATACCCGTCTCCACTCGAGAGGAAGCACGTGGGGTCCCGCACACATCCATGGGAGCCCCGTTTCCGCCTCCTAGCTCGAGATGAGGGATCCTTTCCCTGTTTCCTAGGGAAAGAATTCCCGGCGTTCCCGTCGCATCTCAAGAGGTGGCGCTCTCCACAGGAAAGGCGAGAGGAACTCCAGGGTCGTGCCACCATTCCAAGAGTCCCCCAGATGTGTCAGTCCATTCCAGAGGAACCTGTTTTCCCTGCACTGCCTTGACGTTCAAGCCGAGGATCGACTCCCACCACGTGTGCACGTGGGACAGCCCTGTGGGAAAGCCTCGTTGGAAAGCCTCGTGGGAAAGACTCGAGGGAAAACCATAAATCCTTTGATCCACGCGGCGGACTGGGTGACACTGCTGCTACCGCTCTGGAGTAAAGCCCAAGTGCATGACCGCATTCGAGACGAGGACTGACTCCCCTGGGGAGACTCCAGAAGTACCCCAAGATCCATGTCAGCACTGGAGAGGAATCCTCAGGTTCCGGCCCCGACTCCACACAAGGTCTTAGGCCCCGGCATCGACGGGAGAGGAATCCCGAGAGGCCCCCGAGGAACTCGCATGGGGACTGGCCTTTCCTGAGGCCACCAGAGCGGGTCCCTGAGGTCCCCGTCGTAAGTCGAGAGCACCTGCCGCAACTCGAGAAAATCCAGGAGGTTTTGCCCTCCAGGCGAGATGAGGCCCATTTCCGCTGAGGCTTCTCGAGGCTAATCACGTCTAACCACTGGAACTTCCAAAGGGTCCTTCACACCCTTGCTGCAACTCAAGTTGTTCCCCGACATACCCGTCTCCACTCGAGAGGAAGCACGTGGGGTCCCGCACACATTCAGGGAGCCCCGTTTCCGCCTCCTAGCTCGAGATGAGGGATCCTTTCCCTGTTTCCTAGGGAAAGAATTCCCGGCGTTCCCGTCGCATCTCAAGAGGTGGCGCTCTCCACAGGAAAGGCGAGAGGAACTCCAGGGTCGGGCCACCATTCCAAGAGTCCCCCAGATGTGTCAGTCCATTCCAGAGGTACCTGTTTTCCCTGCACTGCCTTGACGTTCAAGCCGAGGATCGACTCCCACCACGTGTGCACGTGGGACAGCCCTGTGGGAAAGCCTCGTTGGAAAGCCTCGTGGGAAAGACTCGAGGGAAAACCATAGATCCTTTGATCCACGCGGCGGACTGCGTGACACTGCTGCTACCGCTCTGGAGGAAAGCGCAAGTGCATGCCCGCATTCGAGACGAGGACTGACTCCCCTGGGGAGACTCCAGAAGTACCCCAAGATCCATGTCAGCACTGGAGAGGAATCCTCAGGTTCCGGCCCCGTCTCCACACAAGGTCTTAGGCCCCGGCATCGACGGGAGAGGAATCCCGAGAGGCCCCCGAGGAACTCGCATGGGGACTGGCCTTTCCTGAGGCCAACAGAGCGGGTCCCTGAGGTCCCGGTCGTAAGTCGAGAGCACCTGCCGCAACTCGAGAAAATCCAGGAGGTTTTGCCCTCCAGGCGAGATGAGGCCCATTTCCGCTGAGGCTTCTCGAGGCTAATCACGTCTAACCACTGGAACTTCCAAAGGGTCCTTCACACCCTTGCTGCAACTCAAGTTGTTCCCCGACATACCCGTCTCCACTCGAGAGGAAGCACGTGGGGTCCCGCACACATTCAGGGAGCCCCGTTTCCGCCTCCTAGCTCGAGATGAGGGATCCTTTCCCTGTTTCCTAGGGAAAGAATTCCCGGCGTTCCCGTCGCATCTCAAGAGGTGGCGCTCTCCACAGGAAAGGCGAGAGGAACTCCAGGGTCGGGCCACCATTCCAAGAGTCCCCCAGATGTGTCAGTCCATTCCAGAGGTACCTGTTTTCCCTGCACTGCCTTGACGTTCAAGCCGAGGATCGACTCCCACCACGTGTGCACGTGGGACAGCCCTGTGGGAAAGCCTCGTTGGAAAGCCTCGTGGGAAAGACTCGAGGGAAAACCATAGATCCTTTGATCCACGCGGCGGACTGCGTGACACTGCTGCTACCGCTCTGGAGGAAAGCGCAAGTGCATGCCCGCATTCGAGACGAGGACTGACTCCCCTGGGGAGACTCCAGAAGTACCCCAAGATCCATGTCAGCACTGGAGAGGAATCCTCAGGTTCCGGCCCCGACTCCACACAAGGTCTTAGGCCCCGGCATCGACGGGAGAGGAATCCCGAGAGGCCCCCGAGGAACTCGCATGGGGACTGGCCTTTCCTGAGGCCACCAGAGCGGGTCCCTGAGGTCCCGGTCGTAAGTCGAGAGCACCTGCCGCAACTCGAGAAAATCCAGGAGGTTTTGCCCTCCAGGCGAGATGAGGCCCATTTCCGCTGAGGCTTCTCGAGGCTAATCACGTCTAACCACTGGAACTTCCAAAAGGTCCTTCACACCCTTGCTGCAACTCAAGTTGTTCCCCGACATACCCGTCTCCACTCGAGAGGAAGCACGTGGGGTCCCGCACACATTCAGGGAGCCCCGTTTCCGCCTCCTAGCTCGAGATGAGGGATCCTTTCCCTGTTTCCTAGGGAAAGAATTCCCGGCGTTCCCGTCGCATCTCAAGAGGTGGCGCTCTCCACAGGAAAGGCGAGAGGAACTCCAGGGTCGGGCCACCATTCCAAGAGTCCCCCAGATGTGTCAGTCCATTCCAGAGGTACCTGTTTTCCCTGCACTGCCTTGACGTTCAAGCCGAGGATCGACTCCCACCACGTGTGCACGTGGGACAGCCCTGTGGGAAAGCCTCGTTGGAAAGCCTCGTGGGAAAGACTCGAGGGAAAACCATAGATCCTTTGATCCACGCGGCGGACTGCGTGACACTGCTGCTACCGCTCTGGAGGAAAGCGCAAGTGCATGCCTGCATTCGAGACGAGGACTGACTCCCCTGGGGAGACTCCAGAAGTACCCCAAGATCCATGTCAGCACTGGAGAGCAATCCTCAGGTTCCGGCCCCGACTCCACACAAGGTCTTAGGCCCCGGCATCGAAGGGAGAGGAAACCCGAGCGGCCCCCGAGGAACTCGCATGGGGACTGGCCTTTCCTGGGGCCACCAGAGCGGGTCCCTGAGGTCCCGGTCGTAAGTCGAGAGACCTGCCGCAACTCGAGAAAATCCAGGAGGTTTTGCCCTCCAGGCGAGATGAGACCCATTTCCGCTGAGGCTTCTCGAGTCTAATCACGTCTAACCACTGGAACTTCCAAAGGGTCCTTCACACCCTTGCTGCAACTCAAGTTGTTCCCCGACATACCCGTCTCCACTCGAGAGGAAGCACGTGGGGTCCCGCACACATCCAGGGGAGCCCCGTTTCCGCCTCCTAGCTCGAGATGAGGGATCCTTTCCCTGTTTCCTAGGGAAAGAATTCCCGGCGTTCCCGTCGCATCTCAAGAGGTGGCGCTCTCCACAGGAAAGGCGAGAGGAACTCCAGGGTCGTGCCACCATTCCAAGAGTCCCCCAGATGTGTCAGTCCATTCCAGAGGAACCTGTTTTCCCTGCACTGCCTTGACGTTCAAGCCGAGGATCGACTCCCACCACGTGTGCACGTGGGACAGCCCTGTGGGAAAGCCTCGTTGGAAAGCCTCGTGGGAAAGACTCGAGGGAAAACCATAAATCCTTTGATCCACGCGGCGGACTGGGTGACACTGCTGCTACCGCTCTGGAGGAAAGCCCAAGTGCATGACCGCATTCGAGACGAGGACTGACTCCCCTGGGGAGACTCCAGAAGTACCCCAAGATCCATGTCAGCACTGGAGAGGAATCCTCAGGTTCCGGCCCCGACTCCACACAAGGTCTTAGGCCCCGGCATCGACGGGAGAGGAATCCCGAGAGGCCCCCGAGGAACTCGCATGGGGACTGGCCTTTCCTGAGGGCACCAGAGCGGGTCCCTGAGGTCCCCGTCGTAAGTCGAGAGCACCTGCCGCAACTCGAGAAAATCCAGGAGGTTTTGCCCTCCAGGCGAGATGAGGCCCATTTCCGCTGAGGCTTCTCGAGGCTAATCACGTCTAACCACTGGAACTTCCAAAGGGTCCTTCACACCCTTGCTGCAACTCAAGTTGTTCCCCGACATACCCGTCTCCACTCGAGAGGAAGCACGTGGGGTCCCGCACACATTCAGGGAGCCCCGTTTCCGCCTCCTAGCTCGAGATGAGGGATCCTTTCCCTGTTTCCTAGGGAAAGAATTCCCGGCGTTCCCGTCGCATCTCAAGAGGTGGCGCTCTCCACAGGAAAGGCGAGAGGAACTCCAGGGTCGGGCCACCATTCCAAGAGTCCCCCAGATGTGTCAGTCCATTCCAGAGGTACCTGTTTTCCCTGCACTGCCTTGACGTTCAAGCCGAGGATCGACTCCCACCACGTGTGCACGTGGGACAGCCCTGTGGGAAAGCCTCGTTGGAAAGCCTCGTGGGAAAGACTCGAGGGAAAACCATAGATCCTTTGATCCACGCGGCGGACTGCGTGACACTGCTGCTACCGCTCTGGAGGAAAGCGCAAGTGCATGCCCGCATTCGAGACGAGGACTGACTCCCCTGGGGAGACTCCAGAAGTACCCCAAGATCCATGTCAGCACTGGAGAGGAATCCTCAGGTTCCGGCCCCGACTCCACACAAGGTCTTAGGCCCCGGCATCGACGGGAGAGGAATCCCGAGAGGCCCCCGAGGAACTCGCATGGGGACTGGCCTTTCCTGACGCCACCAGAGCGGGTCCCTGAGGTCCCCGTGGTAAGTCGAGAGCACCTGCCGCAACTCGAGAAAATCCAGGAGGTTTTGCCCTCCAGGCGAGATGAGGCCCATTTCCGCTGAGGCTTCTCGAGGCTAATCACGTCTAACCACTGGAACTTCCAAAGGGTCCTTCACACCCTTGCTGCAACTCAAGCAGTTCCGCGACATACCCGTCTCCACTCGAGAGGAAGCACGTGGGGTCCCGCACATATCCAGGGGAGACCCGTTTCCGCCTCCTAGCTCGAGATGAGGGATCCTTTCCCTGTTTCGTAGGGAAAGAATTCCCGGCGTTCCCGTCGCATCTCAAGAGGAGGCGCTCTCCACAGGAAAGGCGAGAGGAACTCCGGGGTCGTGCCACCATTCCAAGACTCCCCCGGATGTGTCAGTCCATTCCAGAGGAACCTGTTTTCCCTGCACTGCCTTGACGTTCAAGCCGAGGATCGACTCCCACGACGTGTGCACGTGGGACAGCCCTGTGGGAAAGCCTCGTGGGAAAGCCTCGTGGGAAAGACTCGAGGGAAAACCATAGATCCTTTGATCCAGGCTGCGGACTGCGTGACACTGCTGCTACCGCTCTGGAGGAAAGCGCAAGTGCATGCCCGCATTCGAGACGAGGACTGACTCCCCTGGGGAGACTCCAGAAGTACCCCAAGATCCATGTCAGCACTGGAGAGCAATCCTCAGGTTCCGGCCCCGACTCCACACAAGGTCTTAGGCCCCGGCATCGAAGGGAGAGGAAACCCGAGAGGCCCCCGAGGAACTCGCATGGGGACTGGCCTTTCCTGAGGCCACCAGAGCGGGTCCCTGAGGTCCCGGTCGTAAGTCGAGAGCACCTGCCGCAACTCGAGAAAATCCAGGAGGTTTTGCCCTCCAGGCGAGATGAGACCCATTTCCGCTGAGGCTTCTCGAGGCTAATCACGTCTAACCACTGGAACTTCCAAAGGGTCCTTCACACCCTTGCTGCAACTCAAGTTGTTCCCCGACATACCCGTCTCCACTCGAGAGGAAGCACGTGGGGTCCCGCACACATCCAGGGGAGCCCCGTTTCCGCCTCCTAGCTCGAGATGAGGGATCCTTTCCCTGTTTCCTAGGGAAAGAATTCCCGGCGTTCCCGTCGCATCTCAAGAGGTGGCGCTCTCCACAGGAAAGGCGAGAGGAACTCCAGGGTCGTGCCACCATTCCAAGAGTCCCCCAGATGTGTCAGTCCATTCCAGAGGAACCTGTTTTCCCTGCACTGCCTTGACGTTCAAGCCGAGGATCGACTCCCACCACGTGTGCACGTGGGACAGCCCTGTGGGAAAGCCTCGTTGGAAAGCCTCGTGGGAAAGACTCGAGGGAAAACCATAAATCCTTTGATCCACGCGGGGGACTGCGTGACACTGCTGCTACCGCTCTGGAGGAAAGCGCAAGTGCATGCCCGCATTCGAGACGAGGACTGACTCCCCTGGGGAGACTCCAGAAGTACCCCAAGATCCATGTCAGCACTGAAGAGGAATCCTCAGGTTCCGGCCCCGACTCCACACAAGGTCTTAGGCCCCGGCATCGATGGGAGAGGAATCCCGAGAGGCCCCCGAGGAACGCGCATGGGGACTGGCCTTTCCTGACGCCACCAGAACGGGTCCCTGAGGTCCCCGTCGTAAGTCGAGAGCACCTGCCGCAACTCGAGAAAATCCACGAGGTTTTGCCCTCCAGGCGAGATGAGGCCCATTTCCGCTGAGGCTTCTCGAGGCTAATCACATCTAACCACTGGAACTTCCAAAGGGTCCTTCACACCCTTGCTGCAACTCAAGCAGTTCCGCGACATACCCGTCTCCACTCGAGAGGAAGCACTAGGGTCCCGCACACATCCAGGGGAGCCCCGTTTCCGCCTACTAGTTCGAGATGAGGGATCCTTTCCCTGTTTCGTAGGGAAAGAATTCCTGGCGTTCGCGTCGCATCTCAAGAGGAGGCGCTCTCCACAGGAAAGGCGAGAGGAACTCCAGGGTCGTGCCACCATTCCAAGAGACCCCCAGATGTGTCAGTCCATTCCAGAGGAACCTGTTTTCCCTGCACTGCCTTGAGTTCAAGCCGAGGATCGACTCCCACCACGTGTGCACGTGGGACAGCCCTGTGGGAAAAGCCTCGTGGGAAAGCCTCGTGGGAAAGACTCGAGGGAAAACCATAGATCCTTTGATCCACGCGGCGGACTGCGTGACACTGCTGCTACCGCTCTGGAGGAAAGCGCAAGTGCATGCCCGCATTCGAGACGAGGACTGACTCCCCTGGGGAGACTCCAGAAGTACCCCAAGATCCATGTCAGCACTGGAGAGCAATCCTCAGGTTCCGGCCCCGACTCCACACAAGGTCTTAGGCCCCGGCATCGACGGGAGAGGAATCCCGAGAGGCCCCCGAGGAACTCCCATGCGGACTGGCCTTTCCTGAGGCCACCAGAGCAGGTCCCTGAGGTCCCCGTCGTAAGTCGAGAGCACCTGCCGCAACTCGAGAAATTCCACGAGGTTTTGCCCTCCAGGCGAGTTGAGGCCCATTTCCGCTGAGGCTTCTCGAGGCTAATCACGTCTAACCACTGGAACTTCCAAAGGGTCCTTCACACCCTTGCTGCAACTCAAGCAGTTCCGCGACATACCCGTCTCCACTCGATAGGAAGCACGTGGGGTCCCGCACACATCCAGGGG
Organism: Ovis canadensis; assembly: GCF_042477335.2. Classification (NCBI taxonomy): domain Eukaryota; kingdom Metazoa; phylum Chordata; class Mammalia; order Artiodactyla; family Bovidae; genus Ovis; species Ovis canadensis. The sequence goes on along the minus strand of NC_091261.1, from coordinate 4,839,584 downwards.
AGACCCGTTTCCGCCTCCTAGCTCGAGATGAGGGATCCTTTCCCTGTTTCGTAGGGAAAGAATTCCCGGGGATCCCGTCGCATCTCAAGAGGAGGCGCTCTCCACAGGAAAGGCGAGAGGAACTCCAGGGTCGTGCCACCATTCCAAGACTCCCTCGGATGTGTCAGTCCTTTCCAGAGGAACCTGTTTTCCCTGAACTGCCTTGACGTTCAAGCCGAGGATCGACTCCCACCACGTGTGCACGTGGGACAGCCCTGTGGGAAAGCCTCGTGGGAAAGCCTCGTGGGAAAGACTCGAGGGAAAACCATAGATCCTTTGATCCACGCTGCGGACTGCGTGACACTGCTGCTACCGCTCTGGAGGAAAGCGCAAGTGCATGCCCGCATTCGAGACGAGGACTGACTCCCCTGGGGAGACTCCAGAAGTACCCCAAGATCCATGTCAGCACTGGAGAGCAATCCTCAGGTTCCGGCCCCGACTCCACACAAGGTCTTAGGCCCCGGCATCGAAGGGAGAGGAAACCCGAGAGGCCCCCGAGGAACTCGCATGGGGACTGGCCTTTCCTGAGGCCACCAGAGCGGGTCCCTGAGGTCCCCGTCGTAAGTCGAGAGCACCTGCCGCAACTCGAGAAAATCCAGGAGGTTTTGCCCTCCAGGCGAGATGAGGCCCATTTCCGCTGAGGCTTCTCGAGGCTAATCACATCTAACCACTGGAACTTCCAAAGGGTCCTTCACACCCTTGCTGCAACTCAAGCAGTTCCGCGACATACCCGTCTCCACTCGAGAGGAAGCACGAGGGTCCCGCACACATCCAGGGGAGCCCCGTTTCCGCCTACTAGGTCGAGATGAGGGATCCTTTCCCTGTTTCGTAGGGAAAGAATTCCTGGCGTTCCCGTCGCATCTCAAGAGGAGGCGCTCTCCACAGGAAAGGCGAGAGGAACTCCAGCGTCGTGCCACCATTCCAAGAGACCCCCAGATGTGTCAGTCCATTCCAGAGGAACCTGTTTTCCCTGCACTGCCTTGAGTTCAAGCCGAGGATCGACTCCCACCACGTGTGCACGTGGGACAGATCTGTGGGAAAAGCCTCGTGGGAAAGCCTCGTGGGAAAGACTCGAGGGAAAACCATAGATCCTTTGATCCACGCGGCGGACTGCGTGACACTGCTGCTACCGCTCTGGAGGAAAGCGCAAGTGCATGCCCGCATTCGAGACGAGGACTGACTCCCCTGGGGAGACTCCAGAAGTACCCCAAGATCCATGTCAGCACTGGAGAGCAATCCTCAGGTTCCGGCCCCGACTCCACACAAGGTCTTAGGCCCCGGCATCGACGGGAGAGGAATCCCGAGAGGCCCCCGAGGAACTCCCATGGGGACTGGCCTTTCCTGAGGCCACCAGAGCAGGTCCCTGAGGTCCCCGTCGTAAGTCGAGAGCACCTGCCGCAACTCGAGAAATTCCACGAGGTTTTGCCCTCCAGGCGAGTTGAGGCCCATTTCCGCTGAGGCTTCTCGAGGCTAATCACGTCTAACCACTGGAACTTCCAAAGGGTCCTTCACACCCTTGCTGCAACTCAAGCAGTTCCGCGACATACCCGTCTCCACTCGAGAGGAAGCACGTGGGGTCCCGCACACATCCAGGGGAGCCCCGTTTCCGCCTCCTAGCTCGAGATGAGGGATCCTTTCCCTGTTTCGTAGGGAAAGAATTCCCGGCGTTCCCGTCGCATCTCAAGAGGAGGCGCTCTCCACAGGAAAGGCGAGAGGAACTCCAGGGTCGTGCCACCCTTCCAAGACTCCCCCGGATGTGTCAGTCCATTCCAGAGGAACCTGATTTCCCTGCACTGCCTTGACGTTCAAGCCGAGGATCGACTCCCACCACGTGTGCACGTGGGACAGCCCTGTGGGAAAGCCTCGTGGGAAAGCCTCGTGGGAAAGACTCGAGGGAAAACCATAGATCCTTTGATCCACGCTGCGGACTGCGTGACACTGCTGCTACCGCTCTGGAGGAAAGCGCAAGTGCATGCCCGCATTCGAGACGAGGACTGACTCCCCTGGGGAGACTCCAGAAGTACCCCAAGATCCATGTCAGCACTGGAGAGCAATCCTCAGGTTCCGGCCCCGACTCCACACAAGGTCTTAGGCCCCGGCATCGAAGGGAGAGGAAACCCGAGAGGCCCCCGAGGAACTCGCATGGGGACTGGCCTTTCCTGAGGCCACCAGAGCGGGTCCCTGAGGTCCCGGTCGTAAGTCGAGAGCACCTGCCGCAACTCGAGAAAATCCAGGAGGTTTTGCCCTCCAGGCGAGATGAGACCCATTTCCGCTGAGGCTTCTCGAGGCTAATCACGTCTAACCACTGGAACTTCCAAAGGGTCCTTCACACCCTTGCTGCAACTCAAGTTGTTCCCCGACATACCCGTCTCCACTCGAGAGGAAGCACGTGGGGTCCCGCACACATCCAGGGGAGCCCCGTTTCCGCCTCCTAGCTCGAGATGAGGGATCCTTTCCCTGTTTCCTAGGGAAAGAATTCCCGGCGTTCCCGTCGCATCTCAAGAGGTGGCGCTCTCCACAGGAAAGGCGAGAGGAACTCCAGGGTCGTGCCACCATTCCAAGAGTCCCCCAGATGTGTCAGTCCATTCCAGAGGAACCTGTTTTCCCTGCACTGCCTTGACGTTCAAGCCGAGGATCGACTCCCACCACGTGCGCACGTGGGACAGCCCTGTGGGAAAGCCTCGTTGGAAAGCCTCGTGGGAAAGACTCGAGGGAAAACCATAAATCCTTTGATCCACGCGGCGGCCTGCATGACACTGCTGCTACCGCTCTGGAGGAAAGCGCAAGTGAATGCCCGCATTCGAGACGAGAACTGACTCCCCTGGGGAGACTCCAGAAGTACCCCAAGATCCATGTCAGCACTGAAGAGGAATCCTCAGGTTCCGGCCCCGACTCCACACAAGGTCTTAGGCCCCGGCATCGATGGGAGAGGAATCCCGAGAGGCCCCCGAGGAACGCGCATGGGGACTGGCCTTTCCTGACGCCACCAGAACGGGTCCCTGAGGTCCCCGTCGTAAGTCGAGAGCACCTGCCGCAACTCGAGAAAATCCAGGAGGTTTTGCCCTCCAGGCGAGATGAGGCCCATTTCCGCTGAGGCTTCTCGAGGCTAATCACATCTAACCACTGGAACTTCCAAAGGGTCCTTCACACCCTTGCTGCAACTCAAGCAGTTCCGCGACATACCCGTCTCCACTCGAGAGGAAGCACGAGGGTCCCGCACACATCCAGGGGAGCCCCGTTTCCGCCTACTAGGTCGAGATGAGGGATCCTTTCCCTGTTTCGTAGGGAAAGAATTCCTGGCGTTCCCGTCGCATCTCAAGAGGAGGCGCTCTCCACAGGAAAGGCGAGAGGAACTCCAGGGTCGTGCCACCATTCCAAGAGACCCCCAGATGTGTCAGTCCATTCCAGAGGAACCTGTTTTCCCTGCACTGCCTTGAGTTCAAGCCGAGGATCGACTCCCACCACGTGTGCACGTGGGACAGCCCTGTGGGAAAAGCCTCGTGGGAAAGCCTCGTGGGAAAGACTCGAGGGAAAACCATAGATCCTTTGATCCACGCGGCGGACTGCGTGACACTGCTGCTACCGCTCTGGAGGAAAGCGCAAGTGCATGCCCGCATTCGAGACGAGGACTGACTCCCCTGGGGAGACTCCAGAAGTACCCCAAGATCCATGTCAGCACTGGAGAGCAATCCTCAGGTTCCGGCCCCGACTCCACACAAGGTCTTAGGCCCCGGCATCGACGGGAGAGGAATTCCGAGAGGCCTCCGAGGAACTCCCATGGGGACTGGCCTTTCCTGAGGCCACCAGAGCAGGTCCCTGAGGTCCCCGTCGTAAGTCGAGAGCACCTGCCGCAACTCGAGAAATTCCACGAGGTTTTGCCCTCCAGGCGAGTTGAGGCCCATTTCCGCTGAGGCTTCTCGAGGCTAATCACGTCTAACCACTGGAACTTCCAAAGGGTCCTTCACACCCTTGCTGCAACTCAAGTTGTTCCCCGACATACCCGTCTCCACTCGAGAGGAAGCACGTGGGGTCCCGCACACATCCAGGGGAGCCCCGTTTCCGCCTCCTAGCTCGAGATGAGGGATCCTTTCCCTGTTTCGTAGGGAAAGAATTCCCGGCGTTCCCGTCGCATCTCAAGAGGAGGCGCTCTCCACAGGAAAGGCGAGAGGAACTCCAGGGTCGTGCCACCATTCCAAGAGTCCCACAGATGAGTCAGTCCATTCCAGAGGAACCTGTTTTCCCTGCACTGCCTTGACGTTCAAGCCGAGGATCGACTCCCACCACGTGTGCACGTGGGACAGCCCTGTGGGAAAGCCTCGTGGGAAAGCCTCGTGGGAAAGACTCGAGGGAAAACCATAGATCCTCTGATCCACGCGGCGGACTGCATGACACTGCTGCTACCGCTCTGGAGGAAAGCGCAAGTGCATGCCCGCATTCGAGACGAGGACTGACTCCCCTGGGGAGACTCCAGAAGTACCCCAAGATCCATGTCAGCACTGGAGAGGAATGCTCAGGTTCCGGCCCCGACTCCACACAAGGTCTTAGGCCCCGGCATCGACGGGAGAGGAATCCCGAGAGGCCCCCGAGGAACTCGCATGGGGACTTGCCTTTCCTGAGGCCACCAGAGCGGGTCCCTGAGGTCCCCGTCGTAAGTCGAGAGCACCTGCCGCAACTCGAGAAAATCCAGGAGGTTTTGCCCTCCAGGCGAGATGAGGCCCATTTCCGCTGAGGCTTCTCGAGGCTAAACACATCTAACCACTGGAACATCCAAAGGGTCCTTCTCACCCTTGCTGCAACTCAAGAAGTTCCCCGACATTCCCGTCTCCACTCGAGAGGAAGCACGAGGGTCCCGCACACATCCAGGGGAGCCCCGTTTCCGCCTCCTAGCTCGAGATGAGGGATCCTTTCCCTGTTTCCTAGGAAAAGAATTCCCGGCGTTCCCGTCACATCTCAAGAGGAGGCGCTCTCCACAGGAAAGGCGAGAGGAACTCCAGGGTCGTGCCACCATTCCAAGAGTCCCCCAGATGTGTCAGTCCATTCCAGAGGAACCTGTTTTCCCTGCACTGCCTTGACGTTCAAGCCGAGGATCGACTCCCACCACGTGTGCACGTGGGACAGCCCTGTGGGAAAGCCTCGTGGGAAAGCCTCGTGGGAAAGACTCGAGGGAAAACCATAGATCCTTTGATCCACGCGGCGGACTGCGTGACACTGCTGCTACCGCTCTGGAGGAAAGCGCAAGTGCATGCCCGCATTCGAGACGAGGACTGACTCCCCTGGGGAGACTCCAGAAGTACCCCAAGATCCATGTCAGCACTGGAGAGGAATCCTCAGGTTCCGGCCCCGACTCCACACAAGGTCTTAGGCCCCGGCATCGACGGGAGAGGAATCCCGAGAGGCCCCCGAGGAACTCACATGGGGACTGGCCTTTCCTGAGGCCACCAGAGCGGGTCCCTGAGGTCCCCGTCGTAAGTCGAGAGCACCTGCCGCAACTCGAGAAAATCCAGGAGGTTTTGCCCTCCAGGCGAGATGAGGCCCATTTCCGCTGAGGCTTCTCGAGGCTAATCACGTCTAACCACTGGAACTTCCAAAGGGTCCTTCACACCCTTGCTGCAACACAAGTTGTTCCCCGACATACCCGTCTCCACTCGAGAGGAAGCACGTGGGGTCCCGCACACATCCAGGGGAGCCCTGTTTCCGCCTCCTAGCTCGAGATGAGGGATCCTTTCCCTGTTTCCTAGGGAAAGAATTCAAGGCGTTCCCGTCGCATCTCAAGAGGTGGCGCTCTCCACAGGAAAGGCGAGAGGAACTCCAGGGTCGTGCCACCATTCCAAGAGTCCCCCAGATGTGTCAGTCCATTCCAGAGGAACCTGTTTTCCCTGCACTGCCTTGACGTTCAAGCCGAGGATCGACTCCCACCACGTGTGCACGTGGGACAGCCCTGTGGGAAAGCCTCGTTGGAAAGCCTCGTGGGAAAGATTCGAGGGAAAACCATAAATCCTTTGATCCACGTGGCGGACTGCGTGACACTGCTGCTACCGCTCTGGAGGGAAGGGCAAGTGCATGCCCGCATTCGAGACGAGGACTGACTCCCCTGGGGAGACTCCAGAAGTACCCCAAGATCCATGTCAGCACTGGAGAGGAATCCTCAGGTTCCGGCCCCGACTCCACACAAGGTCTTAGGCCCCGGCATCGACGGGAGAGGAATCCCGAGAGGCCCCCGAGGAACTCGCATGGGGACTTGCCTTTCCTGAGGCCACCAGAGCGGGTCCCTGAGGTCCCAGTTGTAAGTCGAGAGCACCTGCCGCAACTCGTGAAATTCCACGAAGTTTTGCCCTCCAGGCGAGTTGAGGCACATTTCCGCTGAGGCTTCTCGAGGCTAATCACGTCTAACCACTGGAACTTCCACAGGGTCCTTCACACCCTTGCTGCAACTCAAGAAGTTCCCCGACATACCCGTCTCCACTCGAGAGGAAGCACGAGGGGTCCCGCACACATCCAGGGGAGCCCCGTTTCCGCCTCCTAGCTCGAGATGAGGGATCCTTTCCCTGTTTCGTAGGGAAAGAATTCCCGGCGTTCCCGTCGCATCTCAAGAGGAGGCGCTCTCCACAGGAACGGCGAGAGGAACTCCAGGGTCGTGCCACCATTCCAAGAGTCCCCCAGATGAGTCAGTCCATTCCAGAGGAACCTGTTTTCCCTGCACTGCCTTGACGTTCAAGCCGAGGATCGACTCCCACCACGTGTGCACGTGGGACAGCCCTGTGGGAAAGCCTCGTGGGAAAGCCTCGTTGGAAAGACTCGAGGGAAAACCATAGATCCTTTGATCCACGGGGCGGACTGCGTGACACTGCTGCTACCGCTGTGGAGGAAAGTGCAAGTGCATGCCCGCATTCGAGACGAGGACTGACTCCCCTGGGGAGACTCCAGAAGTACCCCAAGATCCATGTCAGCACTGGAGAGGAATCCTCAGGTTCCGGCCCCGACTCCACACAAGGTCTTAGGCCCCGGCATCGACGGGAGAGGAATCCCGAGAGGCCCCCGAGGAACTCGCATGGGGACTTGCCTTTCCTGAGGCCACCAGAGCGGGTCCCTGAGGTCCCCGTCGTAAGTCGAGAGCACCTGCCGCAAGTCGAGAAAATCCAGGAGGTTTTGCCCTCCAGGCGAGATGAGGCCCATTTCCGCTGAGGCTTCTCGAGGCTAATCACATCTAACCACTGGAACATCCAAAGGGTCCTTCTCACCCTTGCTGCAACTCAAGAAGTTCCCCGACATGCCCGTCTCCACTCGAGAGGAAGCACGAGAGTCCCGCACACATCCAGGGGAGCCCCGTTTCCGCCTCCTAGCTCGAGATGAGGGATCCTTTCCCTGTTTCGTAGGGAAAGATTTCCCGGCGTTCCCGTCGCATCTCAAGAGGAGGCGCTCTCCACAGGAAAGGCGAGAGGAACTCCAGGGTCGTGCCACCATTCCAAGACTCCCCCGGATGTGTCAGTCCATTCCAGAGGAACCTGTTTTCCCTGTACTGCCTTAACGTTCAAGCCGAGGATCGACTCCCACCACGTGTGCACGTGGGACAGCCCTGTGGGAAAGCCTCGTGGGAAAGACTCGAGGGAAAACCATAGATCCTTTGATCCACGCGGCGGACTGCGTGACACTGCTGCTACCGCTCTGGAGGAAAGCGCAAGTGCATGCCCGCATTCGAGACGAAAACTGAGTCCCCTCGGGAGACTCCAGAAGTACCCCAAGATCCATGTCAGCACTGGAGAGGTATCCTCAAGTTCCGACCCTGACTCCACACAAGGTCTTAGGCCCCGGCATCGACGGGAGAGGAATCCCGAGAGGCCCCCGAGGAACTCGCATGCGGACTGGCCTTTCCTGAGGCCACCAGAGCGGGTCCCTGAGGTCCCCGTCGTAAGTCGAGAGCACCTGCCGCAACTCGAGAAAATCCAGGAGGTTTTGCCCTCCAGGCGAGATGAGGCCCATTTCCGCTGAGGCTTCTCGAGGCTAATCACATCTAACCACTGGAACTTCCAAAGGGTCCTTCACACCCTTGCTGCAACTCAAGAAGTTCCCCGACATACCCATCTCCACCCGAGAGGAAGCACGTCGGGTCCCGCACACATCCAGGGGAGCCCCGTTTCCGCCCCTTAGCTCGAGATGAGGGATCCTTTCCCTGTTCCTTAGGGAAAGAATTCCCGGCGTTCCCGTCGCATCTCAAGAGGAGGCGCTCTCCACAGGAAAGGCGAGAGGAACTCCAGGGTCGTGCCACCATTCCAAGAGGCCCCAGATATGTCAGTTCATTACAGAGGAAGCTGTTTTCCCTGCACTGCCTTGACGTTCAAGCCGAGGATCGACTCCCACCACGTGTGCACGTGGGACAGCCCTGTGGGAAAGCCTCGTGGGAAAGCCTCGTGGGAAAGACTCGAGGGAAAACCATAGATCCTTTGATCCACGCGGCGGACTGCGTGACACTGCTGCTACCGCTCTGGAGGAAAGCGCAAGTGCATGCCCGCATTCGAGACGAGGACTGACTCCCCTGGGGAGACTCCAGAAGTACCCCAAGATCCATGTCAGCACTGGAGAGGAATCCTCAGGTTCCGGCCCCGACTCCACACAAGGTCTTAGGCCCCGGCATCGACGGGAGAGGAATCCCGAGAGGCCCCCGAGGAACTCGCATGGGGACTGGCCTTTGTGAGGCCACCAGAGCGGGTCCCTGAGGTCCCCGTCGTAAGTCGAGAGCACCTGCCGAAACTCGAGAAAATCCAGGAGGTTTTGCCCTCCAGGAGATGAGGCCCATTTCCGCTGAGGCTTCTCGAGGCTAATCACGTCTAACCACTGGAACTTCCAAAGGGTCCTTCACACCCTTGCTGCAACTCAAGTTGTTCCCCGACATACCCGTCTCCACTCGAGAGGAAGCACGTGGGGTCCCGCACACATCCAGGGGAGCCCCGTTTCCGCCTCCTAGCTCGAGATGAGGGATCCTTTCCCTGTTTCCTAGGGAAAGAATTCCCGGCGTTCCCGTCGCATCTCAAGAGGTGGCGCTCTCCACAGGAAAGGCGAGAGGAACTCCAGGGTCGTGCCACCATTCCAAGAGTCCCCCAGATGTGTCAGTCCATTCCAGAGGAACCTGTTTTCCCTGCACTGCCTTGACGTTCAAGCCGAGGATCGACTCCCACCACGTGTGCACGAGGGACAGCCCTGTGGGAAAGCCTCGTTGGAAAGCCTCGTGGGAAAGACTCGAGGGAAAACCATAAATCCTTTGATCCACGCGGCGGACTGCGTGACACTCCTGCTACCGCTCTGGAGGAAAGCGCAAGTGCATGCCCGCATTCGAGACGAGGACTGACTCCCCTGGGGAGACTCCAGAAGTACCCCAAGATCCATGTCAGCACTGGAGAGGAATCCTCAGGTTCCGGCCCCGACTCCACACAAGGTCTTAGGCCCCGGCATCGATGGGAGAGGAATCCCGAGAGGCCCCCGAGGAACTCGCATTTGGACTGGCCTTTCCTGACGCCACCAGAGCGGGTCCCTGAGGTCCCCGTCGTAAGTCGAGAGCACCTGCCGCAACTCGAGAAAATCCAGGAGGTTTTGCCCTCCAGGCGAGATGAGGCCCATTTCCGCTGAGGCTTCTCGAGGCTAATCACATCTAACCACTGGAACTTCCAAAGGGTCCTTCACACCCTTGCTGCAACTCAAGCAGTTCCGCGACATACCTGTCTCCACTCGATAGGAAGCACGAGGGTCCCGCACACATCCAGGGGAGCCCCGTTTCCGCCTCCTAGGTCGAGATTATGGATCCTTTCCCTGTTTCGTAGGGAAAGAATTCCCGGCGTTCCCGTCGCATCTCAAGAGGGGGCGCTCTCCACAGGAAAGGCGAGAGGAACTCCAGGGTCGTGCCACCATTCCAAGAGACCCCCAGATGTGTCAGTCCATTCCAGAGGAACCTGTTTTCCCTGCACTGCCTTGAGTTCAACCCGAGGATCGACTCCCACCACGTGTGCACGTGGGACAGCCCTGTGGGAAAGCCTCGTGGGAAAGCCTCGTGGGAAAGCCTCGTGGGAAAGACTCGAGGGAAAACCATAGATCCTTTGATCCACGCTGCGGACTGCGTGACACTGCTGCTACCGCTCTGGAGGAAAGCGCAAGTGCATGCCCGCATTCGAGACGAGGACTGACTCCCCTGGGGAGACTCCAGAAGTACCCCAAGATCCATGTCAGCACTGGAGAGCAATCCTCAGGTTCCGGCCCCGACTCCACACAAGGTCTTAGGCCCCGGCATCGAAGGGAGAGGAAACCCGAGAGGCCCCCGAGGAACTCGCATGGGGACTGGCCTTTCCTGAGGCCACCAGAGCGGGTCCCTGAGTTCCCGGTCGTAAGTCGAGAGCACCTGCCGCAACTCGAGAAAATCCAGGAGGTTTTGCCCTCCAGGCGAGATGAGACCCATTTCCGCTGAGGCTTCTCGAGGCTAATCACGTCTAACCACTGGAACTTCCAAAGGGTCCTTCACACCCTTGCTGCAACTCAAGTTGTTCCCCGACATACCCGTCTCCACTCGAGAGGAAGCACGTGGGGTCCCGCACACATCCAGGGGAGCCCCGTTTCCGCCTCGTAGCTCGAGATGAGGGATCCTTTCCCTGTTTCCTAGGGAAAGAATTCAAGGCGTTCCCGTCGCATCTCAAGAGGTGGCGCTCTCCACAGGAAAGGCGAGAGGAACTCCAGGGTCGTGCCACCATTCCAAGAGTCCCCCAGATGTGTCAGTCCATTCCAGAGGAACCTGTTTTCCCTGCACTGCCTTGACGTTCAAGCCGAGGATCGGCTCCCACCACGTGTGCACGTGGGACAGCCCTGTGGGAAAGCCTCGTTGGAAAGCCTCGTGGGAAAGACTCGAGGGAAAACCATAAATCCTTTGATCCACGTGGCGGACTGCGTGACACTGCTGCTACCGCTCTGGAGGGAAGCGCAAGTGCATGCCCGCATTCGAGACGAGGACTGACTCCCCTGGGGAGACTCCAGAAGTACCCCAAGATCCATGTCAGCACTGGAGAGGAAACCTCAGGTTCCGGCCCCGACTCCACACAAGGTCTTAGGCCCCGGCATCGATGGGAGAGGAATCCCGAGAGGCCCCCGAGGAACTCGCATGGGGACTGGCCTTTCCTGACGCCACCAGAGCGGGTCCCTGAGGTCCCCGTCGTAAGTCGAGAGCACCTGCCGCAACTCGAGAAATTCCACGAGGTTTTGCCCTCCAGGCGAGATGAGGCCCATTTCCGCTGAGGCTTCTCGAGGCTAATCACGTCTAACCACTGGAACTTCCAAAGGGTCCTTCACACCCTTGCTGCAACTCAAGTTGTTCCCCGACATACCCGTCTCCACCCGAGAGGAAGCACGTGGGGTCCCGCACACATCCAGGGGAGCCCCGTTTCCGCCCCTTAGCTCGAGATGAGGGATCCTTTCCCTGTTCCTTAGGGAAAGAATTCCCGGCGTTCCCGTCGCATCTCAAGAGGAGGCGCTCTCCACAGGAAAGGCGAGAGGAACTCCAGGGTCGTGCCACCATTCCAAGAGGCCCCAGATATGTCAGTTCATTACAGAGGAAGCTGTTTTCCCTGCACTGCCTTGACGTTCAAGCCGAGGATCGACTCCCACCACGTGTGCACGTGGGACAGACCTGTGGGAAAGCCTCGTGGGAAAGCCTCGTGGGAAAGACTCGAGGGAAAACCATAGATCCTTTGATCCACGCGGCGGACTGCGTGACACTGCTGCTACCGCTCTGGAGGAAAGCGCAAGTGCATGCCCGCATTCGAGACGAGGACTGACTCCCCTGGGGAGACTCCAGAAGTACCCCAAGATCCATGTCAGCACTGGAGAGGAATCCTCAGGTTCCGGCCCCGACTCCACACAAGGTCTTAGGCCCCGGCATCGACGGGAGAGGAATCCCGAGAGGCCCCCGAGGAACTCACATGGGGACTGGCCTTTCCTGAGGCCACCAGAGCGGGTCCCTGAGGTCCCCGTCGTAAGTCGAGAGCACCTGCCGCAACTCGAGAAAATCCAGGAGGTTTTGCCCTCCAGGCGAGATGAGGCCCATTTCCGCTGAGGCTTCTCGAGGCTAATCACGTCTAACCACTGGAACTTCCAAAGGGTCCTTCACACCCTTGCTGCAACACAAGTTGTTCCCCGACATACCCGTCTCCACTCGAGAGGAAGCACGTGGGGTCCCGCACACATCCAGGGGAGCCCTGTTTCCGCCTCCTAGCTCGAGATGAGGGATCCTTTCCCTGTTTCCTAGGGAAAGAATTCAAGGCGTTCCCGTCGCATCTCAAGAGGTGGCGCTCTCCACAGGAAAGGCGAGAGGAACTCCAGGGTCGTGCCACCATTCCAAGAGTCCCCCAGATGTGTCAGTCCATTCCAGAGGAACCTGTTTTCCCTGCACTGCCTTGACGTTCAAGCCGAGGATCGACTCCCACCACGTGTGCACGTGGGACAGCCCTGTGGGAAAGCCTCGTTGGAAAGCCTCGTGGGAAAGACTCGAGGGAAAACCATAAATTCTTTGATCCACGTTCCGGACTGCGTGACACTGCTGCTACCGCTCTGGAGGGAAGCGCAAGTGCATGCCCGCATTCGAGACGAGGACTGACTCCCCTGGGGAGACTCCAGAAGTACCCCAAGATCCATGTCAGCACTGGAGAGGAATCCTCAGGTTCCGGCCCCGACTCCACACAAGGTCTTAGGCCCCGGCATCGATGGGAGAGGAATCCCGAGAGGCCCCAGAGGAACTCGCATGGGGACTGGCCTTTCCTGACGCCACCAGAGCAGGTCCCTGAGGTCCCCGTCGTAAGTCGAGAGCACCTGCCGCAACTCGAGAAATTCCACGAGGTTTTGCCCTCCAGGCGAGTTGAGGCCCATTTCCGCTGAGGCTTCTCGAGGCTAATCACGTCTAACCACTGGAACTTCCAAAGGGTCCTTCACACCCTTGCTGCAACTCAAGCAGTTCCCCGACATACCCGTCTCCACTCGAGAGGAAGCACGTGGGGTCCCGCACACATCCAGGGGAGACCCGTTTCCGCCTCCTAGCTCGAGATGAGGGATCCTTTCCCTGTTTCGTAGGGAAAGAATTCCTGGCCTTCCCATCGCATCTCAAGAGGAGGCGCTCTCCACAGGAAAGGCGAGAGGAACTCCAGGGTCGTGCCACCATTCCAAGAGACCCCCAGATGTGTCAGTCCATTCCAGAGGAACCTGTTTTCCCTGCACTGCCTTGAGTTCAAGCCGAGGATCGACTCCCACCACGTGTGCACGTGGGACAGCCCTGTGGGAAAAGCCTCGTGGGAAAGCCTCGTGGGAAAGACTCGAGGGAAAACCATAGATCATTTGATCCACGCGGCGGACTGCGTGACACTGCTGCTACCGCTCTGGAGGAAAGCGCAAGTGCATGCCCGCATTCGAGACGAGGACTGACTCCCCTGGGGAGACTCCAGAAGTACCCCAAGATCCATGTCAGCACTGGAGAGCAATCCTCAGGTTCCGGCCCCGACTCCACACAAGGTCTTAGGCCCCGGCATCGACGGGAGAGGAATCCCGAGAGGCCCCCGAGGAACTCCCATGGGGACTGGCCTTTCCTGAGGCCACCAGAGCAGGTCCCTGAGGTCCCCGTCGTAAGTCGAGAGCACCTGCCGCAACTCGAGAAATTCCACGAGGTTTTGCCCTCCAGGCGAGTTGAGGCCCATTTCCGCTGAGGCTTCTCGAGGCTAATCACGTCTAACCACTGGAACTTCCAAAGGGTCCTTCACACCCTTGCTGCAACTCAAGCAGTTCCGCGACATACCCGTCTCCACTCGAGAGGAAGCACGTGGGGTCCCGCACACATCCAGGGGAGCCCCGTTTCTGCCTCTTAGCTCGAGATGAGGGATCCTTTCCCTGTTTCGTAGGGAAAGAATTCCCGGCGTTCCCGTCGCATCTCAAGAGGAGGCGCTCTCCACAGGAAAGGCGAGAGGAACTCCAGGGTCGTGCCACCATTCCAAGACTCCCCCGGATGTGTCAGTCCATTCCAGAGGAACCTGTTTTCCCTGCACTGCCTTGACGTTCAAGCCGAGGATCGAATCCCACCACGTGTGCACGTGGGACAGCCCTGTGGGAAAGCCTCGTGGGAAAGCCTCGTGGGAAAGACTCGAGGGAAAACCATAGATCCTTTGATCCACGCGGCGGACTGCGTGACACTGCTGCTACCGCTCTGGAGGAAAGCGCAAGTGCATGCCCGCATTCGAGACGAGGACTGACTCCCCTGGGGAGACTCCAGAAGTACCCCAAGATCCATGTCAGCACTGGAGAGGAATCCTCAGGTTCCGGCCCCGACTCCACACAAGGTCTTAGGCCCCGGCATCGACGGGAGAGGAATCCCGAGAGGCCCCCGAGGAACTCGCATGGGGACTGGCCTTTCCTGAGGCCACCAGAGCGGGTCCCTGAGGTCCCCGTCGTAAGTCGAGAGCACCTGCCGAAACTCGAGAAAATCCAGGAGGTTTTGCCCTCCAGACGAGATGAGGCCCATTTCCGCTGAGGCTTCTCGAGGCTAATCACGTCTAACCACTGGAACTTCCAAAGGGTCCTTCACACCCTTGCTGCAACTCAAGTTGTTCCCCGACATACCCGTCTCCACTCGAGAGGAAGCACGTGGGGTCCCGCACACATCCAGGGGAGCCCCGTTTCCGCCTCCTAGCTAGAGATGAGGGATCCTTTCCCTGTTTCCTAGGGAAAGAATTCCCGGCGTTCCCGTCGCATCTCAAGAGGTGGCGCTCTCCACAGGAAAGGCGAGAGGAACTCCAGGGTCGTGCCACCATTCCAAGAGTCCCCCAGATGTGTCAGTCCATTCCAGAGGAACCTGTTTTCCCTGCACTGCCTTGACGTTCAAGCCGAGGATCGACTCCCACCACGTGTGCACGTGGGACAGCCCTGTGGGAAAGCCTCGTTGGAAAGCCTCGTGGGAAAGACTCGAGGGAAAACCATAAATCCTTTGATCCACGCGGCGGACTGCGTGACACTGCTGCTACCGCTCTGGAGGAAAGCGCAAGTGCATGCCCGCATTCGAGACGAGGACTGACTCCCCTGGGGAGACTCCAGAAGTACCCCAAGATCCATGTCAGCACTGGAGAGGAATCCTCAGGTTCCGGCCCCGACTCCACACAAGGTCTTAGGCCCCGGCATCGATGGGAGAGGAATCCCGAGAGGCCCCCGAGGAACTCGCATTTGGACTGGCCTTTCCTGACGCCACCAGAGCGGGTCCCTGAGGTCCCCGTCGTAAGTCGAGAGCACCTGCCGCAACTCGAGAAAATCCAGGAGGTTTTGCCCTCCAGGCGAGATGAGGCCCATTTCCGCTGAGGCTTCTCGAGGCTAATCACATCTAACCACTGGAACTTCCAAAGGGTCCTTCACACCCTTGCTGCAACTCAAGCAGTTCCGCGACATACCTGTCTCCACTCGATAGGAAGTACGAGGGTCCCGCACACATCCAGGGGAGCCCCGTTTCCGCCTCCTAGGTCGAGATTATGGATCCTTTCCCTGTTTCGTAGGGAAAGAATTCCCGGCGTTCCCGTGGCATCTCAAGAGAGGGCGCTCTCCACAGGAAAGGCGAGAGGAACTCCAGGGTCGTGCCACCATTCCAAGAGACCCCCAGATGTGTCAGTCCATTCCAGAGGAACCTGTTTTCCCTGCACTGCCTTGAGTTCAACCCGAGGATCGACTCCCACCACGTGTGCACGTGGGACAGCCCTGTGGGAAAGCCTCGTGGGAAAGCCTCGTGGGAAAGCCTCGTGGGAAAGACTCGAGGGAAAACCATAGATCCTCTGATCCACGCTGCGGACTGCGTGACACTGCTGCTACCGCTCTGGAGGAAAGCGCAAGTGCATGCCCGCATTCGAGACGAGGACTGACTCCCCTGGGGAGACTCCAGAAGTACCCCAAGATCCATGTCAGCACTGGAGAGCAATCCTCAGGTTCCGGCCCCGACTCCACACAAGGTCTTAGGCCCCGGCATCGAAGGGAGAGGAAACCCGAGAGGCCCCCGAGGAACTCGCATGGGGACTGGCCTTTCCTGAGGCCACCAGAGCGGGTCCCTGAGTTCCCGGTCGTAAGTCGAGAGCACCTGCCGCAACTCGAGAAATTCCACGAGGTTTTGCCCTCAAGGCGAGTTGAGGCCCATTTCCGCTGAGGCTTCTGGAGGCTAATCACGTCTAACCACTGGAACTTCCAAAGGGTCCTTCACACCCTTGCTGCAACTCAAGAAGTTCCCCGACATACCCGTGTCCACTCGAGAGGAAGCACGTGGGGTCCCGCACACATCCAGGGGAGCCCCGTTTCCGCCTCCTAGCTCGAGATGAGGGATCCTTTCCCTGTTTCGTAGGGAAAGAATTCCCGGCGTTCCCGTCGCATCTCAAGAGGAGGCGCTCTCCACAGGAACGGCGAGAGGAACTCCAGGGTCGTGCCACCATTCCAAGAGTCCCCCAGATGAGTCAGTCCATTCCAGAGGAACCTGTTTTCCCTGCACTGCCTTGACGTTCAAGCCGAGGATCGACTCCCACCACGTGTGCACGTGGGACAGCCCTGTGGGAAAGCCTCGTGGGAAAGCCTCGTTGGAAAGACTCGAGGGAAATCCATAGATCCTTTGATCCACGGGGCTGACTGCGTGACACTGCTGCTACCGCTGTGGAGGAAAGTGCAAGTGCATGCCCGCATTCGAGACGAGGACTGACTCCCCTGGGGAGACTCCAGAAGTACCCCAAGATCCATGTCAGCACTGGAGAGGAATCCTCAGGTTCCGGCCCCGACTCCACACAAGGTCTTAGGCCCCGGCATCGACGGGAGAGGAATCCCGAGAGGCCCCCGAGGAACTCGCATGGGGACTTGCCTTTCCTGAGGCCACCAGAGCGGGTCCCTGAGGTCCCCGTCGTAAGTCGAGAGCACCTGCCGCAAGTCGAGAAAATCCAGGAGGTTTTGCCCTCCAGGCGAGATGAGGCCCATTTCCGCTGAGGCTTCTCGAGGCTAATCACATCTAACCACTGGAACATCCAAAGGGTCCTTCTCACCCTTGCTGCAACTCAAGAAGTTCCCCGACATGCCCGTCTCCACTCGAGAGGAAGCACGAGAGTCCCGCACACATCCAGGGGAGCCCCGTTTCCGCCTCCTAGCTCGAGATGAGGGATACTTTCCCTGTTTCGTAGGGAAAGATTTCCCGGCGTTCCCGTCGCATCTCAAGAGCAGGCGCTCTCCACAGGAAAGGCGAGAGGAACTCCAGGGTCGTGCCACCATTCCAAGACTCCCACGGATGTGTCAGTCCATTCCAGAGGAACCTGTTTTCCCTGCACTGCCTTGACGTTCAAGCCGAGGATCGACTCCCACCACGTGTGCACGTGGGACAGCCCTGTGGGAAAGCCTCGTGGGAAAGACTCGAGGGAAAACCATAGATCCTTTGATCCACGCGGCGGACTGCGTGACACTGCTGCTACCGCTCTGGAGGAAAGCGCAAGTGCATGCCCGCATTCGAGACGAAAACTGAGTCCCCTCGGGAGACTCCAGAAGTACCCCAAGATCCATGTCAGCACTGGAGAGGTATCCTCAAGTTCCGACCCTGACTCCACACAAGGTCTTAGGCCCCGGCATCGACGGGAGAGGAATCCCGAGAGGCCCCCGAGGAACTCGCATGCGGACTGGCCTTTCCTGAGGCCACCAGAGCGGGTCCCTGAGGTCCCCGTCGTAAGTCGAGAGCACCTGCCGCAACTCGAGAAAATCCAGGAGGTTTTGCCCTCCAGGCGAGATGAGGCCCATTTCCGCTGAGGCTTCTCGAGGCTAATCACATCTAACCACTGGAACTTCCAAAGGGTCCTTCACACCCTTGCTGCAACTCAAGAAGTTCCCCGACATACCCATCTCCACCCGAGAGGAAGCACGTGGGGTCCCGCACACATCCAGGGGAGCCCCGTTTCCGCCCCTTAGCTCGAGATGAGGGATCCTTTCCCTGTTCCTTAGGGAAAGAATTCCCGGCGTTCCCGTCGCATCTCAAGAGGAGGCGCTCTCCACAGGAAAGGCGAGAGGAACTCCAGGGTCGTGCCACCATTCCAAGAGGCCCCAGATATGTCAGTTCATTACAGAGGAAGCTGTTTTCCCTGCACTGCCTTGACGTTCAAGCCGAGGATCGACTCCCACCACGTGTGCACGTGGGACAGCCCTGTGGGAAAGCCTCGTGGGAAAGCCTCGTGGGAAAGACTCGAGGGAAAACCATAGATCCTTTGATCCACGCGGCGGACTGCGTGACACTGCTGCTACCGCTCTGGAGGAAAGCGCAAGTGCATGCCCGCATTCGAGACGAGGACTGACTCCCCTGGGGAGACTCCAGAAGTACCCCAAGATCCATGTCAGCACTGGAGAGGAATACTCAGGTTCCGGCCCCGACTCCACACAAGGTCTTAGGCCCCGGCATCGACGGGAGAGGAATCAAGAGAGGCCCCCGAGGAACTCGCATGGGGACTGGCCTTTCCTGAGGCCACCAGAGCGGGTCCCTGAGGTCCCCGTGGTAAGTCGAGAGCACCTGCCGCAACTCGAGAAAATCCAGGAGGTTTTGCCCTCCAGCCGAGATGAGGCCCATTTCCGCTGAGGCTTCTCGAGGCTAATCACGTCTAACCACTGGAACTTCCAAAGGGTCCTTCACACCCTTGCTGCAACTCAAGTTGTTCCCCGACATACCCGTCTCCACTCGAGAGGAAGCACGTGGGGTCCCGCACACATCCAGGGGAGCCCCGTTTCCGCCTCCTAGCTCGAGATGAGGGATCCTTTCCCTGTTTCCTAGGGAAAGAATTCCCGGCGTTCCCGTCGCATCTCAAGAGGTGGCGCTCTCCACAGGAAAGGCGAGAGGAACTCCAGGGTCGTGCCACCATTCCAAGAGTCCCCCAGATGTGTCAGTCCATTCCAGAGGAACCTGTTTTCCCTGCACTGCCTTGACGTTCAAGCCGAGGATCGACTCCCACCACGTGTGCACGTGGGACAGCCCCGTGGGAAAGCCTCGTTGGAAAGCCTCGTGGGAAAGACTCGAGGGAAAACCATAAATCCTTTGATCCACGCGGCGGACTGCGTGACACTGCTGCTACCGCTCTGGAGGAAAGCGCAAGTGCATGCCCGCATTCGAGACGAGGACTGACTCCCCTGGGGAGACTCCAGAAGTACCCCAAGATCCATGTCAGCACTGGAGAGGAATCCTCAGGTTCCGGCCCCGACTCCACACAAGGTCTTAGGCCCCGGCATCGATGGGAGAGGAATCCCGAGAGGCCCCCGAGGAACTCGCATTTGGACTGGCCTTTCCTGACGCCACCAGAGCGGGTCCCTGAGGTCCCCGTCGTAAGTCGAGAGCACCTGCCGCAACTCGAGAAATTCCAGGAGGTTTTGCCCTCCAGGCGAGATGAGGCCCATTTCCGCTGAGGCTTCTCGAGGCTAATCACATCTAACCACTGGAACTTCCAAAGGGTCCTTCACACCCTTGCTGCAACTCAAGCAGTTCCGCGAGATACCTGTCTCCACTCGATAGGAAGCACGAGGGTCCCGCACACATCCAGGGGAGCCCCGTTTCCGCCTCCTAGGTCGAGATTATGGATCCTTTCCCTGTTTCGTAGGGAAAGAATTCCCGGCGTTCCCGTCGCATCTCAAGAGGGGGCGCTCTCCACAGGAAAGGCGAGAGGAACTCCAGGGTCGTGCCACCATTCCAAGAGACCCCCAGATGTGTCAGTCCATTCCAGAGGAACCTGTTTTCCCTGCACTGCCTTGAGTTCAACCCGAGGATCGACTCCCACCACGTGTGCACGTGGGACAGCCCTGTGGGAAAGCCTCGTGGGAAAGCCTCGTGGGAAAGCCTCGTGGGAAAGACTCGAGGGAAAACCATAGATCCTTTGATCCACGCTGCGGACTGCGTGACACTGCTGCTACCGCTCTGGAGGAAAGCGCAAGTGCATGCCCGCATTCGAGACGAGGACTGACTCCCCTGGGGAGACTCCAGAAGTACCCCAAGATCCATGTCAGCACTGGAGAGCAATCCTCAGGTTCCGGCCCCGACTCCACACAAGGTCTTAGGCCCCGGCATCGAAGGGAGAGGAAACCCGAGAGGCCCCCGAGGAACTCGCATGGGGACTGGCCTTTCCTGAGGCCACCAGAGCGGGTCCCTGAGGTCCCCGTCGTAACTCGAGAGCACCTGCCGCAACTCGAGAAAATCCAGGAGGTTTTGCCCTCCAGGCGAGATGAGACCCATTTCCGCTGAGGCTTCTCGAGGCTAATCACGTCTAACCACTGGAACTTCCAAAGGGTCCTTCACACCCTTGCTGCAACTCAAGTTGTTCCCCGACATACCCGTCTCCACTCGAGAGGAAGCACGTGGGGTCCCGCACACATCCAGGGGAGCCCCGTTTCCGCCTCCTAGCTCGAGATGAGGGATCCTTTCCCTGTTTCCTAGGGAAAGAATTCAAGGCGTTCCCGTCGCATCTCAAGAGGGGGCGCTCTCCACAGGAAAGGCGAGAGGAACTCCAGGGTCGTGCCACCATTCCAAGAGACCCCCAGATGTGTCAGTCCATTCCAGAGGAACCTGTTTTCCCTGCACTGCCTTGACGTTCAAGCCGAGGATCGACTCCCACCACGTGTGCACGTGGGACAGCCCTGTGGGAAAGCCTCGTTGGAAAGCCTCGTGGGAAAGACTCGAGGGAAAACCATAAATCCTTTGATCCACGTGGCGGACTGCGTGACACTGCTGCTACCGCTCTGGAGGGAAGCGCAAGTGCATGCCCGCATTCGAGACGAGGACTGACTCCCCTGGGGAGACTCCAGAAGTACCCCAAGATCCATGTCAGCACTGGAGAGGAATCCTCAGGTTCCGGCCCCGACTCCACACAAGGTCTTAGGCCCCGGCATCGATGGGAGAGGAATCCCGAGAGGCCCCCGAGGAACTCGCATGGGGACTGGCCTTTCCTGACGCCACCAGAGCGGGTCCCTGAGGTCCCCGTCGTAAGTCGAGAGCACCTGCCGCAACTCGAGAAAATCCAGGAGGTTTTGCCCTCCAGGCGAGATGAGACCCATTTCCGCTGAGGCTTCTCGTGGCTAATCACGTCTAACCACTGGAACTTCCAAAGGGTCCTTCACACCCTTGCTGCAACTCAAGAAGTTCCCCGACATACCCGTCTCCACTCGAGAGGAAGCACGTGGGGTCCCGCACACATCCAGGGGAGCCCCGTTTCCGCCTCCTAGCTCGAGATGAGGGATCCTTTCCCTGTTTCGTAGGGAAAGAATTCCCGGCGTTCCCGTCGCATCTCAAGAGGAGGCGCTCTCCACAGGAACGGCGAGAGGAACTCCAGGGTCGTGCCACCATTCCAAGAGTCCCCCAGATGAGTCAGTCCATTCCAGAGGAACCTTTTTTCCCTGCACTGCCTTGACGTTCAAGCCGAGGATCGACTCCCACCACGTGTGCACGTGGGACAGCCCTGTGGGAAAGCCTCGTGGGAAAGCCTCGTTGGAAAGACTCGAGGGAAAACCATAGATCCTTTGATCCATGCGGCGGACTGCGTGACACTGCTGCTACCGCTGTGGAGGAAAGCGCAAGTGCATGCCCGCATTCGAGACGAGGACTGACTCCCCTGGGGAGACTCCAGAAGTACCCCAAGATCCATGTCAGCACTGGAGAGGAATCCTCAGGTTCCGGCCCCGACTCCACACAAGGTCTTAGGCCCCGGCATCGACGGGAGAGGAATCCCGAGAGGCCCCCGAGGAACTCGCATGGGTCTTGCCTTTCCTGAGGCCACCAGAGCGGGTCCCTGAGGTCCCCGTCGTAAGTCGAGAGCACCTGCCGCAACTCGAGAAAATCCAGGAGCTTTTGCCCTCCAGGCGAGATGAGGCCCATTTCCGCTGAGGCTTCTCGAGGCTAATCACATCTAACCACTGGAACATCCAAAGGGTCCTTCTCACCCTTGAGGCAACTCAAGAAGTTCCCCGACATTCCCGTCTCCAGTCGAGAGGAAGCACGAGGGTCCGCACACATCCAGGGGAGCCCCGTTTCCGCCTCCTAGCTCGAGATGAGGGATCCTTTCCCTGTTTCGTAGGGAAAGAATTCCCGGCGTTCCCGTCACATCTCAAGAGGAGGCGCTCTCCACAGGAAAGGCGAGACGAACTCCAGGGTGGTGCCACCATTCCAAGAGTCCCCCAGATGTGTCAGTCCATTCCAGAGGAACCTGTTTTCCCTGCACTGCCTTGACGTTCAAGCCGAGGATCGACTCCCACCACGTGTGCACGTGGGACAGCCCTGTGGGAAAGCCTCGTGGGAAAGACTCGAGGGAAATCCAGAGATCCTTTGATCCACGCGGCGGACTGCGTGACACTGCTGCTACCGCTCTGGAGGAAAGCGCAAGTGCATGCCCGCATTCGAGACGAAGAATGCCTCCCCTGGGGAGACTCCAGAAGTACCCCAAGATCCATGTCAGCACTGGAGAGGTATCCTCAAGTTCCGACCCTGACTCCACACAAGGTCTTAGGCCCCGGCATCGACGGGAGAGGAATCCCGAGAGGCCCCCGAGGAACTCGCATGGGGACTGGCCTTTCCTGAGGCCACCAGAGCGGGTCCCTGAGGTCCCCGTCGTAAGTCGAGAGCACCTGCCGCAACTCGAGAAAATCCAGGAGGTTTTGCCCTCCAGGCGAGATGAGGCCCATTTCCGCTGAGGCTTCTCGAGGCTAATCACATCTAACCACTGGAACTTCCAAAGGGTCCTTCACACCCTTGCTGCAACTCAAGAAGTTCCCCGACATACCCATCTCCACCCGAGAGGAAGCACGTGGGGTCCCGCACACATCCAGGGGAGCCCCGTTTCCGCCCCATAGCTCGAGATGAGGGATCCTTTCCCTGTTCCTTAGGGAAAGAATTCCCGGCGTTCCCGTCGCATCTCAAGAGGAGGCGCTCTCCACAGGAAAGGCGAGAGGAACTCCAGGGTCGTGCCACCATTCCAAGAGGCCCCAGATATGTCAGTTCATTACAGAGGAAGCTGTTTTCCCTGCACTGCCTTGACGTTCAAGCCGAGGATCGACTCCCACCACGTGTGCACGTGGGACAGCCCTGTGGGAAAGCCTCGTGGGAAAGCCTCGTGGGAAAGACTCGAGGGAAAACCATAGATCCTTTGATCCACGCGGCGGACTGCGTGACACTGCTGCTACCGCTCTGGAGGAAAGCGCAAGTGCATGCCCGCATTCGAGACGAGGACTGACTCCCCTGGGGAGACTCCAGAAGTACCCCAAGATCCATGTCAGCACTGGAGAGGAATCCTCAGGTTCCGGCCCCGACTCCACACAAGGTCTTAGGCCCCGGCATCGACGGGAGAGGAATCCCGAGAGGCCCCCGAGGAACTCGCATGGGGACTGGCCTTTCCTGAGGCCACCAGAGCGGGTCCCTGAGGTCCCAGTTGTAAGTCGAGAGCACCTGCCGCAACTCGAGAAAATCCAGGAGGTTTTGCCCTCCAGGCGAGATGAGGCCCATTTCCTCTGAGGCTTCTCGAGGCTAATCACGTCTAACCACTGGAACTTCCAAAGGGTCCTTCACACCCTTGCTGCAACTCAAGTTGTTCCCCGACATACCCGTCTCCACTCGAGAGGAAGCACGTGGGGTCCCGCACACATCCAGGGGAGCCCCGTTTCCGCCTCCTAGCTCGAGATGAGGGATCCTTTCCCTGTTTCCTAGGGAAAGAATTCCCGGCGTTCCCGTCGCATCTCAAGAGGTGGCGCTCTCCACAGGAAAGGCGAGAGGAACTCCAGGGTCGTGCCACCATTCCAAGAGTCCCCCAGATGTGTCAGTCCATTCCAGAGGAACCTGTTTTCCCTGCACTGCCTTGACGTTCAAGCCGAGGATCGACTCCCACCACGTGTGCACGTGGGACAGCCCTGTGGGAAAGCCTCGTTGGAAAGCCTCGTGGAAAGACTCGAGGGAAAACCATAAATCCTTTGATCCACGCGGCGGACTGCGTGACACTGCTGCTACCGCTCTGGAGGAAAGCGCAAGTGCATGCCTGCATTCGAGACGAGGACTGACTCCCCTGGGGAGACTCCAGAAGTACCCCAAGATCCATGTCAGCACTGGAGAGGAATCCTCAGGTTCCGGCCCCGACTCCACACAAGGTCTTAGGCCCCGGCATCGATGGGAGCGGAATCCCGAGAGGCCCCCGAGGAACTCGCATGGGGACCGGCCTTTCCTGACGCCACCAGAGCGGGTCCCTGAGGTCCCCGTCGTAAGTCGAGAGCACCTGCCGCAACTCGAGAAAATCCAGGAGGTTTTGCCCTCCAGGCGAGATGAGGCCCATTTCCGCTGAGGCTTCTCGAGGCTAATCACATCTAACCACTGGAACTTCCAAAGGGTCCTTCACACCCTTGCTGCAACTCAAGCAGTTCCGCGACATACCCGTCTCCACTCGATAGGAAGCACGAGGGTCCCGCACACATCCAGGGGAGCCCCGTTTCCGCCTCCTAGGTCGAGATTATGGATCCTTTCCCTGTTTCGTAGGGAAAGAATTCCTGGCGTTCCCGTCGCATCTCAAGAGGAGGCGCTCTCCACAGGAAAGGCGAGAGGAACTCCAGGGTCGTGCCACCATTCCAAGAGACCCCCAGATGTGTCAGTCCATTCCAGAGGAACCTGTTTTCCCTGCACTGCCTTGAGTTCAACCCGAGGATCGACTCCCACCACGTGTGCACGTGGGACAGCCCTGTGGGAAAAGCCTCGTGGGAAAGCCTCGTGGGAAAGACTCGAGGGAAAACCATAGATCCTTTGATCCACGCGGTGGACTGCGTGACACTGCTGCTACCGCTCTGGAGGAAAGCGCAAGTGCATGCCCTCATTCGAGACGAGGACTGACTCCCCTGGGGAGACTCCAGAAGTACCCCAAGATCCATGTCAGCACTGGAGAGGAATCCTCAGGTTCCGGCCCCGACTCCACACAAGGTCTTAGGCCCCGGCATCGAAGGGAGAGGAAACCCGAGAGGCCCCCGAGGAACTCGCATGGGGACTGGCCTTTCCTGAGGCCACCAGAGCGGGTCCCTGAGTTCCCGGTCGTAAGTCGAGAGCACCTGCCGCAACTCGAGAAAATCCAGGAGGTTTTGCCCTCCAGGCGAGATGAGACCCATTTCCGCTGAGGCTTCTCGAGGCTAATCACGTCTAACCACTGGAACTTCCAAAGGGTCCTTCACACCCTTGCTGCAACTCAAGTTGTTCCCCGACATACCCGTCTCCACTCGAGAGGAAGCACGTGGGGTCCCGCACACATCCAGGGGAGCCCCGTTTCCGCCTCGTAGCTCGAGATGAGGGATCCTTTCCCTGTTTCCTAGGGAAAGAATTCAAGGCGTTCCCGTCGCATCTCAAGAGGTGGCGCTCTCCACAGGAAAGGCGAGAGGAACTCCAGGGTCGTGCCACCATTCCAAGAGTCCCCCAGATGTGTCAGTCCATTCCAGAGGAACCTGTTTTCCCTGCACTGCCTTGACGTTCAAGCCGAGGATCGACTCCCACCACGTGTGCACGTGGGACAGCCCTGTGGGAAAGCCTCGTGGGAAAGCCTCGTGGGAAAGACTCGAGGGAAAACCATAGATCCTTTGATCCACGCGGCGGACTGCGTGACACTGCTGCTACCGCTCTGGAGGAAAGCGCAAGTGCATGCCCGCATTCGAGACGAGGACTGACTCCCCTGGGGAGACTCCAGAAGTACCCCAAGATCCATGTCAGCACTGGAGAGGAATCCTCAGGTTCCGGCCCCGACTCCACACAAGGTCTTAGGCCCCGGCATCGAAGGGAGAGGAATCCCGAGAGGCCCCCGAGGAACTCACATGGGGACTGGCCTTTCCTGAGGCCACCAGAGCGGGTCCCTGAGGTCCCCGTCGTAAGTCGAGAGCACCTGCCGCAACTCGAGAAAATCCAGGAGGTTTTGCCCTCCAGGCGAGATGAGGCCCATTTCCGCTGAGGCTTCTCGAGGCTAATCACATCTAACCACTGGAACTTCCAAAGGGTCCTTCACACCCTTGCTGCAACTCAAGAAGTTCCCCGACATACCCATCTCCACCCGAGAGGAAGCACGTGGGGTCCCGCACACATCCAGGGGAGCCCCGTTTCCGCCCCTTAGCTCGAGATGAGGGATCCTTTCCCTGTTCCTTAGGGAAAGAATTCCCGGCGTTCCCGTCGCATCTCAAGAGGAGGCGCTCTCCACAGGAAAGGCGAGAGGAACTCCAGGGTCGTGCCACCATTCCAAGAGGCCCCAGATATGTCAGTTCATTACAGAGGAAGCTGTTTTCCCTGCACTGCCTTGACGTTCAAGCCGAGGATCGACTCCCACCACGTGTGCACGTGGGACAGCCCTGTGGGAAAGCCTCGTGGGAAAGCCTCGTGGGAAAGACTCGAGGGAAAACCATAGATCCTTTGATCCACGCGGTGGACTGCGTGACACTGCTGCTACCGCTCTGGAGGAAAGCGCAAGTGCATGCCCTCATTCGAGACGAGGACTGACTCCCCTGGGGAGACTCCAGAAGTACCCCAAGATCCATGTCAGCACTGGAGAGGAATCCTCAGGTTCCGGCCCCGACTCCACACAAGGTCTTAGGCCCCGGCATCGACGGGAGAGGAATCCCGAGAGGCCCCCGAGGAACTCCCATGGGGACTGGCCTTTCCTGAGGCCACCAGAGCAGGTCCCTGAGGTCCCCGTCGTAAGTCGAGAGCACCTGCCGCAACTCGAGAAATTCCACGAGGTTTTGCCCTCCAGGCGAGTTGAGGCCCATTTCCGCTGAGGCTTCTCGAGGATAATCACGTCTAACCACTGGAACTTCCAAAGGGTCCTTCACACCCTTGCTGCAACTCAAGCAGTTCCGCGACATACCCGTCTCCACTCGAGAGGAAGCACGTGGGGTCCCGCACACATCCAGGGGAGACCCGTTTCCGCCTCTTAGCTCGAGATGAGGGATCCTTTCCCTGTTCCGTAGGGAAAGAATTCCCGGCGTTCCCGTCGCATCTCAAGAGGAGGCGCTCTCCACAGGAAAGGCGAGAGGAACTCCAGGGTCGTGCCACCATTCCAAGACTCCCCCGGATGTGTCAGTCCATTCTAGAGGAACCTGTTTTCCCTGCACTGCCTTGACGTTCAAGCCGAGGATCGACTCCCACCACGTGTGCACGTGGGACAGCCCTGTGGGAAAGCCTCGTGGGAAAGCCTCGTGGGAAAGACTCGAGGGAAAACCATAGATCCTTTGATCCACGCTGCGGACTGCGTGACACTGCTGCTACCGCTCTGGAGGAAAGCGCAAGTGCATGCCCGCATTCGAGACGAGGACTGACTCCCCTGGGGAGACTCCAGAAGTACCCCAAGATCCATGTCAGCACTGGAGAGCAATCCTCAGGTTCCGGCCCCGACTCCACACAAGGTCTTAGGCCCCGGCATCGACGGGAGCGGAATCCCGAGAGGCCCCCGAGGAACTCCCATGGGGACTGGCCTTTCCTGAGGCCACCTGAGCAGGTCCCTGAGGTCCCCGTCGTAAGTCGAGAGCACCTGCCGCAACTCGAAAAATTCCACGAGGTTTTGCCCTCCAGGCGAGTTGAGGCCCATTTCCGCTGAGGCTTCTCGAGGCTAATCACGTCTAACCACTGGAACTTCCAAAGGGTCCTTCACACCCTTGCTGCAACTCAAGCAGTTCCGCGACATACCCGTCTCCACTCGAGAGGAAGCACGTGGGGTCCCGCACACATCCAGGGGAGACCCGTTTCCGCCTCCTAGCTCGAGATGAGGGATCCTTTCCCTGTTTCGTAGGGAAAGAATTCCCGGCGTTCCAGTCGCATCTCAAGAGGAGGCGCTCTCCACAGGAAAGGCGAGAGGAACTCCAGGGTCGTGCCACCATTCCAAGACTCCCCCGGATGTGTCAGTCCATTCCAGAGGAACCTGTTTTCCCTGCACTGCCTTGACGTTCAAGCCGAGGATCGACTCCCACCACGTGTGCACGTGGGACAGCCCTGTGGGAAAGCCTCGTTGGAAAGCCTCGTGGGAAAGACTCGAGGGAAAACCATAAATCCTTTGATCCACGTGGCGGACTGCGTGACACTGCTGCTACCGCTCTGGAGGGAAGCGCAAGTGCATGCCCGCATTCGAGACGAGGACTGACTCCCCTGGGGAGACTCCAGAAGTACCCCAAGATCCATGTCAGCACTGGAGAGGAAACCTCAGGTTCCGGCCCCGACTCCACACAAGGTCTTAGGCCCCGGCATCGATGGGAGAGGAATCCCGAGAGGCCCCCGAGGAACTCGCATGGGGACTGGCCTTTCCTGACGCCACCAGAGCGGGTCCCTGAGGTCCCCGTCGTAAGTCGAGAGCACCTGCCGCAACTCGAGAAATTCCACGAGGTTTTGCCCTCCAGGCGAGATGAGGCCCATTTCCGCTGAGGCTTCTCGAGGCTAATCACGTCTAACCACTGGAACTTCCAAAGGGTCCTTCACACCCTTGCTGCAACTCAAGCAGTTCCGCGACATACCCGTCTCCACTCGATAGGAAGCACGAGGGTCCCGCACACATCCAGGGGAGCCCCGTTTCCGCCTCCTAGGTCGAGATTATGGATCCTTTCCCTGTTTCGTAGGGAAAGAATTCCCGGCGTTCCCGTCGCATCTCAAGAGGGGGCGCTCTCCACAGGAAAGGCGAGAGGAACTCCAGGGTCGTGCCACCATTCCAAGAGACCCCCAGATGTGTCAGTCCATTCCAGAGGAACCTGTTTTCCCTGCACTGCCTTGAGTTCAACCCGAGGATCGACTCCCACCACGTGTGCACGTGGGACAGCCCTGTGGGAAAGCCTCGTGGGAAAGCCTCGTGGGAAAGCCTCGTGGGAAAGACTCGAGGGAAAACCATAGATCCTTTGATCCACGCTGCGGACTGCGTGACACTGCTGCTACCGCTCTGGAGGAAAGCGCAAGTGCATGCCCGCATTCGAGACGAGGACTGACTCCCCTGGGGAGACTCCAGAAGTACCCCAAGATCCATGTCAGCACTGGAGAGCAATCCTCAGGTTCCGGCCCCGACTCCACACAAGGTCTTAGGCCCCGGCATCGAAGGGAGAGGAAACCCGAGAGGCCCCCGAGGAACTCGCATGGGGACTGGCCTTTCCTGAGGCCACCAGAGCGGGTCCCTGAGTTCCCGGTCGTAAGTCGAGAGCACCTGCCGCAACTCGAGAAAATCCAGGAGGTTTTGCCCTCCAGGCGAGATGAGACCCATTTCCGCTGAGGCTTCTCGAGGCTAATCACGTCTAACCACTGGAACTTCCAAAGGGTCCTTCACACCCTTGCTGCAACTCAAGTTGTTCCCCGACATACCCGTCTCCACTCGAGAGGAAGCACGTGGGGTCCCGCACACATCCAGGGGAGCCCCGTTTCCGCCTCGTAGCTCGAGATGAGGGATCCTTTCACTGTTTCCTAGGGAAAGAATTCAAGGCGTTCCCGTCGCATCTCAAGAGGTGGCGCTCTCCACAGGAAAGGCGAGAGGAACTCCAGGGTCGTGCCACCATTCCAAGAGTCCCCCAGATGTGTCAGTCCATTCCAGAGGAACCTGTTTTCCCTGCACTGCCTTGACGTTCAAGCCGAGGATCGGCTCCCACCACGTGTGCACGTGGGACAGCCCTGTGGGAAAGCCTCGTTGGAAAGCCTCGTGGGAAAGACTCGAGGGAAAACCATAAATCCTTTGATCCACGTGGCGGACTGCGTGACACTGCTGCTACCGCTCTGGAGGGAAGCGCAAGTGCATGCCCGCATTCGAGACGAGGACTGACTCCCCTGGGGAGACTCCAGAAGTACCCCAAGATCCATGTCAGCACTGGAGAGGAAACCTCAGGTTCCGGCCCCGACTCCACACAAGGTCTTAGGCCCCGGCATCGATGGGAGAGGAATCCCGAGAGGCCCCCGAGGAACTCGCATGGGGACTGGCCTTTCCTGACGCCACCAGAGCGGGTCCCTGAGGTCCCCGTCGTAAGTCGAGAGCACCTGCCGCAACTCGAGAAATTCCACGAGGTTTTGCCCTCCAGGCGAGATGAGGCCCATTTCCGCTGAGGCTTCTCGAGGCTAATCACGTCTAACCACTGGAACTTCCAAAGGGTCCTTCACACCCTTGCTGCAACTCAAGTTGTTCCCCGACATACCCGTCTCCACCCGAGAGGAAGCACGTGGGGTCCCGCACACATCCAGGGGAGCCCCGTTTCCGCCCCTTAGCTCGAGATGAGGGATCCTTTCCCTGTTCCTTAGGGAAAGAATTCCCGGCGTTCCCGTCGCATCTCAAGAGGAGGCGCTCTCCACAGGAAAGGCGAGAGGAACTCCAGGGTCGTGCCACCATTCCAAGAGGCCCCAGATATGTCAGTTCATTACAGAGGAAGCTGTTTTCCCTGCACTGCCTTGACGTTCAAGCCGAGGATCGACTCCCACCACGTGTGCACGTGGGACAGCCCTGTGGGAAAGCCTCGTGGGAAAGCCTCGTGGGAAAGACTCGAGGGAAAACCATAGATCCTTTGATCCACGCGGCGGACTGCGTGACACTGCTGCTACCGCTCTGGAGGAAAGCGCAAGTGCATGCCCGCATTCGAGACGAGGACTGACTCCCCTGGGGAGACTCCAGAAGTACCCCAAGATCCATGTCAGCACTGGAGAGGAATCCTCAGGTTCCGGCCCCGACTCCACACAAGGTCTTAGGCCCCGGCATCGAAGGGAGAGGAATCCCGAGAGGCCCCCGAGGAACTCACATGGGGACTGGCCTTTCCTGAGGCCACCAGAGCGGGTCCCTGAGGTCCCCGTCGTAAGTCGAGAGCACCTGCCGCAACTCGAGAAAATCCAGGAGGTTTTGCCCTCCAGGCGAGATGAGGCCCATTTCCGCTGAGGCTTCTCGAGGCTAATCACATCTAACCACTGGAACTTCCAAAGGGTCCTTCACACCCTTGCTGCAACTCAAGAAGTTCCCCGACATACCCATCTCCACCCGAGAGGAAGCACGTGGGGTCCCGCACACATCCAGGGGAGCCCCGTTTCCGCCCCTTAGCTCGAGATGAGGGATCCTTTCCCTGTTCCTTAGGGAAAGAATTCCCGGCGTTCCCGTCGCATCTCAAGAGGAGGCGCTCTCCACAGGAAAGGCGAGAGGAACTCCAGGGTCGTGCCACCATTCCAAGAGGCCCCAGATATGTCAGTTCATTACAGAGGAAGCTGTTTTCCCTGCACTGCCTTGACGTTCAAGCCGAGGATCGACTCCCACCACGTGTGCACGTGGGACAGCCCTGTGGGAAAGCCTCGTGGGAAAGCCTCGTGGGAAAGACTCGAGGGAAAACCATAGATCCTTTGATCCACGCGGTGGACTGCGTGACACTGCTGCTACCGCTCTGGAGGAAAGCGCAAGTGCATGCCCTCATTCGAGACGAGGACTGACTCCCCTGGGGAGACTCCAGAAGTACCCCAAGATCCATGTCAGCACTGGAGAGGAATCCTCAGGTTCCGGCCCCGACTCCACACAAGGTCTTAGGCCCCGGCATCGACGGGAGAGGAATCCCGAGAGGCCCCCGAGGAACTCCCATGGGGACTGGCCTTTCCTGAGGCCACCAGAGCAGGTCCCTGAGGTCCCCGTCGTAAGTCGAGAGCACCTGCCGCAACTCGAGAAATTCCACGAGGTTTTGCCCTCCAGGCGAGTTGAGGCCCATTTCCGCTGAGGCTTCTCGAGGATAATCACGTCTAACCACTGGAACTTCCAAAGGGTCCTTCACACCCTTGCTGCAACTCAAGCAGTTCCGCGACATACCCGTCTCCACTCGAGAGGAAGCACGTGGGGTCCCGCACACATCCAGGGGAGACCCGTTTCCGCCTCTTAGCTCGAGATGAGGGATCCTTTCCCTGTTCCGTAGGGAAAGAATTCCCGGCGTTCCCGTCGCATCTCAAGAGGAGGCGCTCTCCACAGGAAAGGCGAGAGGAACTCCAGGGTCGTGCCACCATTCCAAGACTCCCCCGGATGTGTCAGTCCATTCTAGAGGAACCTGTTTTCCCTGCACTGCCTTGACGTTCAAGCCGAGGATCGACTCCCACCACGTGTGCACGTGGGACAGCCCTGTGGGAAAGCCTCGTGGGAAAGCCTCGTGGGAAAGACTCGAGGGAAAACCATAGATCCTTTGATCCACGCTGCGGACTGCGTGACACTGCTGCTACCGCTCTGGAGGAAAGCGCAAGTGCATGCCCGCATTCGAGACGAGGACTGAGTCCCCTGGGGAGACTCCAGAAGTACCCCAAGATCCATGTCAGCACTGGAGAGCAATCCTCAGGTTCCGGCCCCGACTCCACACAAGGTCTTAGGCCCCGGCATCGACGGGAGCGGAATCCCGAGAGGCCCCCGAGGAACTCCCATGGGGACTGGCCTTTCCTGAGGCCACCTGAGCAGGTCCCTGAGGTCCCCGTCGTAAGTCGAGAGCACCTGCCGCAACTCGAAAAATTCCACGAGGTTTTGCCCTCCAGGCGAGTTGAGGCCCATTTCCGCTGAGGCTTCTCGAGGCTAATCACGTCTAACCACTGGAACTTCCAAAGGGTCCTTCACACCCTTGCTGCAACTCAAGCAGTTCCGCGACATACCCGTCTCCACTCGAGAGGAAGCACGTGGGGTCCCGCACACATCCAGGGGAGACCCGTTTCCGCCTCCTAGCTCGAGATGAGGGATCCTTTCCCTGTTTCGTAGGGAAAGAATTCCCGGCGTTCCAGTCGCATCTCAAGAGGAGGCGCTCTCCACAGGAAAGGCGAGAGGAACTCCAGGGTCGTGCCACCATTCCAAGACTCCCCCGGATGTGTCAGTCCATTCCAGAGGAACCTGTTTTCCCTGCACTGCCTTGACGTTCAAGCCGAGGATCGACTCCCACCACGTGTGCACGTGGGACAGCCCTGTGGGAAAGCCTCGTGGGAAAGCCTCGTGGGAAAGACTCGAGGGAAAACCATAGATCCTTTGATCCACGCTGCGGACTGCGTGACACTGCTGCTACCGCTCTGGAGGAAAGCGCAAGTGCATGCCCGCATTCGAGACGAGGACTGACTCCCCTGGGGAGACTCCAGAAGTACCCCAAGATCCATGTCAGCACTGGAGAGCAATCCTCAGGTTCCGGCCCCGACTCCACACAAGGTCTTAGGCCCCGGCATCGAAGGGAGAGGAAACCCGAGAGGCCCCCGAGGAACTCGCATGGGGACTGGCCTTTCCTGAGGCCACCAGAGCGGGTCCCTGAGGTCCCGGTCGTAAGTCGAGAGCACCTGCCGCAACTCGAGAAAATCCAGGAGGTTTTGCCCTCCAGGCGAGATGAGACCCATTTCCGCTGAGGCTTCTCGAGGCTAATCACGTCTAACCACTGGAACTTCCAAAGGGATCTTCACACCCTTGCTGCAACTCAAGTTGTTCCCCGACATACCCGTCTCCACTCGAGAGGAAGCACGTGGGGTCCCGCACACATCCAGGGGAGCCCCGTTTCCACCTCCTAGCTCGAGATGAGGGATCCTTTCCCTGTTTCCTAGGGAAAGAATTCCCGGCGTTCCCGTCGCATCTCAAGAGGTGGCGCTCTCCACAGGAAAGGCGAGAGGAACTCCAGGGTCGTGCCACCATTCCAAGAGTCCCCCAGATGTGTCAGTCCATTCCAGAGGAATCTGTTTTCCCTGCACTGCCTTGACGTTCAAGCCGAGGATCGACTCCCACCACGTGTGCACGTGGGACAGCCCTGTGGGAAAGCCTCGTTGGAAAGCCTCGTGGGAAAGACTCGAGGGAAAACCATAAATCCTTTGATCCACGCGGCGGACTGCGTGACACTGCTGCTACCGCTCTGGAGGAAAGCGCAAGTGAATGCCCGCATTCGAGACGAGGACTGACTCCCCTGGGGAGACTCCAGAAGTACCCCAAGATCCATGTCAGCACTGGAGAGGAATCCTCAGGTTCCGGCCCCGACTCCACACAAGGTCTTAGGCCCCTCCATCGATGGGAGAGGAAACCCGAGAGGCCCCCGTAGAACTCGCATGGGGACTGGCCTTTCCTGACGCCACCAGAGCGGGTCCCTGAGGTCCCCGTCGTAAGTCGAGAGCACCTGCCGCAACTCGAGAAAATCCAGGAGGTTTTGCTCTCCAGGGGGGATGAGACCCATTTCCGCTGAGGCTTCTCGAGGCTAATCACATCTAACCACTGGAACTTCCAAAGGGTCCTTCACACCCTTGCTGCAACTCAAGTTGTTCCCCGACATACCCGTCTCCACTCGAGAGGAAGCACGTGGGGTCCCGCACACATCCAGGGGAGCCCCGTTTCCGCCTCCTAGCTCGAGATGAGGGATCCTTTCCCTGTTTCCTAGGGAAAGAATTCCCGGCGTTCCCGTCGCATCTCAAGAGGTGGCGCTCTCCACAGGAAAGGCGAGAGGAACTCCAGGGTCGTGCCACCATTCCAAGAGTCCCCCAGATGTGTCAGTCCATTCCAGAGGAACCTGTTTTCCCTGCACTGCCTTGACGTTCAAGCAGAGGATCGACTCCCACCACGTGTGCACGTGGGACAGCCCTGTGGGAAAGCCTCGTTGGAAAGCCTCGTGGGAAAGACTCGAGGGAAAACCATAAATCCTTTGATCCACGCGGCGGACTGCGTGACACTGCTGCTACCGCTCTGGAGGAAAGCGCAAGTGAAGGCCCGCATTCGAGACGAGGACTGACTCCCCTGGGGAGACTCCAGAAGTACCCCAAGATCCATGTCAGCACTGGAGAGGAATCCTCAGGTTCCGGCCCCGACTCCACACAAGGTCTTAGGCCCCGGCATCGATGGGAGAGGAATCCCGAGAGGCCCCCGAGGAACTCGCATGGGGACCGGCCTTTCCTGACGCCACCAGAGCGGGTCCCTGAGTTCCCCGTCGTAAGTCGAGAGCACCTGCCGCAACTCGAGAAAATCCAGGAGGTTTTGCCCTCCAGGCGAGATGAGGCCCATGTCCGCTGAGGCTTCTCGAGGCTAATCACATCTAACCACTGGAACTTCCAAAGGGTCTTTCACACCCTTGCTGCAACTCAAGCAGTTCCGCGACATACCCGTCTCCACTCGAGAGGAAGCACGAGGGTCCCGCACACATCCAGGGGAGCCCCGTTTCCGCCTCCTAGGTCGAGATGAGGGATCCTTTCCCTGTTTCGTAGGGAAAGAATTCCTGGCGTTCCCGTCGCATCTCAAGAGGAGGCGCTCTCCACAGGAAAGGCGAGAGGAACTCCAGGGTCGTGCCACCATTCCAAGACTCCCCCGGATGTGTCAGTCCATTCCAGAGGAACCTGTTTTCCCTGCACTGCCTTGACGTTCAAGCCGAGGATCGACTCCCACCACGTGTGCACGTGGGACAGCCCTGTGGGAAAGCCTCGTGGGAAAGCCTCGTGGGAAAGACTCGAGGGAAAACCATAGATCCATTGATCCACGCGGCGGACTGCGTGACACTGCTGCTACCGCTCTGGAGGAAAGCGCAAGTGCATGCCCGCATTCGAGACGAGGACTGACTCCCCTGGGGAGACTCCAGAAGTACCCCAAGATCCATGTCAGCACTGGAGCGGAATCCTCAGGTTCCGGCCCCGACTCCACACAAGGTCTTAGGCCCCGGCATCGACGGGAGAGGAATCCCGAGAGGCCCCCAGGAACTCGCATGGGGACTGGCCTTTACTGAGGCCACCAGAGCGGGTCCCTGATGTCCCCGTCGTAAGTCGAGAGCACCTGCCGCAACTCGAGAAAATCCAGGAGGTTTTGCCCTCCAGGCGAGATGAGGCCCATTTCCGCTGAGGCTTCTGGAGGCTAATCACGTCTAACCACTGGAACTTCCAAAGGGTCCTTCACACCCTTGCTGCAACTCAAGAAGTTCCCCGACATACCCGTCTCCACTCGAGAGGAATCACGTGGGGTCCCGCACACATCCAGGGGAGCCCCGTTTCCGCCTCCTAGCTCGAGATGAGGGATCCTTTCCCTGTTTCGTAGGGAAAGAATTCCCGGCGTTCCCGTCGCATCTCAAGAGGAGGCGCTCTCCACAGGAAAGGCGAGAGGAACTCCAGGGTCGTGCCACCGTTCCAAGAGTCCCCCAGATGTGTCAGTCCATTCCAGAGGAACCTGTTTTCCCTGCACTGCCTTGACGTTCAAGCCGAGGATCGACTCCCACCACGTGTGCACGTGGGACAGCCCTGTGGGAAAGCCTCGTGGGAGAGCCTCGTGGGAAAGACTCGAGGGAAAAGCATAGATCCTTTGATCCACGCGGCGGACTGCGTGACACTGCTGCTACCTCTCTGGAGGAAAGGGAAAGTGCATCCCAGCATTCGAGACGAGGACTGACTCCCCTGGGGAGACTCCAGAAGTACCCCAAGATCCATGTCAGCACTGGAGAGGAATCCTCAGGTTCCGGACCCGACTCCACACAAAGTCTTAGGTCCCGGCATCGACGGGAGAGGAATCCCGAGAGGCCCCCGAGGAACTCGCATGGGGACTGGCCTTTCCTGTGGCCACCAGAGCGGGTCCCTGAGGTCCCCGTCGTAAGTCGAGAACACCTGCCGCAACTCGAGAAAATCCAGGAGGTTTTGCCCTCCAGGCGAGATGAGGCCCATTTCCGCTGAGGCTTCTGGAGGCTAATCACGTCTAACCACTGGAACTTCCAAAGGGTCCTTCACACCCTTGCTGCAACTCAAGAAGTTCCCCGACATACCCGTCTCCACTCGAGAGGAAGCACGTGGGGTCCCGCACACATCCAGGGGAGCCCCGTTTCCGCCTCCTAGCTCGAGATGAGGGATCCTTTCCCTGTTTCGTAGGGAAAGAATTCCCGGCGTTCCCGTCGCATCTCAAGAGGAGGCGCTCTCCACAGGAAAGGCGAGAGGAAATCCAGGGTCGTGCCACCATTCAAAGAGTCCCCCAGATGTGTCAGTCCATTCCAGAGGAACCTGTTTTCCCTGCACTGCCTTGACGTTCAAGCCGATGATCGACTCCCACCACGTGTGCACGTGGGACAGCCCTGTGGGAAAGCCTCGTGGGAAAGCCTCGTGGGAAAGACTCGAGGGAAAACCATAGATCCTTTGATCCACGCGGCGGACTGCGTGAAACTGCTCCTACCGCCCTGGAGGAAAGCGCAAGTGCATGCCCGTATGCGAGACGAGGACTGACTCCCCTGGGGAGACTCCAGAAGTACCCCAAGATCCATGTCAGCACTGGAGAGGAATCCTCAGGTTCCGGCCCCGACTCCACACAAGGTGTTAGGCCCCGGCATCGAAGGGAGAGGAATCCCGAGAGGCCCCCTAGGAACTCGCATGGGGTCTGGCCTTTCCTGAGGCCACCAGAGCGGGTCCCTGAGGTCCCCGTCGTAAGTCGAGAGCACCTGCCGCAACTCGAGAAAATCCAAGAGGTTTTGCCCTCCAGGCGAGATGAGGCCCATTTCCGCTGAGGCTTCTCCAGGCTAATCACATCTAACCACTGGAACATCCAAAGGGTCATTCTCACCCTTGCTGCAACTCAAGAAGTTCCCCGACATACCCGTCTCCACAAGAGAGGAAGCACGAGGGTCCCGCACACATCCAGGGGAACCCCGTTTCCGCCTCCTAGCTCGAGATGAGGGATCCTTTCCCTGTTTCGTAGGGAAAGAATTCCCGGCGTTCCCGTCGCATCTCAAGAGGAGGCGCTCTCCACAGGAAAGGCGAGAGGAACTCCAGGGTCGTGCCACCATTCCAAGAGTCCCCCAGATGTGTCAGTCCATTCCAGAGGAACCTGTTTTCCCTGCACTGCCTTGACGTTCAAGCCGAGGATCGACTCCCACCACGTGTGCACGTGGGACAGCCCTGTGGGAAAGCCTCGTGGGAAAGCCTCGTGGGAAAGACTCGAGGGAAAACCATAGATCCTTTGATCCACGCGGCGGACTGCGTGACACTGCTGCTACCGCTCTGGAGGAAAGGGAAAGTGCATGCCAGCATTCGAGACGAGGACTGACTCCCCTGGGGAGACTCCAGAAGTACCCCAAGATCCATGTCAGCACTGGAGAGGAATCCTCAGGTTCCGGACCCGACTCCACACAAAGTCTTAGGTCCCGGCATCGACGGGAGAGGAATCCCGAGAGGCCCCCGAGGAACTCGCATGGGGACTGGCCTTTCCTGAGGCCACCAGAGCGGGTCCCTGAGGTCCCCGTCGTAAGTCGAGAGCACCTGCCGCAACTCGAGAAAATCCAGGAGGTTTTGCCCTCCAGGCGAGATGAGGCCCATTTCCGCTGAGGCTTCTGGAGGCTAATCACGTCTAACCACTGGAACTTCCAAAGGGTCCTTCACACCCTTGCTGCAACTCAAGAAGTTCCCCGACATACCCGTCTCCACTCGAGAGGAAGCACGTGGGGTCCCGCACACTTCCAGGGGAGCCCCGTTTCCGCCTCCTAGCTCGAGATGAGGGATCCTTTCCCTGTTTCGTAGGGAAAGAATTCCCGGCGTTCCCGTCGCATCTCAAGAGGAGGCGCTCTCCACAGGAAAGGCGAGAGGAACTCCAGGGTCGTGCCACCATTCCAAGAGTCCCCCAGATGTGTCAGTCCATTACAGAGGACCCTGTTTTCCCTGCACTGCCTTGACGTTCAAGCCGAGGATCGACTCCCACCACGTGTGCACGTGGGACAGCCCTGTGGCAAAGCCTCGTGGGAAAGCCTCGTGGGAAAGACTCGAGGGAAAACCATAGATCCTTTGATCCACGCGGCGGACTGCGTGACACTGCTGCTACCGCCCTGGAGGAAAGCGCAAGTGCATGCCCGCATTCGAGACGAGGACTGACTCCCCTGGGGAGACTCCAGAAGTACCCCAAGATCCATGTCAGCACTGGAGAGGAATCCTCAGGTTCCGGCCCCGACTCCACACAAGGTCTTAGGCCCCGGCATCGACGGGAGAGGAATCCCGAGAGGCCCCCGAGGAACTCGCATGGGGACTGGCCTTTCCTGAGGCCACCAGAGCGGGTCCCTGAGGTCCCCGTCGTAAGTCGAGAGCACCTGCCGCAACTCGAGAAAATCCAGGAGGTTTTGCCCTCCAGGCGAGATGAGGCCCATTTCTGCTGAGGCTTCTCGAGGCTAATCACATCTAACCACTGGAACATCCAAAGGGTCCTTCTCACCCTTGCTGTAACTCAAGAAGTTCCCCGACATACCCGTCTCCACTCGAGAGGAAGCACGAGGGTCCCGCACACATCCAGGGGAGCCCCGTTTCCGCCTCCTAGCTCGAGATGAGGGATCCTTTCCCTGTTTCGTAGGGAAAGAATTCCCGGCGTTCCCGTCGCATCTCAAGAGGAGGCGCTCTCCACACGAAAGGCGAGAGGAACTCCAGGGTCGTGCCACCATTCCAAGAGTCCCCCAGATGTGTCAGTCCATTCCAGAGGAACCTGTTTTCCCTGCACTGCCTTGACGTTCAAGCCGAGGATCGACTCCCACCACGTGTGCACGTGGGACAGCCCTGTGGGAAAGCCTCGTGGGAAAGCCTCGTGGGAAAGACTCGAGGGAAAACCATAGATCCTTTGATCCACGCGGCGGACTGCGTGACACTGCTGTTACCGCTCTGGAGGAAAGCGCAAGTGCATGCCCGCATTCGAGACGAGGACTGACTCCCCTGGGGAGACTCCAGAAGTACCCCAAGATCCATGTCAGCACTGGAGAGGAATCCTCAGGTTCGGGCCCCGACTCCACACAAGGTCTTAGGCCCCGGCATCGACGGGAGAGGAATCCCGAGAGGCCCCCGAGGAACTCGCATGGGGACTGGCCTTTCCTGAGGCCACCAGAGCGGGTCCCTGAGGTCCCTGTCGTAAGTCGAGAGCACCTGCCGCAACTCGAGAAAATCCAGGAGGTTTTGCCCTCCAGGCGAGATGAGGGCCATTTCCGCTGAGGCTTCTCGAGGCTAATCACGTCTAACCCCTGGAACTTCCAAAGGGTCCTTCACACCCTTGCTGCAACTCAAGAAGTTCCCCGACATACCCGTCTCCACTCGAGAGGAAGTACGTGGGGTCCCGCACACATCCAGGGGAGCCCCGTTTCCGCCTCCTAGCTCGAGATGAGGGATCCTTTCCCTGTTTCCTAGGGAAAGAATTCCCGGCGTTCCCGTCGCATCTCAAGAGGAGGCGCTCTCCACAGGAAAGGCGAGAGGAACTCCAGGGTCGTGCCACCATTCCAAGAGTCCCCCAGATGTGTCAGTCCATTCCAGAGGAACCTGTTTTCCCTGCACTGCCTTGACGTTCAAGCTGAGGATCGACTACCACCACGTGTGCACGTGGGACAGCCCTGTGGGAAAGCCTCGTGGGAAAGCCTCGTGGGAAAGACTCGAGGGAAAAACATAGATCCTTTGATCCACGCGGCGGATTGCGAGACACTGCTGCTACCGCTCTGTAGGAAAGCGCAAGTGCATGCCCGCATTCGAGACGAGGACTGACTCCCCTGGGGAGACTCCAGAAGTACCCCAAGATCCATGTCAGCACTGGAGAGGAATCCTCAGGTTCCGGCCCCGACTCCACACAAGGTCTTAGGCCCCGGCATCGACGGGAGAGGAATCCCGAGAGGCCCCCGAGGAACTCGCATGGGGACTGGCCTTTCCTGAGGTCATCAGAGCGGGTCCCTGAGGTCCCCGTGGTAAGTCGAGAGCACCTGCCGCAACTCGAGAAAATCCAGGAGGTTTTGCCCTCCAGGCGAGATGAGGCCCATTTCCGCTGAGGCTTCTCGAGGCTAATCACGTCTAACCACTGGAACTTCCAAAGGGTCCTTCACACCCTTGCTGCAACTCAAGCAGTTCCGCGACATACCCGTCTCCACTCGAGAGGAAGCACGTGGGGTCCCGCACACAT
The DNA here is from genome assembly GCF_042477335.2 of Ovis canadensis. Classification (NCBI taxonomy): domain Eukaryota; kingdom Metazoa; phylum Chordata; class Mammalia; order Artiodactyla; family Bovidae; genus Ovis; species Ovis canadensis. The sequence goes on along the minus strand of NC_091261.1, from coordinate 4,798,710 downwards.
CCAGGGGAGACCCGTTTCCGCCTCCTAGCTCGAGATGAGGGATCCTTTCCCTGTTTCGTAGGGAAAGAATTCCCGGCGTTCCCGTCGCATCTCAAGAGGAGGCGCTCTCCACAGGAAAGGCGAGAGGAACTCCAGGGTCGTGCCACCATTCCAAGACTCCCCCGGATGTGTCAGTCCATTCCAGAGGAACCTGTTTTCCCTGCACTGCCTTGACGTTCAAGCCGAGGATCGACTCCCACCACGTGTGCACGTGGGACAGCCCTGTGGGAAAGCCTCGTGGGAAAGCCTCGTGGGAAAGACTCGAGGGAAAACCATAGATCCTTTGATCCACGCGGCGGACTGCGTGACACTGCTGCTACCGCTCTGGAGGAAAGCGCAAGTGCATGCCCGCATTCGAGACGAGGACTGACTCCCCTGGGGAGACTCCAGAAGTACCCCAAGATCCATGTCAGCACTGGAGAGCAATCCTCAGGTTCCGGCCCCGACTCCACACAAGGTCTTAGGCCCCGGCATCGAAGGGAGAGGAAACCCGAGAGGCCCCCGAGGAACTCGCATGGGGACTGGCCTTTCCTGAGGCCACCAGAGCGGGTCCCTGAGGTCCCGGTCGTAAGTCGAGAGCACCTGCCGCAACTCGAGAAAATCCAGGAGGTTTTGCCCTCCAGGCGAGATGAGACCCATTTCCGCTGAGGCTTCTCGAGGCTAATCACGTCTAACCACTGGAACTTCCAAAGGGTCCTTCACACCCTTGCTGCAACTCAAGTTGTTCCCCGACATACCCGTCTCCACTCGAGAGGAAGCACGTGGGGTCCCGCACACATCCAGGGGAGCCCCGTTTCCACCTCCTAGCTCGAGATGAGGGATCCTTTCCCTGTTTCCTAGGGAAAGAATTCCCGGCGTTCCCGTCGCATCTCAAGAGGTGGCGCTCTCCACAGGAAAGGCGAGAGGAACTCCAGGGTCGTGCCACCATTCCAAGAGTCCCCCAGATGTGTCAGTCCATTCCAGAGGAATCTGTTTTCCCTGCACTGCCTTGACGTTCAAGCCGAGGATCGACTCCCACCACGTGTGCACGTGGGACAGCCCTGTGGGAAAGCCTCGTTGGAAAGCCTCGTGGGAAAGACTCGAGGGAAAACCATAAATCCTTTGATCCACGCGGCGGACTGCGTGACACTGCTGCTACCGCTCTGGAGGAAAGCGCAAGTGAATGCCCGCATTCGAGACGAGGACTGACTCCCCTGGGGAGACTCCCGAAGTACCCCAAGATCCATGTCAGCACTGGAGAGGAATCCTCAGGTTCCGGCCCCGACTCCACACAAGGTCTTAGGCCCCGCCATCGATGGGAGAGGAAACCCGAGAGGCCCCCGTGGAACTCGCATGGGGACTGGCCTTTCCTGATGCCACCAGAGCGGGTCCCTGAGGTCCCCGTCGTAAGTCGAGAGCACCTGCCGCAACTCGAGAAAATCCAGGAGGTTTTGCCCTCCAGGGGGGATGAGACCCATTTCCGCTGAGGCTTCTCGAGGCTAATCACATCTAACCACTGGAACTTCCAAAGGGTCCTTCACACCCTTGCTGCAACTCAAGTTGTTCCCCGACATACCCGTCTCCACTCGAGAGGAAGCACGTGGGGTCCCGCACACATCCAGGGGAGCCCCGTTTCCGCCTCCTAGCTCGAGATGAGGGATCCTTTCCCTGTTTCCTAGGGAAAGAATTCCCGGCGTTCCCGTCGCATCTCAAGAGGTGGCGCTCTCCACAGGAAAGGCGAGAGGAACTCCAGGGTCGTGCCACCATTCCAAGAGTCCCCCAGATGTGTCAGTCCATTCCAGAGGAACCTGTTTTCCCTGCACTGCCTTGACGTTCAAGCAGAGGATCGACTCCCACCACGTGTGCACGTGGGACAGCCCTGTGGGAAAGCCTCGTTGGAAAGCCTCGTGGGAAAGACTCGAGGGAAAACCATAAATCCTTTGATCCACGCGGCGGACTGCGTGACACTGCTGCTACCGCTCTGGAGGAAAGCGCAAGTGAAGGCCCGCATTCGAGACGAGGACTGACTCCCCTGGGGAGACTCCAGAAGTACCCCAAGATCCATGTCAGCACTGGAGAGGAATCCTCAGGTTCCGGCCCCGACTCCACACAAGGTCTTAGGCCCCGGCATCGATGGGAGAGGAATCCCGAGAGGCCCCCGAGGAACTCGCATGGGGACCGGCCTTTCCTGACGCCACCAGAGCGGGTCCCTGAGTTCCCCGTCGTAAGTCGAGAGCACCTGCCGCAACTCGAGAAAATCCAGGAGGTTTTGCCCTCCAGGCGAGATGAGGCCCATGTCCGCTGAGGCTTCTCGAGGCTAATCACATCTAACCACTGGAACTTCCAAAGGGTCCTTCACACCCTTGCTGCAACTCAAGAAGTTCCCCGACATACCCGTCTCCACTCGAGAGGAATCACGTGGGGTCCCGCACACATCCAGGGGAGCCCCGTTTCCGCCTCCTAGCTCGAGATGAGGGATCCTTTCCCTGTTTCGTAGGGAAAGAATTCCCGGCGTTCCCGTCGCATCTCAAGAGGAGGCGCTCTCCACAGGAAAGGCGAGAGGAACTCAAGGGTCGTGCCACCATTCCAAGAGTCCCCCAGATGTGTCAGTCCATTCCAGAGGAACCTGTTTTCCCTGCACTGCCTTGACGTTCAAGCCGAGGATCGACTCCCACCACGTGTGCACGTGGGACAGCCCTGTGGGAAAGCCTCGTGGGAGAGCCTCGTGGGAAAGACTCGAGGGAAAAGCATAGATCCTTTGATCCACGCGGCGGACTGCGTGACACTGCTGCTACCTCTCTGGAGGAAAGGGAAAGTGCATCCCAGCATTCGAGACGAGGACTGACTCCCCTGGGGAGACTCCAGAAGTACCCCAAGATCCATGTCAGCACTGGAGAGGAATCCTCAGGTTCCGGACCCGACTCCACACAAAGTCTTAGGTCCCGGCATCGACGGGAGAGGAATCCCGAGAGGCCCCCGAGGAACTCGCATGGGGACTGGCCTTTCCTGTGGCCACCAGAGCGGGTCCCTGAGGTCCCCGTCGTAAGTCGAGAGCACCTGCCGCAACTCGAGAAAATCCAGGAGGTTTTGCCCTCCAGGCGAGATGAGGCCCATTTCCGCTGAGGCTTCTGGAGGCTAATCACGTCTAACCACTGGAACTTCCAAAGGGTCCTTCACACCCTTGCTGCAACTCAAGAAGTTCCCCGACATACCCGTCTCCACTCGAGAGGAAGCACGTGGGGTCCCGCACACATCCAGGGGAGCCCCGTTTCCGCCTCCTAGCTCGAGATGAGGGATCCTTTCCCTGTTTCGTAGGGAAAGAATTCCCGGCGTTCCCGTCGCATCTCAAGAGGAGGCGCTCTCCACAGGAAAGGCGAGAGGAACTCCAGGGTCGTGCCACCATTCCAAGAGTCCCACAGATGTGTCAGTCCATTACAGAGGACCCTGTTTTCCCTGCACTGCTTTGACGTTAAAGCCGAGGATCGACTCCCACCACGTGTGCACGTGGGACAGCCCTGTGGGAAAGCCTCGTGGGAAAGCCTCGTGGGAAAGACTCGAGGGAAAATCATAGATCCTTTGATCCACGCGGCGGACTGCGTGACACTGCTGCTACCGCCCTGGAGGAAAGCGCAAGTGCATGCCCGCATTCGAGACGAGGACTGACTCCCCTGGGGAGACTCCAGAAGTACCCCAAGATCCATGTCAGCACTGGAGAGGAATCCTCAGGTTCCGGCCCCGATTCCACACAAGGTCTTAGGCCCCGGCATCGACGGGAGAGGAATCCCGAGAGGCCCCCGAGGAACTCGCATGGGGACTGGCCTTTCCTGAGGCCACCAGAGCGGGTCCCTGAGTTCCCCGTCGTAAGTCGAGAACACCTGCCGCAACTCGAGAAAATCCAGGAGGTTTTGCCCTCCAGGCGAGATGAGGCCCATTTCTGCTGAGGCTTCTCGAGGCTAATCACATCTAACCACTGGAACATCCAAAGGGTCCTTCTCACCCTTGCTGCAACTCAAGAAGTTCCCCGACATACCCGTCTCCACTCGAGAGGAAGCACGAGGGTCCCGCACACATCCAGGGGAGCCCCGTTTCCGCCTCCTAGCTCGAGATGAGGGATCCTTTCCCTGTTTCGTAGGGAAAGAATTCCCGGCGTTCCCGTCGCATCTCAAGAGGAGGCGCTCTCCACAGGAAAGGCGAGAGGAACTCCAGGGTCGTGCCACCATTCCAAGAGTCCCCCAGATGTGTCAGTCCATTCCAGAGGAACCTGTTTTCCCTGCACTGCCTTGGCGTTCAAGCCGAGGATCGACTCCCACCACGTGTGCACGTGGGACAGCCCTGTGGGAAAGCCTCGTGGGAAAGCCTCGTGGGAAAGACTCGAGGGAAAACCATAGATCCTTTGATCCACGCGGCGGACTGCGTGACACTGCTGCTACCGCTCTGGAGGAAAGCGCAAGTGCATGCCCGCATTCGAGACGAGGACTGACTCCCCTGGGGAGACTCCAGAAGTACCCCAAGATCCATGTCAGCACTGGAGAGGAATCCTCAGGTTCCGGCCCCGACTCCACACAAGGTCTTAGGCCCCGGCATCGACGGGAGAGGAATCCCGAGAGGCCCCCGAGGAACTCGCATGGGGACTGGCCTTTCCTGAGGCCACCAGAGCGGGTCCCTGAGGTCCCGGTCGTAAGTCGAGAGCACCTGCCGCAACTCGAGAAAATCCAGGAGGTTTTGCCCTCGAGGCGAGATGAGGCCCATTTCCGCTGAGGCTTCTCGAGGCTAATCACGTCTAACCACTGGAACTTCCAAGGGGTCCTTCACACCCTTGCTGCAACTCAAGAAGTTCCCCGACATACCCGTCTCCACTCGAGAGGAAGCACGTGGGGTCCCGCACACATCCAGGGGAGCCCCGTTTCCGCCTCCTATCTCGAGATGAGGGATCCTATCCCTTTTTCGTAGGGAAAGAATTCCCGGCGTTCCCGTCGCATCTCAAGAGGAGGCGCTCTCCACAGGAAAGGCGAGAGGAACTCCAGGGTCGTGCCACCATTCCAAGAGTCCCCCAGATGTGTCAGTCCATTCCAGAGGAACCTGTTTTCCCTGCACTGCCTTGACGTTCAAGCTGAGGATCGACTCCCACCACGTGTGCACGTGGGACAGCCCTGTGGGAAAGCCTCGTGGGAAAGCCTCGTGGGAAAGACTCGAGGGAAAACCAGAGATCCTTTGATCCACGCGGCGGATTGCGAGACACTGCTGCTACCGCTCTGTAGGAAAGCGCAAGTGCATGCCCGCATTCGAGACGAGGACTGACTCCCCTGGGGAGACTCCAGAAGTACCCCAAGATCCATGTCAGCACTGGAGAGGAATCCTCAGGTTCCGGCCCCGACTCCACACAAGGTCTTAGGCCCCGGCATCGACGGGAGAGGAATCCCGAGAGGCCCCCGAGGAACTCGCATGGGGACTGGCCTTTCCTGAGGTCACCAGAGCGGGTCCCTGAGGTCCCCGTGGTAAGTCGAGAGCACCTGCCGCAACTCGAGAAAATCCAGGAGGTTTTGCCCTCCAGGCGAGATGAGGCCCATTTCCGCTGAGGCTTCTCGAGGCTAATCACATCTAACCACTGGAACTTCCAAAGGGTCCTTCACACCCTTGCTGCAACTCAAGAAGTTCCCCGACATACCCGTCTCCACTCGAGAGGAAGCACGTGGGGTCCCGCACACATCCAGGGGAGCCCCGTTTCCGCCTCCTAGCTCGAGATGAGGGATCCTTTCCCTGTTTCGTAGGGAAAGAATTCCCGGCGTTCCCGTCGCATCTCAAGAGGAGGCGCTCTCCACAGGAAAGGCGAGAGGAACTCCAGGGTCGTGCCACCATTCCAAGAGTCCCCCAGATGTGTCAGTCCATTCCAGAGGAACCTGTTTTCCCTGCACTGCCTTGACGTTCAAGCCGAGGATCGACTCCCACCACGTGTGCACGTGGGACAGCCGTGTGGGAAAGCCTCGTGGGAAAGCCTCGTGGGAAAGACTCGAGGGAAAACCATAGATCCTTTGATCCACGCGGCGGACTGCGTGACACTGCTGCTACCGCTCTGGAGGAAAGCGCAAGTGCATGCCCGCATTCGAGTCGAGGACTGACTCCCCTGGGGAGACTCCAGAAATACCCCAAGATCCATGTCAGCACTGGAGAGGAATCCTCAGGTTCCGGCCCCGACTCCACACAATGTCTTAGGCCCCGGCATCGACGGGAGAGGAATCCCGAGAGGCCCCCGAGGAACTCGCATGGGGACTGGCCTTTCCTGAGGCCACCAGAGCGGGTCCCTGAGGTCCCCGTGGTAAGTCGAGAGCACCTGCCGCAACTCGAGAAAATCCAGGAGGTTTTGCCCTCCAGGCGAGATGAGGCCCATTTCCGCTGAGGTTTCTCGAGGCTAATCACGTCTAACCACTGGAACTTCCAAATGGTCCTTCACACCCTTGCTGCAACTCAAGAAGTTCCCCGACATACCCGTCTCCACTCGAGAGGAAGCACGTGGGGTCCCGCACACATCCAGGGGAGCCCCGTTTCCGCCTCCTAGCTCGAGATGAGGGATCCTTTCCCTGTTTCGTAGGGAAAGAATTCCCGGCGTTCCCGTCGCATCTCAAGAGGAGGCGCTCTCCACAGGAAAGGCGAGAGGAACTCCAGGGTCGTGCCACCATTCCAAGAGTCCCCCAGATGTGTCAGTCCATTACAGAGGAACCTGTTTTCCCTGCACTGCCTTGACGTTCAAGCCGAGGATCGACTCCCACCACGTGTGCACGTGGGACAGCCCTGTGGGAAAGCCTCGTGGGAAAGCCTCGTGGGAAAGACTCGAGGGAAAACCATAGATCCTTTGATCCACGCGGCGGACTGCGTGAAACTGCTCCTACCGCCCTGGAGGAAAGCGCAAGTGCATGCCCGCATGCGAGACGAGGACTGACTCCCCTGGGGAGACTCCAGAAGTACCCCAAGATCCATGTCAGCACTGGAGAGGAATCCTCAGGTTCCGGCCCCGACTCCACACAAGGTGTTAGGCCCCGGCATCGAAGGGAGAGGAATCCCGAGAGGCCCCTAGGAACTCGCATGGGGACTGGCCTTTCCTGAGGCCACCAGAGCGGGTCCCTGAGGTCCCCGTCGTAAGTCGAGAGCACCTGCCGCAACTCGAGAAAATCCAGGAGGTTTTGCCCTCAAGGCGAGATGAGGCCCATTTCCGCTGAGGCTTCTCCAGGCTAATCACATCTAACCACTGGAACATCCAAAGGGTCATTCTCACCCTTGCTGCAACTCAAGAAGTTCCCCGACATACCCGTCTCCACAAGAGAGGAAGCACGAGGGTCCTGCACACATCCAGGGGAGCCCCGTTTCCGCCTCCTAGCTCGAGATGAGGGATCCTTTCCCTGTTTCGTAGGGAAAGAATTCCCGGCGTTCCCGTCGCATCTCAAGAGGAGGCGCTCTCCACAGGAAAGGCGAGAGGAACTCCAGGGTCGTGCCACCATTCCAAGAGTCCCCCAGATGTGTCAGTCCATTCCAGAGGAACCTGTTTTCCCTGCACTGCCTTGACGTTCAAGCCGAGGATCGACTCCCACCACGTGTGCACGTGGGACAGCCCTGTGGGAAAGCCTCGTGGGAAAGCCTCGTGGGAAAGACTCGAGGGAAAACCATAGATCCTTTGATCCACGCGGCGGACTGCGTGACACTGCTGCTACCGCTCTGGAGGAAAGGGAAAGTGCATGCCAGCATTCGAGACGAGGACTGACTCCCCTGGGGAGACTCCAGAAGTACCCCAAGATCCATGTCAGCACTGGAGAGGAATCCTCAGGTTCCGGACCCGACTCCACACAAAGTCTTAGGTCCCGGCATCGACGGGAGAGGAATCCCGAGAGGCCCCCGAGGAACTCGCATGGGGACTGGCCTTTCCTGAGGCCACCAGAGCGGGTCCCTGAGGTCCCCGTCGTAAGTCGAGAGCACCTGCCGCAACTCGAGAAAATCCAGGAGGTTTTGCCCTCCAGGCGAGATGAGGCCCATTTCCGCTGAGGCTTCTGGAGGCTAATCACGTCTAACCACTGGAACTTCCAAAGGGTCCTTCACACCCTTGCTGCAACTCAAGAAGTTCCCCGACATACCCGTCTCCACTCGAGAGGAAGCACGTGGGGTCCCGCACACATCCAGGGGAGCCCCGTTTCGGCCTCCTAGCTCGAGATGAGGGATCCTTTCCCTGTTTCGTAGGGAAAGAATTCCCGGCGTTCCCGTCGCATCTCAAGAGGAGGCGCTCTCCACAGGAAAGGCGAGAGGAACTCCAGGGTCGTGCCACCATTCCAAGAGTCCCCCAGATGTGTCAGTCCATTACAGAGGACCCTGTTTTCCCTGCACTGCCTTGACGTTCAAGCCGAGGATCGACTCCCACCACGTGTGCACGTGGGACAGCCCTGTGGGAAAGCCTCGTGGGAAAGCCTCGTGGGAAAGACTCGAGGGAAAACCATAGATCCTTTGATCCACGCGGCGGACTGCGTGACACTGCTGCTACCGCCCTGGAGGAAAGCGCAAGTGCATGCCCGCATTCGAGACGAGGACTGACTCCCCTGGGGAGACTCCAGAAGTACCCCAAGATCCATGTCAGCACTGGAGAGGAATCCTCAGGTTCCGGCCCCGATTCCACACAAGGTCTTAGGCCCCGGCATCGACGGGAGAGGAATCCCGAGAGGCCCCCGAGGAACTCGCATGGGGACTGGCCTTTCCTGAGGCCACCAGAGCGGGTCCCTGAGGTCCCCGTCGTAAGTCGAGAGCACCTGCCGCAACTCGAGAAAATCCAGGAGGTTTTGCCCTCCAGGCGAGATGAGGCCCATTTCTGCTGAGGCTTCTCGAGGCTAATCACATCTAACCACTGGAACATCCAAAGGGTCCTTCTCACCCTTGCTGTAACTCAAGAAGTTCCCCGACATACCCGTCTCCACTCGAGAGGAAGCACGAGGGTCCCGCACACATCCAGGGGAGCCCCGTTTCCGCCTCCTAGCTCGAGATGAGGGATCCTTTCCCTGTTTCGTAGGGAAAGAATTCCCGGCGTTCCCGTCGCATCTCAAGAGGAGGCGCTCTCCACAGGAAAGGCGAGAGGAACTCCAGGGTCGTGCCACCATTCCAAGAGTCCCCCAGATGTGTCAGTCCATTCCAGAGGAACCTGTTTTCCCTGCACTGCCTTGACGTTCAAGCCGAGGATCGACTCCCACCACGTGTGCACGTGGGACAGCCCTGTGGGAAAGCCTCGTGGGAAAGCCTCGTGGGAAAGACTCGAGGGAAAACCATAGATCCTTTGATCCACGCGGCGGACTGCGTGACACTGCTGCTACCGCTCTGGAGGAAAGCGCAAGTGCATGCCCGCATGCGAGACGAGGACTGACTCCCCTGGGGAGACTCCAGAAGTACCCCAAGATCCATGTCAGCACTGGAGAGGAATCCTCAGGTTCGGGCCCCGACTCCACACAAGTTCTTAGGCCCCGGCATCGACGGGAGAGGAATCCAGAGAGGCCCCCGAGGAACTCGCATGGGGACTGGCCTTTCCTGAGGCCACCAGAGCGGGTCCCTGAGGTCCCTGTCGTAAGTCGAGAGCACCTGCCGCAACTCGAGAAAATCCAGGAGGTTTTGCCCTCCAGGCGAGATGAGGGCCATTTCCGCTGAGGCTTCTGGAGGCTAATCACGTCTAACCCCTGGAACTTCCAAAGGGTCCTTCACACCCTTGCTGCAACTCAAGAAGTTCCCCGACATACCCGTCTCCACTCGAGAGGAAGCACGTGGGGTCCCGCACACATCCAGGGGAGCCCCGTTTCCGCCTCCTAGCTCGAGATGAGGGATCCTTTCCCTGTTTCCTAGGGAAAGAATTCCCGGCGTTCCCGTCGCATCTCAAGAGGAGGCGCTCTCCACAGGAAAGGCGAGAGGAACTCCAGGGTCGTGCCACCATTCCAAGAGTCCCCCAGATGTGTCAGTCCATTCCAGAGGAACCTGTTTTCCCTGCACTGCCTTGACGTTCAAGCTGAGGATCGACTACCACCACGTGTGCACGTGGGACAGCCCTGTGGGAAAGCCTCGTGGGAAAGCCTCGTGGGAAAGACTGGCGGGAAAAACATAGATCCTTTGATCCACGCGGCGGATTGCGAGACACTGCTGCTACCGCTCTGTAGGAAAGTGCAAGTGCATGCCCGCATTCGAGACGAGGACTGACTCCCCTGGGGAGACTCCAGAAGTACCCCAAGATCCATGTCAGCACTGGAGAGGAATCCTCAGGTTCCGGCCCCGACTCCACACAAGGTCTTAGGCCCCGGCATCGACGGGAGAGGAATCCCGAGAGGCCCCCGAGGAACTCGCATGGGGACTGGCCTTTCCTGAGGTCACCAGAGCGGGTCCCTGAGGTCCCCGTGGTAAGTCGAGAGCACCTGCCGCAACTCGAGAAAATCCAGGAGGTTTTGCCCTCCAGGCGAGATGAGGCCCATTTCCGCTGAGGCTTCTCGAGGCTAATCACATCTAACCACTGGAACTTCCCAAGGGTCCTTCACACCCTTGCTGCAACTCAAGAAGTTCCCCGACATACCGTCTCCACTCGAGAGGAAGCCCGAGGGTCCCGCACACATCCAGGGGAGCCCCGTTTCCGCCTCCTAGCTCGAGATGAGGTATCCTTTCCCTGTTTCGTAGGGAAAGAATTCCCGGCGTTCCCGTCGCATCTCAAGAGGAGGCGCTCTCCACAGGAAAGGTGAGAGGAACTCCAGGGTCGTGCCACCATTCCAAGAGTCCCCCAGATGTGTCAGTCCATTCCAGAGGAACCTGTTTTCCCTGCACTGCCTTGACGTTCAAGCCGAGGATCGACTCCCACCACGTGTGCACGTGGGACAGCCCTGTGGGAAAGCCTCGTGGGAAAGCCTCGTGGGAAAGACTCGAGGGAAAACCATAGATCGTTTGATCCACGCGGCGGACTGCGTGACACTGCTGCTACCGCTCTGGAGGAAAGCGCAAGTGCATGCCCGCATTCGAGACGAGGACTGACTCCCCTGGGGAGACTCCAGAAGTACCCCAAGATCTATGTCAGCACTGGAGAGGAATCCTCAGGTTCCGGCCCCGACTCCACACAAGGTCTTAGGCCCCGGCATCGACGGGAGAGGAATCCCGAGAGGCCCCCGAGGAACTCGCATGGGGACTGGCCTTTCCTGAGGCCACCAGAGCGGGTCCCTGAGGTCCCCGTCGTAAGTCGAGAGCACCTGCCGCAACTCGAGAAAATCCAGGAGGTTTTGCCCTCCAGGCGAGATGAGGCACATTTCCGCTGAGGCTTCTCGAGGCTAATCACATCTAACCACTGGAACATCCAAAGGGTCCTTCTCACCCTTGCTGCAACTCAAGAAGTTCCCCGACATACCCGTCTCCACTCGAGAGGAAGCACGAGGGTCCCGCACACATCCAGGGGAGCCCCGTTTCCGCCTCCTAGCTCGAGATGAGGGATCCTTTCCCTGTTTCGGAGGGAAAGAATTTCCGGCGTTCCCGTCGCATCTCAAGAGGAGGCGCTCTCCACAGGAAAGGCGAGAGGAACTCCAGTGTCGTGCCACCATTCCAAGAGTCCCCCAGATGTGTCAGTCCTTTCCAGAGAAACCTGTTTTCCCTGCACTGCCTTGACGTTCAAGCCGAGGATCGACTCCCACCACGTGTGCACGTGGGACAGCCCTGTGGGAAAGCCTCGTGGGAAAGCCTCATGGGAAAGACTCGAGGGAAAACCATAGATCCTTTGATCCACGCGGCGGATTGCGTGACACTGCTGCTACCGCTCTGGAGGAAAGCGCAAGTGCATGCCCGCATTCGAGACGAGGACTGACTCCCCTGGGGAGACTCCAGAAGAACCCCAAGATCCATGTCAGCACTGGAGAGGAATCCCCAGGTTCCGGCCCCGACTCCACACAAGGTCTTAGTCCCCGGCATCGACAGGAGAGGAATCCCGAGAGGCCCCCGAGGAACTCGTATGGGGACTGGCCTTTCCTGAGGCCACCAGAGCGGGTCCCTGAGGTCCCCGTCGTAAGTCGAGAGCACCTGCCGCAACTCGAGAAAATCCAGGAGGTTTTGCCCTCCAGGTGAGATGAGGCCCATTTCCGCTGAGGCTTCTCGAGGCAAATCACATCTAACCACTGGAATTTCCAAAGGGTCCTTCACACCCTTGCTGCAACTCAAGAAGTTCCCGACATACCCGTCTCCACTCGAGAGGAAGCACTTGGGGTCCCGCACACATCCAGGGGAGCCCCGTTTCCGCCTCCTAGCTCGAGATGAGGGATCCTTTCCCTGTTTCGTAGGGAAAGAATTCCCGGCGTTCCCGTCGCATCTCAAGAGGAGGCGCTATCCACAGGAAAGGCGAGAGGAACTCAAGGGTCGTGCCACCATTCCAAGAGTCCCCCAGATGTGTCAGTCCATTCCAGAGGAACCTGTTTTCCCTGCACTGCCTTGACGTTCAAGCCGAGGATCGACTCCCACCACGTGTGCACGTGGGACAGCCCTGTGGGAAAGCCTCGTGGGAAAGCCTCGTGGGAAAGACTCGAGGGAAAACCATAGATCCTTTGATCCACGCAGAGGACTGCGTGACACTGCTGCTACCGCTCTGGAGGAAAGCGCAAGTGCATGCCCGCATTCGAGACGAGGACTGACTCCCCTGGGGAGACTCCAGAAGTACCCCAAGATCCATGTCAGCACTGGAGAGGAATCCTCAGGTTCCGGCCCCGACTCCACACAAGGTCTTAGGCCCCGGCATCGACGGGAGAGGAATCCCGAGAGGCCCCCGAGGAACTCGCATGGGGACTGGCCTTTCCTGAGGCCACCAGAGCGGGTCCCTGAGGTCCCCGTCGTAAGTCGAGAGCACCTGCCGCAACTCGAGAAAATCCAGGAGGTTTTGCCCTCCAGGCGAGATGAGGCCCATTTCCGCTGAGGCTTCTCGAGGCTAATCACGTCTAACCACTGGAACTTCCAAAGGGTCCTTCACACCCTTGCTGCAACTCAAGAAGTTCCCCGACATACCCGTCTCCACTCGAGAGGAAGCACGAGGGTCCCGCACACATCCAGGGGAGCCCCGTTTCCGCCTCCTAGCTCGAGATGAGGGATCCTTTCCCTGTTTAGTAGGGAAAGAATTCCCGGCGTTCCCGTCGCATCTCAAGAGGAGGCGCTCTCCACAGGAAAGGCGAGAGGAACTCAAGGGTCGTGCCACCATTCCAAGAGTCCCCCAGATGTGTCAGTCCATTCCAGAGGAACCTGTTTTCCCTGCACTGCCTTGACGTTCAAGCCGAGGATCGACTCCCACCACGTGTGCACGTGGGACAGCCCTGTGGGAAAGCCTCGTGGGAAAGCCTCGTGGGAAAGACTCGAGGGAAAACCATAGATCCTTTGATCCACGCGGCGGACTGCGTGACACTGCTGCTACCGCTCTGGAGGAAAGCGCAAGTGCATGCCCGCATTCGAGACGAGGACTGACTCCCCTGGGGAGACTCCAGAAGTACCCCAAGATCCATGTCAGCACTGGAGAGGAATCCTCAGGTTCCGGCCCCGACTCCACACAAGGTCTTAGGCCCCGGCATCGACGGGAGAGGAATCCCGAGAGGCCCCCGAGGAACTCGCATGGGGACTGGCCTTTCCTGAGGCCACCAGAGCGGGTCCCTGAGGTCCCCGTCGTAAGTCGAGAGCACCTGCCGCAACTCGAGAAAATCCAGGAGGTTTTGCCCTCCAGGCGAGATGAGGCCCATTTCCGCTGAGGCTTCTCGAGGCTAATCACGTCTAACCACTGGAACTTCCAAAGGGTCCTTCACACCCTTGCTGCAACTCAAGAAGTTCCCCGACATACCCGTCTCCACTCGAGAGGAAGCACGAGGGGCCCGCACACATCCAGGGGAGCCCCGTTTCCGCCTCCTAGCTCGAGATGAGGGATCCTTTCCCTGTTTCGTAGGGAAAGAATTCCCGGCGTTCCCGTCGCATCTCAAGAGGAGGCGCTCTCCACAGGAAAGGGGAGAGGAACTCCAGGGTCGTGCCACCATTCCAAGAGTCCCCCAGATGTGTCAGTCCATTCCAGAGGAACCTGTTTTCCCTGCACTGCCTTGACGTTCAAGCCTAGGATCGACTCCCACCACGTGTGCACGTGGGACAGCCCTGTGGGAAAGCCTCGTGGGAAAGCCTCGTGGGAAAGACTCGAGGGAAAACCATAGATCCTTTGATCCACGCGGCGGACTGCGTGACACTGCTGCTACCGCTCTGAAGGAAAGCGCAAGTGCATGCCCGCATTCGAGACGAGGACTGACTCCCCTGGGGAGACTCCAGAAGTAGCCCAAGATCCATGTCAGCACTGGAGAGGAATCCTCAGGTTCCGGCCCCGACTCCACACAAGGTCTTAGGCCCCGGCATCGACGGGAGAGGAATCCCGAGAGGCCCCCGAGGAACTCGCATGGGGACTGGCCTTTCCTGAGGCCACCAGAGCGGGTCCCTGAGGTCCCCGTCGTAAGTCGAGAGCACCTGCCGCAACTCGAGAAAATCCAGGAGGTTTTGCCCTCCAGGCGAGATGAGGCCCATTTCCGCTGAGGCTTCTGGAGGCTAATCACATCTAACCACTGGAACTTCCAAAGGGTCCTTCACACCCTTGCTGCAACTCAAGAAGTTCCCCGACATACCGTCTCCACTCGAGAGGAAGCACGAGGGTCCCGCACACATCCAGGGGAGCCCCGTTTCCGCCTCCTAGCTCGAGATGAGGGATCCTTTCCCTGTTTAGTAGGGAAAGAATTCCCGGCGTTCCCGTCGCATCTCAAGAGGAGGCGCTCTCCACAGGAAAGGCGAGAGGAACTCCAGGGTCGTGCCACCATTCCAAGAGTCCCCCAGATGTGTCAGTCCATTCCAGAGGAACCTGTTTTCCCTGCACTGCCTTGACGTTCAAGCCGAGGATCGACTCCCACCACGTGTGCACGTGGGACAGCCCTGTGGGAAAGCCTTGTGGGAAAGCCTCGTGGGAAAGACTCGAGGGAAAACTATAGATCCTTTGATCCAGGCGGCGGACTGCGTGACACTGCTGCTACCGCCCTGGAGGAAAGCGCAAGTGCATGCCCGCATTCGAGACGAGGACTGACTCCCCTGGGGAGACTCCAGAAGTACCCCAAGATCCATGTCAGCACTGGAGAGGAATCCTCAGGTTCCGGCCCCGATTCCACACAAGGTCTTAGGCCCCGGCATCGACGGGTGAGGAATCCCGAGAGGCCCCCAAGAACTCGCATGGGGACTGGCCTTTCCTGAGGCCACCAGAGCGGGTCCCTGAGGTCCCCGTCGTAAGTCGAGAGCACCTGCCACAACTCGAGAAAATCCAGGAGGTTTTGCCCTCCAGGCGAGTTGAGGCCCATTTCCGCTGAGGCTTCTCCAGGCTAATCACATCTAACCACTGGAACATCCAAAGGGTCCTTCTCACCCTTGCTGCAACTCAAGAAGTTCCCCGACATACCCGTCTCCACTCGAGAGGAAGCACGAGGGTCCCGCACACATCCAGGGGAGCCCCGTTTCCGCCTCCTAGCTTGAGATGAGGGATCCTTTCCCTGTATCGTAGGGAAAGAATTCCCGGCGTTCCCGTCGCATCTCAAGAGGAGGCGCTCTCCACAGGAAAGGCGAGAGGAACTCCATGGTCGTGCCACCATTCCAAGAGTCCCCCAGATGTGTCAGTCCATTCCAGAGGAACCTGTTTTCCCTGCACTGCCTTGACGTTCAAGCCGAGGATCGACACCCACCACGTGTGCACGTGGGACAGCCCTGTGGGAAAGCCTCGTGGGAAAGCCTCGTGGGAAAGACTCGAGGGAAAACCATAGATCCTTTGAACCACGCGGCGGACTGCGTGACACTGCTGCTACCGCTCTGGAGGAAAGCGCAAGTGCATGCCCGCATTCGAGACGAGGACTGACTCCCCTGGGGAGACTCCAGAAGTACCCCAAGATTCATGTCAGCACTGGAGAGGAATCCTCAGGTTCCGGCCCCGACTCCACACAAGGTGTTAGGCCCCGGCATCGACGGGAGAGGAATCCCGAGAGGCCCCCGAGGAACTCGCATGGGGACTGGCCTTTCCTGAGGCCACCAGAGCTGGTCCCTGAGGTCCCAGTCGTAAGTCGAGAGCACCTGCGGCAACTCGAGAAAATCCAGGAGGTTTTGCCCTCCAGGCGAGATGAGGCCCATTTCCGCTGAGGCTTCTGGAGGCTAATCACATCTAACCACTGGAACTTCCAAAGGGTCCTTCACACCCTTGTTGCAACTCAAGAAGTTCCCCGACATACCCGTCTCCACTCGAGAGGAAGCACGTGGGGTCCCGCACACATCCAGGGGAGCCCCGTTTCCGCCTCCTAGCTCGAGATGAGGGATCCTTTCCCTGTTTCGTAGGGAAAGAATTCGCGGCGTTCCCGTCGCATCTCAAGTGGAGGCGCTCTCCACAGGAAAGGAGAGAGGAACTCCAGGGTCGTGCCACCATTCCAAGAGTCCCCCAGATGTGTCAGTCCATTCCAGAGGAACCTGTTTTCCCTACACTGCCTTGACGTTCAAGCCGAGGATCGACTCCCACCACGTGTGCACGTGGGACAGCCCTGTGGGAAAGCCTCGTGGGAAAGCCTCGTGGGAAAGACTCGAGGGAAACCATAGATCCTTTGATCCACGCGGCGGACTGCGTGACACTGCTGCTACCACTCTGGAGGAAAGGGAAAGTGCATGCCAGCATTCGAGACGAGGACTGACTCCCCTGGGGAGACTCCAGAAGTACCCCAAGATCCATGTCAGCACTGGAGAGGAATCCTCAGGTTCCGGCCCCGACTCCACACAAGGTCTTAGGCCCCGGCATCGACGGGAGAGGAATCCCCCGAGGCCCCCGAGGAACTCGCATGGGGACTGGCCTTTCCTGAGGCCACCAGAGCGGGTCCCTGAGGTCCCCGTCGTAAGTCGAGAGCACGTGCCGCAACTCGAGAAAATCCAGGAGGTGTTGCCCTCCAGGCGAGATGAGGCCCATTTCCGCTGAGGCTTCTCGAGGCTAATCACGTCTAACCACTGGAACTTCCAAAGGGTCCTTCACACCCTTGCTGCAACTCAAGAAGTTCCCCGACATACCCGTCTCCACTCGAGAGGAAGCACGTGGGGTCCCGCACACATCCAGGGGAGCCCCGTTTCCGCCTCCTAGCTCGAGATGAGGGATCCTGTCCCTGTTTCGTAGGGAAAGAATTCCCGGCGTTCCCGTCGCATCTCAAGAGGAGGCGCTCTCCACAGGAAAGGCGAGAGGAACTCCAGGGTCGTGCCACCATTCCAAGAGTCCCCCAGATGTGTCAGTCCATTCCAGAGGAACCTGTTTTCCCTGCACTGCCTTGACGTTCAAGCCGAGGATCGACTCCCACCACGTGTGCACGTGGGACAGCCCTGTGGGAAAGCCTCGTGGGAAAGCCTCGTGGGAAAGACTCGAGGGATAACCATAGATCCTTTGATCCACGCGGCGGACTGCGTGACACTGCTGCTACCGCTCTGGAGGAAAGCGCAAGTGCATGCCCGCATTCGAGACGAGGACTGACTCCCCTGGGGAGACTCCAGAAGTACCCCAAGATCCATGTCAGCACTGGAGAGGAATCCTCAGGTTCCGGCCCGGACTCCACACAAGGTCTTAGGCCCCGGCATCGACGGGAGAGGAATCCCGAGAAGCCCCCGAGGAACTCGCATGGGGACTGGCCTTTCCTGAGGCCACCAGAGCGGGTCCCTGAGGTCCCCGTCGTAAGTCGAGAGCACCTGCCGCAACTCGAGAAAATCCAGGAGGTTTTGCCCTCCAGGCGAGATGAGGCCCATTTCCGCTGAGGCTTCTCCAGGCTAATCACATCTAACCACTGGAACATCCAAAGGGTCCTTCTCACCCTTGCTGCAACTCAAGAAGTTCCCCGACATACCCGTCTCCACTCGAGAGGAAGCACGTGGGGTCCCGCACACATCCAGGGGAGCCCCGTTTCCGCCTCCTAGCTCGAGATGAGGGATCCTTTCCCTGTTTCGTAGGGAAAGAATTCCCGGCGTTCCCGTCGCATCTCAAGAGGAGGCGCTGTCCACAGGAAAGGCGAGAGGAACTCCAGGGTCATGCCACCATTCCAAGAGTCCCCCAGATGTGTCAGTCCATTCCAGAGGAACCTGTTTTCCATGCACTGCCTTGACGTTCAAGCCGAGGATCGACTCCCACCACGTGTGCACGTGGGACAGCCGTGTGGGAAAGCCTCGTGGGAAAGCCTCGTGGGAAAGACTCGAGGGAAAACCATAGATCCTTTGATCCACGCGGCGGACTGCGTGACACTGCTGCTACCGCTCTGGAGGAAAGCGCAAGTGCATGCCCGCATTCGAGTCGAGGACTGACTCCCCTGGGGAGACTCCAGAAGTACCCCAAGATCCATGTCAGCACTGGAGAGGAATCCTCAGGTTCCGGCCCCGACTCCACACAATGTCTTAGGCCCCGGCATCGACGGGAGAGGAATCCCGAGAGGCCCCCGAGGAACTCGCATGGGGACTGGCCTTTCCTGAGGCCACCAGAGCGGGTCTCTGAGGTCCCCGTCGTAAGTCGAGAGCACCTGCCGCAACTCGAGAAAATCCAGGAGGTTTTGCCCTCCAGGCGAGATGAGGCCCATTTCCGCTGAGGCTTCTCCAGGCTAATCACATCTAACCACTGGAACATCCAAAGGGTCCTTCTCACCCTTGCTGCAACTCAAGAAGTTCCCCGACATACCCGTCTCCACTCGAGAGGAAGCACGAGGGTCCCGCACACATCCAGGGGAGCCCCGTTTCGGCCTCCTAGCTCGAGATGAGGGATCCTTTCCCTGTTTCGTAGGGAAAGAATTCCCGGCGTTCCCGTCGCATCTCAAGAGGAGGCGCTCTCCACAGGAAAGGGGAGAGGAACTCCAGGGTCGTGCCACCATTCCAAGAGTCCCCCAGATGTGTCAGTCCATTCCAGAGGAACCTGTTTTCCCTGCACTGCCTTGACGTTCAAGCCGAGGATCGACTCCCACCACGTGTGCACGTGGGACAGCCGTGTGGGAAAGCCTCGTGGGAAAGCCTCGTGGGAAAGACTCGAGGGAAAACCATAGATCCTTTGATCCACGCGGCGGACTGCGTGACACTGCTGCTACCGCTCTGGAGGAAAGCGCAAGTGCATGCCCGCATTCGAGTCGAGGACTGACTCCCCTGGGGAGACTCCAGAAGTACCCCAAGATCCATGTCAGCACTGGAGAGGAATCCTCAGGTTCCGGCCCCGACTCCACACAATGTCTTAGGCCCCGGCATCGACGGGAGAGGAATCCCGAGAGGCCCCCGAGGAACTCGCATGGGGACTGGCCTTTCCTGGGGCCACCAGAGCGGGTCCCTGAGGTCCCCGTCGTAAGTCGAGAGCACCTGCCGCAACTCGAGAAAATCCAGGAGGTTTTGCCCTCCAGGTGAGATGAGGCACATTTCCGCTGAGGCTTCTCGAGGCTAATCACGTCTAACCACTGGAACTTCCAAAGGGTCCTTCACACCCTTGCTGCAACTCAAGAAGTTCCCCGACATACCCGTCTCCACTCGAGAGGAAGCACGTGGGGTCCCGCACACATCCAGGGGAGCCCCGTTTCCGCCTCCTAGCTCGAGATGAGGGATCCTTTCCATGTTTCGTAGGGAAAGAATTCCCGGCGTTCCCGTCGCATCTCAAGAGGAGGCGCTCTCCACAGGAAAGGCGAGAGGAAATCCAGGGTCGTGCCACCATTCCAAGAGTCCCCCAGATGTGTCAGTCCATTCCAGAGGAACCTGTTTTCCCTGCACTGCCTTGACGTTCAAGCCGATGATCGACTCCCACCACGTGTGCACGTGGGACAGCCCTGTGGGAAAGCCTCGTGGGAAAGCCTCGTGGGAAAGACTCGAGGGAAAACCATAGATCCTTTGATCCACGCGGCGGACTGCGTGAAACTGCTCCTACCGCCCTGGAGGAAAGCGCAAGTGCATGCCCGCATTCGAGACGAGGACTGACTCCCCTGGGGAGACTCCAGAAGTACCCCAAGATCCATGTCAGCACTGGAGAGGAATCCTCAGGTTCCGGCCCCGACTCCACACAAGGTGTTAGGCCCCGGCATCGAAGGGAGAGGAATCCCGAGAGGCCCCCGAAGAACTCGCATGGGGACTGGCCTTTCCTGAGGCCACCAGAGCGGGTCCCTGAGGTCCCCGTCGTAAGTCGAGAGCACCTGCCGCAACTCGAGAAAATCCAGGAGGTTTTGCCCTCCAGGCGAGATGAGTCCCATTTCCGCTGAGGCTTTTCGAGGCTAATCACATCTAACCACTGGAACATCCAAAGGGTCCTTCTCACCCTTGCTGCAACTCAAGAAGTTCCCCGACATACCCGTCTCCACAAGAGAGGAAGCACGAGGGTCCCGCAAACATCCAGGGGAGCCCCGTTTCCGCCTCCAAGCTCGAGATGAGGGATCCTTTCCCTGTTTTGTAGGGAAAGAATTCCCGGCGTTCCCGTCGCATCTCAAGAGGAGGCGCTCTCCACAGGAAAGGCGAGAGGAACTCCAGGGTCGTGCCACCATTCCAAGAGTCCCCCAGATGTGTCAGTCCATTCCAGAGGAACCTGTTTTCCCTGCACTGCCTTGACGTTCAAGCCGAGGATCGACTCCCACCACGTGTGCACGTGGGACAGCCGTGTGGGAAAGCCTCGTGGGAAAGCCTCGTGGGAAAGACTCGAGGGAAAACCATAGATCCTTTGATCCACGCGGCGGACTGCGTGACACTGCTGCTACCGCTCTGGAGGAAAGCGCAAGTGCATGCCCGCATTCGAGTCGAGGACTGACTCCCCTGGGGAGACTCCAGAAGTACCCCAAGATCCATGTCAGCACTGGAGAGGAATCCTCAGGTTCCGGCCCCGACTCCACACAATGTCTTAGGCCCCGGCATCGACGGGAGAGGAATCCCGAGAGGCCCCCGAGGAACTCGCATGGGGACTGGCCTTTCCTGGGGCCACCAGAGCGGGTCCCTGAGGTCCCCGTCGTAAGTCGAGAGCACCTGCCGCAACTCGAGAAAATCCAGGAGGTTTTGCCCTCCAGGTGAGATGAGGCACATTTCCGCTGAGGCTTCTCGAGGCTAATCACGTCTAACCACTGGAACTTCCAAAGGGTCCTTCACACCCTTGCTGCAACTCAAGAAGTTCCCCGACATACCCGTCTCCACTCGAGAGGAAGCACGTGGGGTCCCGCACACATCCAGGGGAGCCCCGTTTCCGCCTCCTAGCTCGAGATGAGGGATCCTTTCCATGTTTCGTAGGGAAAGAATTCCCGGCGTTCCCGTCGCATCTCAAGAGGAGGCGCTCTCCACAGGAAAGGCGAGAGGAAATCCAGGGTCGTGCCACCATTCCAAGAGTCCCCCAGATGTGTCAGTCCATTCCAGAGGAACCTGTTTTCCCTGCACTGCCTTGACGTTCAAGCCGATGATCGACTCCCACCACGTGTGCACGTGGGACAGCCCTGTGGGAAAGCCTCGTGGGAAAGCCTCGTGGGAAAGACTCGAGGGAAAACCATAGATCCTTTGATCCACGCGGCGGACTGCGTGAAACTGCTCCTACCGCCCTGGAGGAAAGCGCAAGTGCATGCCCGCATTCGAGACGAGGACTGACTCCCCTGGGGAGACTCCAGAAGTACCCCAAGATCCATGTCAGCACTGGAGAGGAATCCTCAGGTTCCGGCCCCGACTCCACACAAGGTGTTAGGCCCCGGCATCGAAGGGAGAGGAATCCCGAGAGGCCCCCGAAGAACTCGCATGGGGACTGGCCTTTCCTGAGGCCACCAGAGCGGGTCCCTGAGGTCCCCGTCGTAAGTCGAGAGCACCTGCCGCAACTCGAGAAAATCCAGGAGGTTTTGCCCTCCAGGCGAGATGAGTCCCATTTCCGCTGAGGCTTTTCGAGGCTAATCACATCTAACCACTGGAACATCCAAAGGGTCCTTCTCACCCTTGCTGCAACTCAAGAAGTTCCCCGACATACCCGTCTCCACAAGAGAGGAAGCACGAGGGTCCCGCAAACATCCAGGGGAGCCCCGTTTCCGCCTCCAAGCTCGAGATGAGGGATCCTTTCCCTGTTTTGTAGGGAAAGAATTCCCGGCGTTCCCGTCGCATCTCAAGAGGAGGCGCTCTCCACAGCAAAGGCGAGAGGAACTCCAGGGTCGTGCCACCATTCCAAGAGTCCCCCAGATGTGTCAGTCCATTCCAGAGGAACCTGTTTTCCCTGCACTGCCTTGACGTTCAAGCCGAGGATCGACTCCCACCACGTGTGCACGTGGGACAGCCCTGTGGGAAAGCCTCGTGGGAAAGCCTCGTGGGAAAGACTCGAGGGAAAACTTTAGATCCTTTGATCCGGGCGGCGGACTGCGTGACACTGCTGCTACCGCCCTGGAGGAAAGCGCAAGTGCATGCCCGCATTCGAGACGAGGACTGACTCCCCTGGGGAGACTCCAGAAGTACCCCAAGATCCATGTCAGCACTGGAGAGGAATCCTCAGGTTCCGGCCCCGACTCCACACAATGTCTTAGGCCCCGGCATCGACGGGAGAGGAATCCCGAGAGGCCCCCGAGGAACTCGCATGGGGACTGGCCTTTCCTGGGGCCACCAGAGCGGGTCCCTGAGGTCCCCGTCGTAAGTCGAGAGCACCTGCCGCAACTCGAGAAAATCCAGGAGGTTTTGCCCTCCAGGTGAGATGAGGCACATTTCCGCTGAGGCTTCTCGAGGCTAATCACGTCTAACCACTGGAACTTCCAAAGGGTCCTTCACACCCTTGCTGCAACTCAAGAAGTTCCCCGACATACCCGTCTCCACTCGAGAGGAAGCACGTGGGGTCCCGCACACATCCAGGGGAGCCCCGTTTCCGCCTCCTAGCTCGAGATGAGGGATCCTTTCCATGTTTCGTAGGGAAAGAATTCCCGGCGTTCCCGTCGCATCTCAAGAGGAGGCGCTCTCCACAGGAAAGGCGAGAGGAAATCCAGGGTCGTGCCACCATTCCAAGAGTCCCCCAGATGTGTCAGTCCATTCCAGAGGAACCTGTTTTCCCTGCACTGCCTTGACGTTCAAGCCGATGATCGACTCCCACCACGTGTGCACGTGGGACAGCCCTGTGGGAAAGCCTCGTGGGAAAGCCTCGTGGGAAAGACTCGAGGGAAAACCATAAATCCTTTGATCCACGTGGCGGACTGCGTGAAACTGCTCCTACCGCCCTGGAGGAAAGCGCAAGTGCATGCCCGCATTCGAGACGAGGACTGACTCCCCTGGGGAGACTCCAGAAGTACCCCAAGATCCATGTCAGCACTGGAGAGGAATCCTCAGGTTCCGGCCCCGACTCCACACAAGGTGTTAGGCCCCGGCATCGAAGGGAGAGGAATCCCGAGAGGCCCCCGAGGAACTCGCATGGGGACTGGCCTTTCCTGAGGCCACCAGAGCGGGTCCCTGAGGTCCCCGTCGTAAGTCGAGAGCACCTGCCGCAACTCGAGAAAATCCAGGAGGTTTTGCCCTCCAGGCGAGATGAGGCCCATTTCCGCTGAGGCTTTTCGAGGCTAATCACATCTAACCACTGGAACATCCAAAGGGTCCTTCTCACCCTTGCTGCAACTCAAGAAGTTCCCCGACATACCCGTCTCCACAAGAGAGGAAGCACGAGGGTCCCGCAAACATCCAGGGGAGCCCCGTTTCCTCCTCCAAGCTCGAGATGAGGGATCCTTTCCCTGTTTTGTAGGGAAAGAATTCCCGGCGTTCCCGTCGCATCTCAAGAGGAGGCGCTCTCCACAGGAAAGGCGAGAGGAACTCCAGGGTCGTGCCACCATTCCAAGAGTCCCCCAGATGTGTCAGTCCATTCCAGAGGAACCTGTTTTCCCTGCACTGCCTTGACGTTCAAGCCGAGGATCGACTCCCACCACGTGTGCACGTGGGACAGCCCTGTGGGATAGCCTCGTGGGAAAGCCTCGTGGGAAAGACTCGAGGGAAAACTTTAGATCCTTTGATCCAGGCGGCGGACTGCGTGACACTGCTGCTACCGCCCTGGAGGAAAGCGCAAGTGCATGCCCGCATTCGAGTCGAGGACTGACTCCCCTGGGGAGACTCCAGAAGTACCCCAAGATCCATGTCAGCACTGGAGCGGAATCCTCAGATTCCGGCCCCGATTCCACACAAGGTCTTAGGCCCCGGGATCGACGGGTGAGGAATCCCGAGAGGCCCCCGAGGAACTCGCATGGGGACTGGCCTTTCCTGAGGCCACCTGAGCTGGTCCCTGAGGTCCCCGTCGTAAGTCGAGAGCACCTGCCACAACTCGAGAAAATCCAGGAGGTTTTGCCCTCCAGGCAAGATGAGGCCCATTTCCGCTGAGGCTTCTCGAGGCTAATCACGTCTAACCACTGGAACTTCCAAAGGGTCCTTAACACCCTTGCTGCAACTCAAGAAGTTCCCCGACATACCCGTCTCCACTCGAGAGGAAGCACGTGGGGTCCCGCACACATCCAGGGGAGCCCCGTTTCCGCCTCCTAGCTCGAGATGAGGGATCCTTTCCCTGTTTCGTAGGGAAAGAATTCCCGGCGTTCCCGTCGCATCTCAAGAGGAGGCGCTCTCCACAGGAAAGGCGAGAGGAACTCCAGGGTCGTGCCACCATTCCAAGAGTCCCCCAGATGTGTCAGTCCATTCCAGAGGAACCTGTTTTCCCTGCACTGCCTTGACGTTCAAGCCGAGGATCGACTCCCACCACGTGTGCACGTGGGACAGCCGTGTGGGAAAGCCTCGTGGGAAAGCCTCGTGGGAAAGACTCGAGGGAAAACCATAGATCCTTTGATCCACGCGGCGGACTGCGTGACACTGCTGCTACCGCTCTGGAGGAAAGCGCAAGTGCATGCCCGCATTCGAGTCGAGGACTGACTCCCTTGGGGAGACTCCAGAAGTACCCCAAGATCCATGTCAGCACTGGAGAGGAATCCTCAGGTTCCGGCCCCGACTCCACACAATGTCTTAGGCCCCGGCATCGACGGGAGAGGAATCCCGAGACGCCCCCGAGGAACTCGCATGGGGACTGGCCTTTCCTGAGGCCACCAGAGCGGGTCCCTGAGGTCCCCGTCGTAAGTCGAGAGCACCTGCCTCAACTCGAGAAAATCCAGGAGGTTTTGCCCTCCAGGCGAGATGAGGCCCATTTCCGCTGAGGCTTCTCGAGGCTAATCACGACTAACCACTGGAACTTCCAAAGGGTCCTTCACACCCTTGCTGCAACTCAAGAAGTTCCCCGACATACCCGTCTCCACTCGAGAGGAAGCACGTGGGGTCCCGCACACATCCAGGGGAGACCCGTTTCCGCCTCCTAGCTCGAGATGAGGGATCCTTTCCCTGTTTCGTAGGGAAAGAATTCCCGGCGTTCCCGTCGCATCTCAAGAGGAGGCGCTCTCCACAGGAAAGGCGAGAGGAACTCCAGGGTCGTGCCACCATTCCAAGAGTCCCCCAGATGTGTCAGTCCATTCCAGAGGAACCTGTTTTCCCTGCACTGCCTTGACGTTCAAGCCGAGGATCGACCCCCACCACGTGTGCACGTGGGACAGCCCTGTGGGAAAGCCTCGTGGGAAAGCCTCGTGGGAAAGACTCGAGGGAAAACTATAGATCCTTTGATCCAGGCGGCGGACTGCGTGACACTGCTGCTACCGCCCTGGAGGAAAGCGCAAGTGCATGCCCGCATTCGAGACGACGAGGACTGACTCCCCTGGGGAGACTCCAGAAGTACCCCAAGATCCATGTCAGCACTGGAGAGGAATCCTCAGGTTCCGGCCCCGATTCCACACAAGGTCTTAGGCCCCGGCATCGACGGGTGAGGAATCCCGAAAGGCCCCCGAGGAACTCGCATGGGGACTGGCCTTTCCTGAGGCCACCAGAGCGGGTCCCTGAGGTCCCCGTCGTAAGTCGAGAGCACCTGCCACAACTCGAGAAAATCCAGGAGGTTTTGCCCTCCAGGCGAGATGAGGCCCATTTCCGCTGAGGCTTCTCCAGGCTAATCACATCTAACCACTGGAACATCCAAAGGGTCCTTCTCACCCTTGCTGCAACTCAAGAAGTTCCCCGACATACCCGTCTCCACTCGAGAGGAAGCACGTGGGGTCCCGCACACATCCAGGGGAGCCCCGTTTCCGCCTCCTAGCTCGAGATGAGGGATCCTTTCCCTGTTTCGTAGGGAAAGAATTCCCGGCGTTCCCGTCGCATCTCAAGAGGAGGCGCTCTCCACAGGAAAGGCGAGAGGAACTCCAGGGTCGTGCCACCTTTCCAAGAGTCCCCCAGATGTGTCAGTCCATTCCAGAGGAACCTGTTTTCCCTGCACTGCCTTGACGTTCAAGCCGAGGATCGACTCCCACCACGTGTGCACGTGGGACAGCCCTGTGGGAAAGCCTCGTGGGAAAGCCTCGTGGGAAAGACTCGAGGGAAAACCATAGATCCTTTGATCCACGCGGCGGACTGCGTGACACTGCTGCTACCGCTCTGGAGGAAAGCGCAAGTGCATGCCCGCATTCGAGTCGAGGACTGACTCCCCTGGGGAGACTCCAGAAGTACCCCAAGATCCATGTCAGCACTGGAGAGGAATCCTCAGGTTCCGGCCCCGACTCCACACAATGTCTTAGGCCCCGGCATCGACGGGAGAGGAATCCCGAGAGGCCCCCGAGGAACTCGCATGGGGAATGGCCTTTCCTGAGGCCACCAGAGCGGGTCTCTGAGGGCCCCGTCGTAAGTCGATAGCACCTGCCGCAACTCGAGAAAATCCAGGAGGTTTTGCCCTCCAGGCGAGATGAGGCCCATTTCCGCTGAGGCTTCTCCAGGCTAATCACATCTAACCACTGGAACATCCAAAGGGTCCTTCTCACCCTTGCTGCAACTCAAGAAGTTCCCCGACATACCCGTCTCCACTCGAGAGGAAGCACGAGGGTCCAGCACACATCCAGGGGAGCCCCGTTTCGGCCTCCTAGCTCGAGATGAGGGATCCTTTCCCTGTTTCGTAGGGAAAGAATTCCCGGCGTTCCCGTCGCATCTCAAGAGGAGGCGCTCTCCACAGGAAAGGGGAGAGGAAATCCAGGGTCGTGCCACCATTCCAAGAGTCCCCCAGATGTGTCAGTCCATTCCAGAGGAACCTGTTTTCCCTGCACTGCCTTGACGTTCAAGCCGAGGATCGACTCCCAGCACGTGTGCACGTGGGACAGCCGTGTGGGAAAGCCTCGTGGGAAAGCCTCGTGGGAAAGACTCGAGGGAAAACCATAGATCCTTTGCTCCACGCGGCGGACTGCTTGACACTGCTGCTACCGCGCTGGAGGAAAGCGCAAGTGCATGCCCGCATTCGAGTCGAGGACTGACTCCCCTGGGGAGACTCCAGAAGTACCCCAAGATCCATGTCAGCACTGGAGAGGAATCCTCAGGTTCCGGCCCCGACTCCACACAATGTCTTAGGCCCCGGCATCGACAGGAGAGGAATCCCGAGAGGCCCCCGAGGAACTCGCATGGGGACTGGCCTTTCCTGGGGCCACCAGAGCGGGTCCCTGAGGTCCCCGTCGTAAGTCGAGAGCACCTGCCGCAACTCGAGAAAATCCAGGAGGTTTTGCCCTCCAGGTGAGATGAGGCACATTTCCGCTGAGGCTTCTCGAGGCTAATCACGTCTAACCACTGGAACTTCCAAAGGGTCCTTCACACCCTTGCTGCAACTCAAGAAGTTCCCCGACATACCCGTCTCCACTCGAGAGGAAGCACGTGGGGTCCCGCACACATCCAGGGGAGCCCCGTTTCCGCCTCCTAGCTCGAGATGAGGGATCCTTTCCATGTTTCGTAGGGAAAGAATTCCCGGCGTTCCCGTCGCATCTCAAGAGGAGGCGCTCTCCACAGGAAAGGCGAGAGGAAATCCAGGGTCGTGCCACCATTCCAAGAGTCCCCCAGATGTGTCAGTCCATTCCAGAGGAACCTGTTTTCCCTGCACTGCCTTGACATTCAAGCCGATGATCGACTACCACCACGTGTGCACGTGGGACAGCCCTGTGGGAAAGCCTCGTGGGAAAGCCTCGTGGGAAAGACTCGAGGGAAAACCATAGATCCTTTGATCCACGCGGCGGACTGCGTGAAACTGCTCCTACCGCCCTGGAGGAAAGCGCAAGTGCATGCCCGCATTCGAGACGAGGACTGACTCCCCTGGGGAGACTCCAGAAGTACCCCAAGATCCATGTCAGCACTGGAGAGGAATCCTCAGGTCCGGCCCCGACTCCACACAAGGTGTTAGGCCCCGGCATCGAAGGGAGAGGAATCCCGAGAGGCCCCCGAGGAACTCGCATGGGGACTGGCCTTTCCTGAGGCCACCAGAGCGGGTCCCTGAGGTCCCCGTCGTAAGTCGAGAGCACCTGCCGCAACTCGAGAAAATCCAGGAGGTTTTGCCCTCCAGGCGAGATGAGGCCCATTTCCGCTGAGGCTTTTCGAGGCTAATCACATCTAACCACTGGAACATCCAAAGGGTCCTTCTCACCCTTGCTGCAACTCAAGAAGTTCCCCGACATACCCGTCTCCATAAGAGAGGAAGCACGAGGGTCCCGCAAACATCCAGGGGAGCCCCGTTTCCGCCTCCAAGCTCGAGATGAGGGATCCTTTCCCTGTTTTGTAGGGAAAGAATTCCCGGCGTTCCCGTCGCATCTCAAGAGGAGGCGCTCTCCACAGGAAAGGCGAGAGGAACTCCAGGGTCGTGCCACCTTTCCAAGAGTCCCCCAGATGTGTCAGTCCATTCCAGAGGAACCTGTTTTCCCTGCACTGCCTTGACGTTCAAGCCGAGGATCGACTCCCACCACGTGTGCACGTGGGACAGCCCTGTGGGAAAGCCTCGTGGGAAAGCCTCGTGGGAAAGACTCGAGGGAAAACTATAGATCCTTTGATCCACGCGGCGGACTGCGTGACACTGCTGCTACCGCCCTGGAGGAAAGCGCAAGTGCATGCCCGCATTCGAGACGAGGACTGACTCCCCTGGGGAGACTCCAGAAGTACCCCAAGATCCATGTCAGCACTGGAGAGGAATCCTCAGGTTCCGGCCCCGACTCCACACAAGGTCTTAGGCCCCGGCATCGACGGGAGAGGAATCCCGAGAGGCCCCCGAGGAACTCGCATGGGGACTGGCCTTTCCTGAGGCCACCAGAGCGGGTCCCTGAGGTCCCCGTCGTAAGTCGAGAGCACCTGCCGCAACTCGAGAAAATCCAGGAGGTTTTGCCCTCCAGGCGAGATGAGGCCCATTTCCGCTGAGGCTTCTCGAGGCTAATCACGTCTAACCACTGGAACTTCCAAAGGGTCCTTCACACCCTTGCTGCAACTCAAGAAGTTCCCCGACATACCCGTCTCCACTCGAGAGGAAGCACGTGGGGTCCCGCACACATCCAGGGGAGCCCCGTTTCCGCCTCCTAGCTCGAGATGAGGGATCCTTTCCCTGTTTCGTAGGGAAAGAATTCCCGGCGTTCCCGTCGCATCTCAAGAGGAGGCGCTCTCCTCAGGAAAGGCGAGAGGAACTCCAGGGTCGTGCCACCATTCCAAGAGTCCCCCAGATGTGTCAGTCCATTCCAGAGGAACCTGTTTTCCCTGCACTGCCTTGACGTTCAAGCCGAGGATCGACTCCCACCACGTGTGCACGTGGGACAGCCCTGTGGGAACGCCTCGTGGGAAAGCCTCGTGGGAAAGACTCGAGGGAAAACCATAGATCCTTTGATCCACGCGGCGGACTGCGTGACACTGCTGCTACCGCCCTGGAGGAAAGCGCAAGTGCATGCCCGCATTCGAGACGAGGACTGACTCCCCTGGGGAGACTCCAGAAGTACCCCAAGATCCATGTCAGCACTGGAGAGGAATCCTCAGGTTCCGGCCCCGATTCCACACAAGGTCTTAGGCCCCGGCATCGACGGGAGAGGAATCCCGAGAGGCCCCCGAGGAACTAGCATGGGGACTGGCCTTTCCTGAGGCCACCAGAGCGGGTCCCTGAGGTTTCCGTCGTAAGTCGAGAGCACCTGCCGCAACTCGAGAAAATCCAGGAGGTTTTGCCCTCCAGGCGAGATGAGGCCCATTTCCGCTGAGGCTTCTCGAGGCTAATCACATCTAACCACTGGAACTTCCAAAGTGTCCTTCACACCCTTGCCTCAACTCAAGAAGTTCCCCACATACCCGTCTCCACTCGAGAGGAAGCACGTGGGGTCCCGCACACATCCAGGGGAGCCCCGTTTCCGTCTCCTAGCTCGAGATGAGGGATCCTTTCCCTGTTTCGTAGGGAAAGAATTCCCGGCGTTCCCGATGCATCTCAAGAGGAGGTGCTCTCCAATGGAAAGGCGAGAGGAACTCCAGGATCGTGCCACCATTCCAAGAGACCCCCAGATGTGTCAGTCCATTGCAGAGGAAGCTGTTTTCCCTGCACTGCCTTGACGTTCAAGCCGAGGATCGACTCCCACCACGTGTGCACGTGGGACAGCCCTGTGGGAAAGCCTCGTGGGAAAGCCTAGAAGGAAAGCCATAGAACCCTTGATCCACGCGGCGGAGTGCGTGACACTGCTGCTACCGCTCTGGAGGAAAGCGCAAGTGCATGCCCGCATTCGAGTCGAGGACTGACTCCCTTGGGGAGACTCCAGAAGTACCCCAAGATCCATGTCAGCACTGGAGAGGAATCCTCAGGTTCCGGCCCCGACTCCACACAATGTCTTAGGCCCCGGCATCGACGGGAGAGGAATCCCGAGACGCCCCCGAGGAACTCGCATGGGGACTGGCCTTTCCTGAGGCCACCAGAGCGGGTCCCTGAGGTCCCCGTCGTAAGTCGAGAGCACCTGCCTCAACTCGAGAAAATCCAGGAGGTTTTGCCCTCCAGGCGAGATGAGGCACATTTCCGCTGAAGCTTCTCGAGGCTAATCACGACTAACCACTGGAACTTCCAAAGGGTCCTTCACACCCTTGCTGCAACTCAAGAAGTTCCCCGACATACCCGTCTCCACTCGAGAGGAAGCACGTGGGGTCCCGCACACATCCAGGGGAGACCCGTTTCCGCCTCCTAGCTCGAGATGAGGGATCCTTTCCCTGTTTCGTAGCGAAAGAATTCCCGGCGTTCCCGTCGCATCTCAAGAGGAGGCGCTCTCCACAGGAAAGGCGAGAGGAACTCCAGGGTCGTGCCACCATTCCAAGAGTCCCCCAGATGTGTCAGTCCATTCCAGAGGAACCTGTTTTCCCTGCACTGCCTTGACGTTCAAGCCGAGGATCGACCCCCACCACGTGTGCACGTGGGACAGCCCTGTGGGAAAGCCTCGTGGGAAAGCCTCGTGGGAAAGACTCGAGGGAAAACTATAGATCCTTTGATCCAGGCGGCGGACTGCGTGACACTGCTGCTACCGCCCTGGAGGAAAGCGCAAGTGCATGCCCGCATTCGAGACGACGAGGACTGACTCCCCTGGGGAGACTCCAGAAGTACCCCAAGATCCATGTCAGCACTGGAGAGGAATCCTCAGGTTCCGGCCCCGATTCCACACAAGGTCTTAGGCCCCGGCATCGACGGGTGAGGAATCCCGAAAGGCCCCCGAGGAACTCGCATGGGGACTGGCCTTTCCTGAGGCCACCAGAGCGGGTCCCTGAGGTCCCCGTCGTAAGTCGAGAGCACCTGCCACAACTCGAGAAAATCCAGGAGGTTTTGCCCTCCAGGCGAGATGAGGCCCATTTCCGCTGAGGCTTCTCCAGGCTAATCACATCTAACCACTGGAACATCCAAAGGGTCCTTCTCACCCTTGCTGCAACTCAAGAAGTTCCCCGACATACCCGTCTCCACTCGAGAGGAAGCACGTGGGGTCCCGCACACATCCAGGGGAGCCCCGTTTCCGCCTCCTAGCTCGAGATGAGGGATCCTTTCCCTGTTTCGTAGCGAACGAATTCCCGGCGTTCCCGTCGCATCTCAAGAGGAGGCGCTGTCCACAGGAAAGGCGAGAGGAACTCCAGGGTCATGCCACCATTCCAAGAGTCCCCCAGATGTGTCAGTCCATTCCAGAGGAACCTGTTTTCCATGCACTGCCTTGACGTTCAAGCCGAGGATCGACTACCACCACGTGTGCACGTGGGACAGCCGTGTGGGAAAGCCTCGTGGGAAAGCCTCGTGGGAAAGACTCGAGGGAAAAACATAGATCCTTTGATCCACGCGGCGGACTGCGTGACACTGCTGCTACCGCTCTGGAGGAAAGCGCAAGTGCATGCCCGCATTCGAGTCGAGGACTGACTCCCCTGGGGAGACTCCAGAAGTACCCCAAGATCCATGTCAGCACTGGAGAGGAATCCTCAGGTTCCGGCCCCGACTCCACACAATGTCTTAGGCCCCGGCATCGACGGGAGAGGAATCCCGAGAGGCCCCCGAGGAACTCGCATGGGGACTGGCCTTTCCTGAGGCCACCAGAGCGGGTCTCTGAGGTCCCCGTCGTAAGTCGAGAGCACCTGCCGCAACTCGAGAAAATCCAGGAGGTTTTGCCCTCCAGGCGAGATGAGGCCCATTTCCGCTGAGGCTTCTCCAGGCTAATCACATCTAACCACTGGAACATCCAAAGGGTCCTTCTCACCCTTGCTGCAACTCAAGAAGTTCCCCGACATACCCGTCTCCACTCGAGAGGAAGCACGAGGGTCCCGCACACATCCAGGGGAGCCCCGTTTCGGCCTCCTAGCTCGAGATGAGGGATCCTTTCCCTGTTTCGTAGGGAAAGAATTCCCGGCGTTCCCGTCGCATCTCAAGAGGAGGCGCTCTCCACAGGAAAGGGGAGAGGAAATCCAGGGTCGTGCCACCATTCCAAGAGTCCCCCAGATGTGTCAGTCCATTCCAGAGGAACCTGTTTTCCCTGCACTGCCTTGACGTTCAAGCCGAGGATCGACTCCCACCACGTGTGCACGTGGGACAGCCGTGTGGGAAAGCCTCGTGGGAAAGCCTCGTGGGAAAGACTCGAGGGAAAACCATAGATCTTTTGATCCACGCGGCGGACTGCTTGACACTGCTGCTACCGCTCTGGAGGAAAGCGCAAGTGCATGCCCGCATTCGAGTCGAGGACTGACTCCCCTGGGGAGACTCCAGAAGTACCCCAAGATCCATGTCAGCACTGGAGAGGAATCCTCAGGTTCCGGCCCCGACTCCACACAATGTCTTAGGCCCCGGCATCGACAGGAGAGGAATCCCGAGAGGCCCCCGAGGAACTCGCATGGGGACTGGCCTTTCCTGGGGCCACCAGAGCGGGTCCCTGAGGTCCCCGTCGTAAGTCGAGAGCACCTGCCGCAACTCGAGAAAATCCAGGAGGTTTTGCCCTCCAGGTGAGATGAGGCACATTTCCGCTGAGGCTTCTCGAGGCTAATCACGTCTAACCACTGGAACTTCCAAAGGGTCCTTCACACCCTTGCTGCAACTCAAGAAGTTCCCCGACATACCCGTCTCCACTCGAGAGGAAGCACGTGGGGTCCCGCACACATCCAGGGGAGCCCCGTTTCCGCCTCCTAGCTCGAGATGAGGGATCCTTTCCATGTTTCGTAGGGAAAGAATTCCCGGCGTTCCCGTCGCATCTCAAGAGGAGGCGCTCTCCACAGGAAAGACGAGAGGAAATCCAGGGTCGTGCCACCATTCCAAGAGTCCCCCAGATGTGTCAGTCCATTCCAGAGGAACCTGTTTTCCCTGCACTGCCTTGACGTTCAAGCCGATGATCGACTACCACCACGTGTGCACGTGGGACAGCCCTGTGGGAAAGCCTCGTGGGAAAGCCTCGTGGGAAAGACTCGAGGGAAAACCATAGATCCTTTGATCCACGCGGCGGACTGCGTGAAACTGCTCCTACCGCCCTGGAGGAAAGCGCAAGTGCATGCCCGCATTCGAGACGAGGACTGACTCCCCTGGGGAGACTCCAGAAGTACCCCAAGATCCATGTCAGCACTGGAGAGGAATCCTCAGGTCCGGCCCCGACTCCACACAAGGTGTTAGGCCCCGGCATCGAAGGGAGAGGAATCCCGAGAGGCCCCCGAGGAACTCGCATGGGGACTGGCCTTTCCTGAGGCCACCAGAGCGGGTCCCTGAGGTCCCCGTCGTAAGTCGAGAGCACCTGCCGCAACTCGAGAAAATCCAGGAGGTTTTGCCCTCCAGGCGAGATGAGGCCCATTTCCGCTGAGGCTTTTCGAGGCTAATCACATCTAACCACTGGAACATCCAAAGGGTCCTTCTCACCCTTGCTGCAACTCAAGAAGTTCCCCGACATACCCGTCTCCATAAGAGAGGAAGCACGAGGGTCCCGCAAACATCCAGGGGAGCCCCGTTTCCGCCTCCAAGCTCGAGATGAGGGATCCTTTCCCTGTTTTGTAGGGAAAGAATTCCCGGCGTTCCCGTCGCATCTCAAGAGGAGGCGCTCTCCACAGGAAAGGCGAGAGGAACTCCAGGGTCGTGCCACCTTTCCAAGAGTCCCCCAGATGTGTCAGTCCATTCCAGAGGAACCTGTTTTCCCTGCACTGCCTTGACGTTCAAGCCGAGGATCGACTCCCACCACGTGTGCACGTGGGACAGCCCTGTGGGAAAGCCTCGTGGGAAAGCCTAGAAGGAAAGCCATAGAACCCTTGATCCACGGGGCGGAGTGCGTGACACTGCTGCTACCGCTCTGGAGGAAAGCGCAAGTGCATGCCCGCATTCGAGACGAGGACGGACTCCCCTGGGGAGACTCCAGAAGTACCCCACGATCCATGTCAGCACTGGAGAGGAATTCTCAGTTTCCAACCCCGACTCCACACAAGGTCTTAGGCCCCGGCATCGACGGGAGAGGAATCCCGAGAGGCTCCCGAGGAACTGGCATGGCTACTGGCCTTTCCTGAGGACACCAGAGCGTGTCCCTGAGGTACCCGTCGTAAGTCGAGAGCACCTGCCGCAACTCGAGAAAATCCAGGAGGTTTTGCCCTCCAGGCGAGATGAGGCCCATTTCCGCTGAGGCTTCTCGAGGCTAATCACATCTAACCACTGGAACTTCCAAAGGGGCCTTCACACCCTTGCTGCAACTCAAGAAGTTCCCCAACATACCGGTCTCCACTCGAGAGGAAGCACGAGGGACCCGCACACATCCAGGGGAGCTCCGTTTCCGCCTCCTAGCTCGAGATGAGGGATCCTTTCCCTGTTTCGTAGGGAAAGAATTCCCGGCGTTCCTGTCGCATCTCAAGAGGAGGCGCTCTCCACAGGAAAGGGGAGAGGATCTCCAGGGTCGTGCCACCATTCCAAGAGTCCCCCAGATGTGTCAGTCCATTCCAGAGGAACCGGTTTTCCCTGCACTGCCTTGTCATTCAAGCCGAGGATCGACTCCCACCACGTGTGCACGTGGGACAGCCCTGTGGGATAGCCTCGTGGGAAAGCTTCGTGGGAAAGACTCGAGGGAAAACCATAGATCCTTTGATCCATTCGGCGGAATGCGTGACACTGCTGCTACCGCTCTGGAGGAAAGCGCAAGTGCATGCCCGCATTAGAGACGAGGACTGACTCCCCTGGGGAGACTCCAGAAGTACCCCACGATCCATGTCAGCACTGGAAAGGAATCCTCAGGTTTCGGCCCCGACTCCACACAAGGTCTTAGGCCCCGGCATCGACAGGAGAGGAATCCCGAGAAGCCCCCGAGGACCTCGCATGGGGACTGGCCTTTCTTGAGGCCACCAGAGCTTGTCCCTGTGGTCCCCGTCATAAGTCGAGAGCACCTGCCGCAACTCGAGAAAATCCAGGAGGTTTTGCCCTCCAGGCGAGATGAGGCCCATTTCCGCTGAGGCTTCTCGAGGCTAATCACATCTAACCACTGGAACTTCCAAAGGGTCCTTCACACCCTTGCTGCCACTCAAGAAGTTCCCCGACATACCAGTCTCCACTCGAGAGGAAGCATGAGGGTCCCGCACACATTCAGGTGAGCCCCGTTTCCGCCTCCTATCACGAGATGAGGGATCCTTTCCCTGTTTCGTAGGGAAAGAATTCCCGGCGTTCCTGTCGCATCTCAAGAGGAGGCGCTCTCCACAGGAAAGGCGAGAGGAACTCCAGGGTCGTGCCACCATTCCAAGAGTCCCCCAGATGTGTCAGTCCATTCCAGAGGAACCTGTTTTCCCTGCACTGCCTTGACGTTTTAGCCGAGGATCGACTCCCACCACGTGTGCACGTGGGACAGCCCTGTGGGAAAGCCTCGTGGGAAAGCCTCGTGGGAAAGACTCGAGGGAAAACCATAGATCCTTTGATCCACGCGGCGGACTGGGTGACACTGCTGCTACCGCTCTGGAGGAAAATGCAAGTGCATGCCCGCATTCGAGACGAGCACTGACTCCCCTGGGGAGACTCCAGAAGTACCCCAAGATCCATGTCAGCACTGGAGAGGAATCCTCAGGTTCCGACCCCAACTCCACACAAGGTCTTAGGCCCCGGCATCAACGGGAGACGAATCCCGAGAGGCCCCCGAGGAACTCGCATGGGGACTGGCCTTTCCTGAGGCCACCAGAGCGGGTCCCTGAGGTCCCCGTCGTAAGTCGAGAGCACCTGCCGCAACTCGAGAAAATCCAGGAGGTTTTGCCCTCCAGGCGAGATGAGGCCCATTTCCGCTGAGGCTTCTCGAGGCTAATCACATGTAACCCATGGAACTTCCAAAGGGTCCTTCACACCCTTGCTGCAACTCAAGAAGTTCCCCGATATACCCGTCTCCACTCGAGAGGAAGCACGAGGGTCACGCACACATCCAGGGGAGCCCCGTTCCCGCCTTCTAGCTCGAGATCAGGGATCCTTTCCCTGTTTCGTAGGGAAAGAATTCCCGGCGTTCCCGTCGCATCTCAAGAGGAGGCGCTCTCCACAGGAAAGACGAGAGGAACTCCAGGGTCGTGCCACCCTTCAAAGAGTCCCCCAGATGTGCCAGTCCATTCCAGAGCAACCTGTTTTCCCTGCACTGCCTTGACGTTCAAGCCGAGGATCGACTCCCACCACGTGTGCACGTGGGACAGCCCTGTGGGAAAGCCTCGTGGGAAAGCCTCGTGGGAAACACTCGAGGGAAAACCATAGATCCTTTGATCCACGCGGCGGACTGCGTGACACTGCTGCTACCGCTCTGGAGGAAAGCGCAAGTGCATGCCCGCATTCGAGACGAGCACTGACTCCCCTGGGGAGACTCCAGAAGTACCCCAAGATCCATGTCAGCACTGGAGAGGAATCCACAGGTTCCGGCCCCGACTCCACACAAGTCTTAGGCCCCGGCATCGACGGGAGAGGAATCCCGAGAGGCCCCAGAGGAACTCGCATAGGGACTGGCCTTTCCTGAGGCCACCAGAGCGGGTCCCTGAGGTCCCCGTCGTAAGTCGAGAGCACCTGCCTCAATTCGAGAATATCCAGGAGGTTTTGCCCTCCAGGCGAGATGAGGCCCATTTCCGCTGAGGCTTCTCTAGGCTAATCACATCTAACCACTGGAACTTCCAAAGGGTCCTTCACACCCTTGCTGCAAGTCCAGATGTTCCCCGACATACCCGTCTCCACTCGAGAGGAAGCACGAGGGTCCCGCACACATCCAGGGGAGCCCCGTTTCCGCCTCCTAGCTCGAGATGAGGGATCCTTTCCCTGTTTCGTAGGGAAAGAATTATCGGCATTCCCGTCGCATCTCAAGAGGAGGCGCTC
This sequence comes from Ovis canadensis, assembly GCF_042477335.2. Classification (NCBI taxonomy): domain Eukaryota; kingdom Metazoa; phylum Chordata; class Mammalia; order Artiodactyla; family Bovidae; genus Ovis; species Ovis canadensis. Next base: position 4,761,026 of record NC_091261.1, on the reverse strand, counting down.
TCCACAGGAAAGGCGAGAGGAACTCCAGGGTCGTGCCACCATTCTAAGAGTCCCCCAGATGTGTCAGTCCATTCCAGAGGAACCTGTTTTCCCTGCACTGCCTTGACGTTCAAGCCGAGGATCGACTCCCACCACGTGTGCACGTGGGACAGCCCTGTGGGAAAGCCTCGTGGGAAAGCCTCGTGGGAAAGACTCGAGGGAAAACCATAGATCCTTTGATCCACGCGGCGGACTGGGTGACACTGCTGCTACCGCTCTGGAGGAAAGCGAAAGTGCATGCCCGCATTCGAGACGAGGACTGACTCCCCTGGGGAGACTCCAGAAGTACCCCAAGATCCATGTCAGCACTGGAGAGGAATCCTCAGGTTCCAACCCCAACTCCACACAAGGTCTTAACCCCGGCATCAACGGGAGAGGAATCCTGAGAGACCCCGAGGAACTCGAATGGGGACTGGCCTTTCCTGAGGCCACCAGAGCGGGTCCCTGAGGTCCCCGTCGTAAGCCGAGAGCACCTGCCGCAACTCGAGAAAATCCAGGAGGTTTTGCCCTCCAGGCGAGATGAGGCCCATTTCCGCTGAGGCTTCTCGAGGCTAATCACGTCTAACCACTGGAACTTCCAAAGGGTCCTTCACACCCTTGCTGCAACTCAAGAAGTTCCCCGACATACCCGTCTCCACTCGAGAGGAAGCACGAGGGTCCCGCACACACCCAGGGGAGCCCCGTTTCCGCCTCCTTGCTCAAGATGAGGGATCCTTTCCCTGTTTAGTAGGAAAAGAATTCCCGGCGTTCCCGTCGCATCTCAAGAGGAGGCGCTCTCCACAGGAAAGGCGAGAGGAACTCCAGGATCGTGCCACGATTCCAAGAGTCCCCCAGATGTGTCAGTCCATTCCAGAGGAACCTGTTTTCCCTGCACTGCCTTGACGTTCAAGCCGAGGATCGACTCCCACCACGTGTGCACGTGGGACCGCCCTGTGGGAAAGCCTCGTCGGAAAGCCTCGTGGGAAAGACTCGAGGGAAAACCATAGATCCTTTGATCCACACGTCGGACTGCGTGACACTGCTGCTACCGCTCTGGAGGAAAGCGCAAGTGCATGCCCGCATTAGAGACGAGGACTGACTCCCCTGGGGAGACTCCAGAAGTACCCCAAGATCCATGTCAGCACTGGATAGGAATCCTCAGGTTCCGGCCCCGACTCCACACAAGGTCTTAGGACCCGGCATCGACGGCAGAGGAATCCCGAGAGGCCCCCGAGGAACTCGCATGGGGACTGGCCTTTCCTGAGGCCACCAGAGCTGGTCCCTGAGGTCCCCGTCGTAAGTCGTGAGCACCTCCCGCAACTCGAGAAAATCCAGGAGGTTTTGCCCTCCAGGCGAGATGAGGCCCATTTCCACTGAGGCTTCTCGAGGCTAATCACATCTAACCACTGGAACTTCCAAAGGGTCCTTCACAACCTTGCTGCAACTCAAGAAGTTCCCCGACATACCCGTCTCCACTCGAGAGGAAGCACGAGGTTCCCGCACACATCCAGGGGAGCCCCGTTCCCGCCTCCTAGCTCGAGATGAGGGATCCTTTCCCTGTTTCGTAGGGAAAGAATTCCCGGCGTCCCCGTCGCATCTCAAGAGGCGTTCTCCACAGGAAAGGCGAGAGGAACTCCAGGGTCGTGCCACCCTTCAAAGAGTCCCCCAGATGTGTCAGTCCATTCCAGAGGAACCTGTTTTGTCTGCACTGCCTTGACGTTCAAGCCGAGGATGGACTCCCAGCACCTGTGCACGTGGGACCGCCCTGTGGGAAAGCCTCGTGGGAAAGCCTCGTGGGAAAGACTCGAGGGAAAACCATAGATCCTTTGATCCACGCGGCGGACTGTGTGACACTGCTGCTACCGCTCTGGAGGAAAGCGCAAGTGCATGCCCGCATTCGAGACGAGGACTGACTCCCCTGGGGAGACTCCAGAAGTACCCCAAGATCCAAGTCAGCACTGGAGAGGAATCATCAGGTTCTGGCCCAGACTCCACACAAGGTCTTAGGCCCCGGCATCGACGGCAGAGGAATCCCGAGAGGCCCCTGAGAAACTCGCATGGGGACTGGCCTTTCCTGAGGCCACCAGAGCGGGTCCCTGAGGTCCCCGTCGTACGTCGAGAGCACCTGCCGCAACTCGAGAAAATCCAGGAGGTTTTGCCCTCCAGGCGAGATGAGGCCCATTTCCGCTGAGGCTTCTCGAGGCTATTCACATCTAACCACTGGAACTTCCAAAGGGTCCTTCACACCCTTGCTGCAACTCAAGAAGTTCCCCGACATACCCGTCTCCACTCGAGAGGAAGCACGAGGGTCCCGCACACATCCAGGGGAGCCCCGTTTCCGCCTCCTAGCTCGAGATGAGGGATCCTTTCCCTGTTTCGTAGGGAAAGAATTCCCGGCGTTCCCGTCGCATCTCAAGAGGAGGCGCTCTCCACAGGAAAGGCGAGAGGAACTCCAGGGTCGTGCCACCATTCCAAGAGTCCCCCAGATGTGTCAGTCCATTCCAGAGGAACCTGTTTTCCCTGCACTGCCTTGACGTTCAAGCCGAGGATCGACTCCCACCACGTGTGCACGTGGGACAGCCCTGTGGGAAAGCCTCGTGGGAAAGCCTCGTGGGAAAGACTCGATGGAAAACCATAGATCCTTTGATCCACGAGGCGGACTGCGTGACACTGCTGCTATCGCTCTGGAGGAAAGCGCAAGTGCATGCCCGCATTCGAGACGAGCACTGACTCCCCTGGGGAGACTCCAGAAGTACCCCAAGATCCATGTCAGCACTGCAGAGGAATCCTCAGGTTCCGGCCCCGACTCCACACAAGGTCTTAGGCCCCAGCATCGACGGCAGAGGAATCCCGAGAGGCCCCCGAGGAACTCGCATAGGGACTGGCCTTTCCTGAGGCCACCAGAGCGGGTCCCTGAGGTCCCCGTCGTAAGTCGAGAGCACCTGCCTCAACTCGAGAAAATCCAGGAGGTTTTGCCCTCCAGGCGAGATGAGGCCCATTTCCGCTGAGGCTTCTCTAGGCTAATCACATCTAACCACTGGAACTTCCAAAGGGTCCTTCACACCCTTGCTGCAACTCAAGAAATTCCCCGACATACCCGTCTCCATTCGAGAGGAAGCACGAGGGTCCCGCACACATCCAGGGGAGACCCGTTTCCGCCTCCTAGCTCGAGATGAGGGATCCTTTCCCTGTTTCCTCGCGAAAGAATTCCCGGCGATCCCGTCGCATCTCAAGAGGAGGCGCTCTCCACAGGAAGGCGAGAGGAACTCCAGGGTCGTGCCACCATTTCAAGAGTCCCCCAGATGTGTCAGTCCATTCCAGAGGAACCTGTTTTCCCTGCACTGCCTTGACGTTCAAGCCGAGGATCGACTCCCACCACGTGTGCACGTGGGACAGCCCTGTGGGAAAGCCTCGTGGGAAAGCCTCGTGGGAAAGACTCGAGGGAAAACCATAGATCCTTTGATCCACGCAGCGGACTGGGTGACACTGCTGCTACCGCTCTGGAGGAAAATGCAAGTGCATGCCCGCATTCGAGACGAGCACTGACTCCCCTGGGGAGACTCCAGAAGTACCCCAAGATCCATGTCAGCACTGGAGAGGAATCCTCAGGTTCCGACCCCAACTCCACACAAGGTCTTAGGCCCCGGCATCAACGGGAGACGAATCCGAGAGGCCCCCGAGGAACTCGCATGGGGACTGGCCTTTCCTGAGGCCACCAGAGCGGGTCCCTGAGGTCCCCGTCGTAAGTCGAGAGCACCTGCCGCAACTCGAGAAAATCCAGGAGGTTTTGCCCTCCAGGCGAGATGAGGCCCATTTCCGCTGAGGCTTCTCGAGGCTAATCACATCTAACCACGGGAACTTCCAAAGGGTCCTTCACACCCTTGCTGCAACTCAAGAAGTTCCCCGACATACCCGTCTCCACTCGAGAGGAAGCACGAGGGTCCCGCACACATCCAGGGGAGCCCCGTTCCCGCCTGCTAGCTCGAGATCAGGGATCCTTTCCCTGTTTCGTAGGGAAGGAATTCCCGGCGTTCCCGTCGCATCTCAAGAGGAGGCGCTCTCCACAGGAAAGACGAGAGGAACTCCAGGGTCGTGCCACCCTTCAAAGAGTCCCCCAGATGTGTCAGTCCATTCCAGAGGAACCTGTTTTCCCTGCACTGCCTTGACGTTCAAGCCGAGGATCGACTCCCACCACGTGTGCACGTGGGACAGCCCTGTGGGAAAGCCTCGTGGGAAAGCCTGGTGGGAAAGACTCGAGGGAAAACCATAGATCCTTTGATCCACGCGGCGGACTGGGTGACACTGCTGCTACCGCTCTGGAGGAAAGCGCAAGTGCATGCCCGCATTCGAGACGAGCACTGACTCGCCTGGGGAGACTCCAGAAGTACCCCAAGATCCATGTCAGCACTGGAGAGGAATCCACAGGTTCCGGCCCCGACTCCACACAAGTCTTAGGCCCCGGCATCGACGGGAGAGGAATCCCGAGAGGCCCCAGAAGAACTCGCATAGGGACTGGCCTTTCCTGAGGCCACCAGAGCGGGTCCCTGAGGTCCCCGTCGTAAGTCGAGAGCACCTGCCTCAACTCGAGAATATCCAGGAGGTTTTGCCCTCCAGGCGAGATGAGGCCCATTTCCGCTGAGGCTTCTCTAGGCTAATCACATCCAACCACTGGAACTTCCAAAGGGTCCTTCACACCCTTGCTGCAAGTCCAGATGTTCCCCGACATACACGTCTCCACTCGAGAGGAAGCACGAGGGTCCCGCACACATCCAGGGGAGCCCCGTTTCCGCCTCCTAGCTCGAGATGAGGGATCCTTTCCCTGTTTCGTAGGGAAAGAATTCCCGGCGTTCCCGTCGCATCTCAAGAGGAGGCGCTCTCCACAGGAAAGGCGAGAGGAACTCCAGGGTCGTGCCACCATTCTAAGAGTCCCCCAGATGTGTCAGTCCATTCCAGAGGAACCTGTTTTCCCTGCACTGCCTTGACGTTCAAGCCGAGGATCGACTCCCACCACGTGTGCACGTGGGACAGCCCTGTGGGAAAGCCTCGTGGGAAAGCCTCGTGGGAAAGACTCGAGGGAAAACCATAGATCCTTTGATCCACGCGGCGGACTGGGTGACACTGCTGCTACCGCTCTGGAGGAAAGCGCAAGTGCATGCCCGCATTCGAGACGAGCACTGACTCCCCTGGGGAGACTCCAGAAGTACCCCAAGATCCATGTCAGCACTGGAGAGGAAACCTCAGGTTCCAACCCCAACTCCACACAAGGTCTTAACCCCGGCATCAACGGGAGAGGAATGCTGAGAGGCCCCCGAGGAACTCGAATGGGGACTGGCCTTTCCTGAGGCCACCAGAGCGGGTCCCTGAGGTCCCCGTCGTAAGTCGAGAGCACCTGCCGCAACTCGAGAAAATCCAGGAGGTTTTGCCCTCCAGGCGAGATGAGGCCCATTTCCGCTGAGGCTTCTCGAGGCTAATCACATCTAACCACTGGAACTACCAAACGGTCCTTCACACCATTGCTGCAACTCAGGAAGTTCCCCGACATACCCGTCTCCACTATAGAGGAAGCACGAGGGTCCCCCCCACATCCAGAGGAGCCCAGTTTCAGCCTCGTAGCCCCAGATGAGGGATTCTTTCCCTGCTTTTTCCGGAAAGAATTCTGGGCCTTCAGGTCCTTACTCAAGAAGAGACGCTCTCCACATGAAAGGCGAGAGGAACTCCAGCGTCGTGCCACCATTCCAAGAGTCCCCCAGATGTCTCAGTCCATTGCAGAGGAACCTGTTTTCCCTGCACTGCCTCGACTTTCACGCCGAGGATCGACTCACACCACGGTGCCACGTGGGACAGCCCTTTGGGAAAGCATCGTGCAAAAGCATCTTTGGAAAGCCTCGAAGGTAAGACACAGATCCCTTGATCCAGGCGATGGGAAACGTGACACTGCTGCTACAGCTCTGAAGGAAAACGCACGTGCATGCCCCCATTCGAGACGAGCACTTACTCCCCTGGGGAAACTCCAGAAATACCCCATGATCCATGTCAGCACTGGAGAGGAATCCTAAGTTTCCGGCCCTGCCTCCACACAAGGCCTTAGGCCCCGGCATCGAAGGGAGAGGAATCCCGAGGGGCCCTCGAGCAACTCCCATGGGAACTGGCCTTTGCTGAGGCTACCAAAGGGGGTCCCTGAGGTTCCCGTCGTAAGTCAAGAGCACCTGCCACAACTCCAGAAAATCCAGGAGGTTTTGCCCTGCAGGCGAGATGAGGCCCATTTCCGCTGAGGTTTCTCTAGGCTAATCACACCTAACCTCTGGAACTTCCAAAAGGTCCTGCACACCCTTGCTGCAACTCAAGGACTTCCCCGACTTACCTCTCTCCACTCTAGAGGAAGCACGAGGGTCCCCCCCACATCCGGAGGAGCCCCATTTCCGCCTCGCCGCTCGAGATGAGGGATCCTTTCCCTGCTTGGTCGGGAAAGAATTCCCGTCGTTCCCGTTGCATCTCAAGAGGAGGCCATCTCCACAGGAAAGGCAAGAGGAACTCCTGGGCCGCGCCACCATTCCGAGTCCCCCAGATGTCTCAGTCCATTCTCCAAAGGAAAGGCAAGAGGAACTCCAGGGTCGCGCCATCATTCCGAGTCCCCCAGATGTCTCAGTCCATTTCAGAGGAACCTGTTTTCCCTGCATTGCCTCGACTTTCTCGCCGAGGATCGACACCCACCACGGTGGCACGTGAAGCAGCCCTGTGGGAAAGCCTCGTGGGAATGCCTCGGGGGAAAGCCTCGAGGGAAAGCCACAGATCCCATGATCGACCTGACGGGAAGCGTGACATAGCTGCTCCAGCGCGGGAGGAAAGCCCATTTGCATGTCCCCTCTGGAGACGAGGACTGACTGCCCTGGGGAGACTCCAGAAGTACCCCACGATCCATGTCAGCACTGGAGAGGAATCCGTTGGATCCGGCCTTGACTCTACACAAGGTCTTAGGCCCGGCATCGATGGGAGAGGAATCCCAAGAGGCTCCCGAGCCACTGGAATGGGGACTGGCCAGTCCTGAGGCCACCAAAGCGGGTCCCTTAGGTCACCGTCGTAAGACGAGAGCACCTGACACAACTCGAGAAAATCCAGGAGGTTTTTCCCTCCCGGCGAGATGAGGCCCATTTCCGCTGAGGCTTCTCCAGGCGAATCATGTCTAGCCTCAGGAACTTCCAAAAGGTCCTTCACACCCTTGCTGCAACTCAAGAAGTTGCCTGACATACTCGTCTCCACTCTAGAGGAAGCATGAGGGTTCCACCCACATCCAGAGGAGCCCCGCTTCCGCCAAGTAGCTCGAGTTGAGGGATCATTTCCCTGCTTGGTCGGGAAAGAATTCCCCGCGTTCCCCTCTCACCTCAAGAGGAGGCGCTCTCCACTGGAAAGGCGAGAGGAACTCCAGCGTCGTGCCACCATTCCAAGAGTCCCCCAGATGTCTCAGTCCATTCCAGAGGAACCTGTTTGCCCTGCACTACCTCGGCTTTCACGCCGAGGATCGACTCCCACGCCGAGGATTGACTCCCAACACGCTGGCACGTGGGACAGCCCTGTGGGAAAGCCTCGTGGGAAAGCCTCGAGGGGAAGCCACAGATCCCTTGATCCAGGCGATGGGAAGCGTGACACTGCTGCTACCGCTCTGGAGGAAAGCTCAGGTGCATACCCGCATTCGAGACGAGGACTTACTCCCCTGGGGAGACTCCAGAAGTACCCCAAGATCCATGTCAGCACTGGAGAGGAATCCTGAGGTTCCGGCCCCGACTCCACACAAGGTCCTAGGCCCCGGCTTCGAAGGGAAAGGAATCCTGAGAGGCCCCCGTGCAACTCGCATAGGGACTGGCCTTTCATGAGGCAACCAGAGCGCGTCCATGAGGTCCCCGTCGGAAGTTGAGAGCACCTGCCGCAACTCGAAAGAATCCAGGAGGTTTTGCCCTCCAGGAGAGATGAGGCCCATTTCCACTGAGGCTTTCCGAAGCTAATCACACCTAACCATTGGAATTTCCAAAAGGTCCTTCACACCCTTGCTGCAACTCAAGAAGTTGCCTGACATACCCGTATCCCGTCTAGAGGAAACACGAGGGTCCCGGCCACATCCAGAGGAGCCCCGTTTCCGCTACGTAGCTCGAGATGAGGGATCCTTTCACTGCGTGTTTGGGAAAGAATTCTGTGCATTCCTGTCGCATCTCAATTAGGAGGTGCTCTCCACAGGAAAGGCTAGAACTCCAGCGTCGTGCCACCATTCCCAGAAAACCCCAGATGTTTCATTCCATTCTAGAGGAACCTGTTTTCCTGCAATGCCTCGACTTCCACGCCGAGGATCGACTCCCACCACGGTGGCACATGTGACAGCCCTGTGGGAAAGCCTCGTGGAAAAACCTCGTGGGAAAGCCTCTAGGGAGAGCCACAGATCCCTTGATCCAGGCGATGGGAAGCGTGACACTGCTGCTACCGCTCTCTAGGAAAGCGCACGTGCATGCCCCCATTCGAGACGAGGACTTACACCCCTGGGGAGACTCCAGAAGTACCCCAAGATCCATGTCAGCACTGGAGAGGAATCCTCAGGTTCCAGCCCCGCCTCCACACAAGGTCTTAGGCCCCGGCATCAAAGGGAGAGGAATCCCGAGAGGCCCCTGAGCAACTCGCATTGGGAATGGCCTTTCCTGAGGCCACAAGAGCGGGTCCCTTAGGTCCCCGTCATAAGTCGACAGCACCTGCCGCAACTCGAGAAAATCCAGGAGGTTTTGCCCTCCAGGCGAGATGAGGCCCATTTCCGCTGAGGCTTCTCAAGGCTAAACACATCTAAGTCCTGGAACTTCCAAAAGGTCCTTCACACCCTTGCTGCAACTCAAGATGTTCCCCGACTTCCCCGTCTCCACTCGAGAGGAAGCACGAGGGTCCCACACACATCCAGGGGAGCCCCGTTTCCGCCTCCTAGCTCGAGATGAGGGATCCTTTCCCTGTTTCGTAGGGAAAGAATTCCCGGCGTTCCCGCCGCATCTCAAGAGGAGGCGCTCTCCACAGGAAAGGCGAGAGGAACTCCAGGATCGTGCCACCATTCCAAGAGTCCCCCAGATGTGTCAGTCCATTCCAGAGGAACCTGTTTTCCCTGCACTGCCTTGACGTTCAAGCCGAGGATCGACTCCCACCACGTGTGCACGTGGGACACCCCTGTGGGAAAGCCTCGTGGGAAAGCCTCGTGGGAAAGACTCGAGGGAAAACCATAGATCCTTTGATCCACGCGGCGGACTGCGTGACACTGCTGCTACCGCCCTGGAGGAAAGCGCAAGTGCATGCCCGCATTCGAGACGAGGACTGACTCCCCTGGGGAGACTCCAGAAGTACCCCAAGATCCATGTCAGCACTGGAGAGGAATCCTCAGGTTCTGGCCCCGACTCCACACAAGGTCTTAGGCCCCGGCATCGACAGGAAAGGAATCCCGAGAGGCCCCCGAGAAACTCCCATGGGGACTGGCCTTTCCTGAGGCCACAAGAGCGGGTCCCTGAGGTCCCCGTCGTAAGTCGAGAGCACCTGCCGCAACTCGAGAAAATCCAAGACGTTTTGCCCTCCAGGCGAGATGAGGCCCATTTCCGCTGAGGCGTCTCGAGGCTAATCACACCTAACATCTCGGACTTTCAAAAGGTCCTTCACACCCTTGCTGCAACTCAAGAAGTTCCCCGACATACCCGTCTCCACTCGAGAGGAAGCACGAGGGTCCCGGCCACATCCAGAGGAGACCAGTTTCCGCCTCGTTGCTCGAGATGAGGGATACTTTCGCTGCTTGTTCGGGAAAGAATTCTGTGCATTCCCGTCGCGTCTCAAGAGGAGGTGCACTCCACAGGAAAGGCGAGAGGAACTCCAGGGTCGTGCCACCATTCGAGGAGTCCCCCAGATGTCTCAGTCCATTCCAGAGGAACCTGTTTGCCCTGCACTACCTCGGCTTTCACGCCGAGGATCGACTCCCATGCCGAGGATCGACTCCCACCACGCTGGCACGTGGGACAGCCCTGTGGGAAAGCCTCGTGGGAAAGCCTCGAGGGGAAGCCACAGATCCCTTGATCCAGGCGATGGGAAGCGTGACACTGCTGCTACCGCTCTGGAGGAAAGCTCACTTGCCTGCCTCCATTCGAGACGAGGACTTACTCCCCTGGGGAGACTCCAGAAGTACCCCAAGATTCATGTCAGCACTGGAGAGGAATCCTGAGGTTCTGGCCCCGACTCCACACAAGGTCTTAGGCCCTGGCTTCGAAGGGAAATGAATCCTGAGAGGCCCCCGTGCAACTCTCATTGGGACTGGCCTTTCCTGAGGCAACCAGAGCGGGTCCATGAGGTCCCCTTTGGAAGTTGAGAGCACCTGCCGCAACTCGACAGAATCCAGGAGGTTTTGCCCTCCAGGAGAGATGAGGCCCATTTCCACTGAGGCTTTCCGAAGCTAATCACACCTAACCTCTGGAATTTCCAAAAGGTCCTTCACACCATTGCTGCAACTCAAGAAGTTGCCTGACATACCCGTATCCCGTCTAGAGGAAACACGAGGGTCCCGGCCTCATCCAGAGGAGCCCCGTTTCCGCTACGCAGCTCGAGATGAGGGATCCTTTCGCTGCGTGTTCGGAAAAGAATTCGGTGCATTCCTGTCGCATCTCAATTAGGAGGTGCTCTCCACAGGAAAGGCTAGAACTCCAGCGTCGTGCCACCATTCCCAGAAACCCCCAGATGTTTCATTCCATTCTAGAGGAACCTGGTTTCCCTGCACTGCCTCGACTTTCACACCGAGGATATACTCCCACCACGGTGGCACGTGTGACAGCCCTGTGGGAAAGCCTCGTGGAAAAGCCTCGTGGGAAAGCCTCTAGGGAAAGCCACAGATCCCTTGATCCAGGCGATGGGAAGCGTGACACTGCTGCTACCGCTCTGGAGGAAAGCGCACGTGCATGCCCCCATTCGAGACGAGGACTTACTCCCGTCGGGAGACTCCAGACCTACACCAAGATCCATGTCAGCACTGGAGAGGAATCCTCAGGTTGCGGGCTCGACTCCACACAAGGTCTTAGGCCCCGGCATCGAAGGGAGAGGAATCCCAAGAGGCCCCCGAGCAACTCGCATGGGGACTGGCCTTTCCTGAGGCCACCAGAGCGGGTCCCTGAGGTCCCCGTTGTAATTCGAGAGCACCTGCTGCAACTCGCGAAAATCCAGGTTTTGGCCTCCAGGCGAGATGAGTCCCATATCCCCTGAGGCTTCTCGAGGATAATCACACCTAAACTCTGGAACTTCCAAAAGGTTCTTCACACCCTTGCTGCAACTCAAGAAGTTCCCTGACATACCCGTCTCCACTCTAGAGGAAGCACGAAGGTCCCGGGCACATCCACAGGAGCCCCGTTTCCGCCTCTTACCTCGAGATGAGGAATCTTTTCCCTGCTTTTTTGGGAAAGAATTCTGGGCATTCCCGTCGCATCTCAAGATGAGGCACTCTCCACAGGAAAGGTGAGAGGAACACCAGCATCGGGCCGCCATTCCAAGAGTCCCGCAGATGTCTCAGTCCATTCCAGAATAACCTGTTTTCCCTGCACTGCCTCGACTTTCACGGTGAGGATCAACTCCCACCACGGTGGCACGAGGGACATCCCTGTGGCAAAGCCACGTGGGAAACCCTCGAGGGAAAGCCACATATCCCTTGATCCAGGCGATGGGAAGCGTGACACTGCTGCTACAGCTCTGGAGGAAAGCGCACGTGCATGCCCCCATTCGAGACGAGGACTTACTCCCCTAGGGAGACTCCAGACCTACCCCAAGATCCATGTCAGCACTGGAGAGGAATCCTCAGGTTCCGGGACCGACTCCACACAAGGTCTTAGGCCCCGGCATTGAAGGGAGAGGAATCCCGAGAGGCCCCCGAGGAACTCGCATGGGGACTGGCCTTTCCTGAGGCCACAAGAGCGGGTCCGTGAGATCCCCGACGTAAGTCGAGAACACCTGCCGCAAATCGAGAAAATCCATGAGGTTTTGCCCTCCAAGCGAGATGAGGCCCATTTGCAAAGAGGCTTCACGAGGATAATCACAACTCACCTCCGGAACTTCCAAAAAGTTCTTCACCCCATTGCTGCAACTCAAGAAGTTCCACGACCTACCCGTCTCCACTCGAGAGAAAAGACGAGGGTCGCGCCCACATCCAGAGGAGCCCCATTTTCGCCTCCTAGCTCGAGTTGAGGGATCCTTTTCCTGCTTTGTTGGGAAAGAATTCTGTCGTTCCGGTCATATCTCAAGAGGAGGCACTCTGCACAGGATAGGCGAGAGGAACTCCAGTTTCATGCCACTATTTCAAGAGTCCCCAGATGTCGCAGTCCATTCCAGAGGAACCTGTTTTCCCTGCACTGCCTCGACTTTCACGCCGAGGATCGACTACCACCACGGTGTCACGTGGGACAGCCCTGTGGCAAAGCCTCGTGTGAAAGCCTTTTCGGAAAGCCTCGAGGGAAAGCCACAGATCCCATGATCGACCATAAGGGAAGCGTGACACTGCTGCTACAGGTTGGAAAGAAAGCGCACGTGTATGCCCCCACTCGAGATGAGGACTGACTCCCCTGGGGAGCCTCCAGAAGTACCCGAAGATCCATGTCAGCACTGTACAGGAATCCTCAGGTTCCCGCCCCGACTCCACCCAAGGTCTTAGGCCCCAGCATCGAAGGGAGAGGAATCCCGAGAGGCCCCCGAGCAACTCGAATGGGGACTGGCCAGTCCTGCGACCAAAAGAGCGGGTCCCTGAAATCCACGTCGTAAGTCGAAAGCACCTGCCGCAACTCGAGAAAATCCAGGAGGTTTTGCCTTCAGGCGAGTAGAGGCCCATTTCCCCTGAGGCGACTCAGGCTAATCACATCTAACCTCTGGAACGTCCAAAGGGTCCTTCACACCCTTGCTGCAACTCAACAAGTTCCCCGACATAGCCGACTCCACTCGAGAGGAAGCAGGAGGGTCCCGCCCACATCCAGAGGAGTCCCGTTTCCGCCTCGTAGTTCGAGATGAGGGATCCTTTCCCTGCTTGGTCGGGAAAGAATTCCCGGCGTTCCCGTCACATCTCAAGAGGAGGCGCTCTCCACAGGAAAGGCGAGAAGAACTCCAGGGTCGTGCCACCATTCCCAGAGTCCCCCTGATGTCTCAGTACATTCCAGAGGAATCTGTTTGCCCTGCACTGTCTCGACTTACTCGGCGAGGATCCACTGACACCATGGTGGCACGTGGGACAGCCTTGTGGGAAAGCCTCGTGGGAAAGCCTCGAGGGAAAATCACAGATCCCTTGGTCCACGCGACGTGAAGCGTGACACTGCTGCTTCCACTATGGAGGAAAACGCTCATGCATGTTCCTATTCTAGACGAGGACTTCCCCCACGTGGGAGACTCCAGAAGTACCCCAAGATCCATGTCAACATTGGAGAGGAATCCACAGGTTCCGGCCCCGACTCCACACAAGGTCTTAGGCCCCGTCATCGAAGGGAGAGGCCTCCACACAAGGTCTTAGGCCCCGGCATCGAAGGGAGAGGAACCCCGAGAGGCCCCCGAGCAACTCGCATGGGGACTGGCCTTTTGTGAGTCCACCAGAGCGGATCCTTAGGTCACCGTCGTCAGACGAGGGCACCTGCCTCAACTCGAGAAAATCCAGGAGGTTTTGCCCTCCAGGCGAGATGAGGCCCATTTCCGCTGAGGCTTCTAGAGGCTAATCACACCTAACCGCTGGAACTTCCAAAAGGTCCTTCAAACACTTGCTGCAACTGAAGAAGTTCCCCGACATACCCGTTCCACTCGAGCAGAAACACGAGGGTCCCGCCCACATCCAGAGGAGCCCCGTTTCCGCCTCGTAGCTCGAGATCAGGGATCCTTTCCCGGCCTGGTCGGGAAAGAATTCCCGGCGTTCCCGTCGCATTTCAGGAGGAGGCGCTCTCAACAGGAAAGTCGGGAGGAACTACAGGGTCGTGCCACCATTCCCAGAGTCCCCCAGATATCTCAGTCCATTCCAAAGGAACCTGTTTTCCCTGCACTGCCTCGACTTTCACGCCGAGGATCGACTCCCACCACTGTGGCACGTGGGACAGCCCTGTGTGAAAGCCTCGAGGGAAAGCCTCCAGGGAAAGCCACATTTCCCTTGATCCAGGCGACGGGAAGCGTGACACTGCTGCTACAGCTCTGGAGGAAAGCGCACGTGCATGCCCCCATTGGAGACGAGGATTTACTCCCCTGGGAGACTCCACAAGTACCCCAAGATCCATGTCAGCACTGGAGAGGAATCCTCAGGTTCCGGCCCCGACTCCACACAACGTCTTAGGCCCCGGCATAGAAGGTAGAGGAATCCTGAGAGGCCACCGTTCAACTCATATGGGTATTGGCCTTTCCTGAGGCCACCAGAGGGGTTCCCTGAGGTCCCCGTCGTAAGTCGAGAGCACCTGCCGGAACTCGAGAAAATCCAGAAGGTTTTGCCCTCCAGGCGAGGTGAGGCCCATTTCCGCTGAGGCTTCTCGAGGCTAATCACACCTAACGTCTGGAACTTCCAAAAGGTCCTTCACACCCTTGCTGCAACTCAAGAAGTTCCCTGACATACCGGTCTCCAATCTAGAGGAAGCACGAGAGTCCCGGCCACATCCAGAGGAGCCCCGTTTCCGCCTCGTAGCTCGAGATGAGGGATCCTTTCGCCGCTTGTTCGGGAAAGAATTCTGGGCATTCCCGTCGCATCTCAAGAGGAGGCGCTCTCCACAGCAAAGGCGAGAGGAACTCCAGCGTCGTGCCACCATTCCAAGAGTCCCCCAGAAATCTCAGTCCATTCCAGAGGAAACTGTTTTCCCTGCACTGCCTCGACTTTCTCTCCGAGGTACAACTCCCACCACGTGTGCACGTGGGACAGCCCTGTGGGAAAGCCTCGTGGGAAAGCCTCTAGGGAAAGCCACAGATCCCTTGATCCACGTGACGGGAAGCGTGACACTGTTGCTACAGCTCGGGAGAAAAGCACACGTGCATGCCCCCATTCTAAACGAGGACTTACTCCCCTGGGGAGACTCCAGAAGTACCCCAAGATCCATGTCAGCACTGGAGAGGAATCCTCAGGTTCCGGCCCCGACTCCACACAAGGTCTTAGGCCCCGGCATCGACGGGTAAGAATCCCAAGAGGCCCCTAGCAACTCGATTGGGGACTGGCCAGTCCTGTGGCCACCAGAGCCCGTCCCTGATGTCTCCGCCTTAAGCCGAGAGCACCTGCCACAACTCGAGAAAATCCAGGCGGTTTTGCCCTCCAGTCGAGATGAGGCCCATTTCCGCTGAGGCTTCTCCAGGCTAATCACACCTAACATCTGGAACTTCCAAAAGGTCCTTCACACCCTTGCTGCAACTTAAGAAGTTCCCCGACATTCCCGTCTGCACTGTAGAGGAAGCACGAGGGTCCCGCCCACATCCAGAGGAGCCCCGTTTCCGCCTCGTAGATCGAGATGAGGGATCCTTCCCCTGCTTCCTCGGGAAGAATTCCCGGCGATCCCGTCGCATCACAAGGGGAGTCGCTCTCGATAGTAAAATCGAGGGGAAATCGAGGGTCGTGCCACCATCCCAAAGTCCACCAGATATCTCAGTCCATTCAAGAGGAACGTGTTTTCCCTGCACTGCCTCGACTTTCACTCCAAGGATCGACTCCCACCACGGTGGCACGTGGGACAGCCCTGTGGGAAAGCCTCGTGGGAACACCTCGTGGGAAAGCCTCGAGGAAGAGCCACAGATCCCTTGATCCACGTGACGGGAAGCGTGAGACTGCTGCTACAGCTCGGGAGGAAAGCGCTTGTGCATGCCCCCTCTCGAGTCGAGGACTGACTCCCCTTTGGAGACTTCAGAAGTACCCCAAAATCCATGTCAGCAGTGGAGAGGAATCCTCAGGTTCCAGCCCCATCTCCCGAAAAGGTTTTAGGCCCCAGCATCGACGGGAGATGTATCCCGAGAGGCCCCCTAGCAAGTCGCATGAGGACTGGCCTTTCCTGAGGCCATAAGAGTGGGTCCCTGAGGTCACCGTCGTAAGCCAAGAGCACCTGCCACACCTCAAGAACATCCAGGAGGTTCTCCCCTCCAGGTGAGATGAGGCCCATTTCCGCTGAAGCGTCTCCAGCCTAAGCATACCTAACCTCTGGCTTTTCCAAAGGTTTCCTAACACCCTTGATGCAACGCAAGCAGTTCCCCGACATACCTATCTCCACTCGAGAGGAAGCACTAGGGTCCCGCCCACATCCAGAGGAGCCCCGTTTCCCCCTCGTAGCTCGAGAAGAGGGATCATTTCCCTGCTTGTTCAGGAAAAAATTCCCGGCGTTCCCCTGGCATCTCAAGAGGAGGTGCTCTCCACTGGAAAGGCGAAAGGAACTTCAGGGTCGTGTCAGCATTCCACGAGTCCCCCAGATGTCTCAGTCCATTCCAGAGGAACCTGTTTCCCTGTACTGCCTCGACTTTCACACCGAGGATCGACTCACGTCAAGGTGGCACGTGGGACAGCCCTGTGGGAAAGCCTCGTGGGAAAACCTCGTGGGAAAGCCTCGAGGGAAAGACACAGATCCCTTGATCCACGCGATGGGAAGTGTGACACTGCTGCTGCAGCTCGGAAGGAAAGCGCTCGTGCATGCCCCCACTTGAGACGAGGACTGACTCCCCTTTGGATTCTCCAGAAGTACCCCAAGATCCATTTCAGCACAGGGGAGGAATCCTTAGGTTCCGGCCCCGACTCCTCACCAGGTCTTAGACCCCGGCATCGACAGAGCGGAATCCCGAGAGGCCCCTAGGAACTCACATGGGGACTGGCCTTTCCTGAGGACATCTGAGCAGGTCCCTGAGGTCCTCGTCGTAAGTCGAGTGCACCTGCTGCACCTAGAGAAATCCAGGAGGTTCTCCCCTCCAGGCGAGATGAGGCCCGTTTCCGCTGAGGCGTCACGAGGCTAATGTCACCTAACCTGTGGACCTTCCATAGGGTCCTTCGCACCCTTGCTGCAACTCAAGAAGTTCCCCGACATACCCGTCTCCACTCGAGAGGAAGCAAGCGGGTCCTGCCCACATCCAGAGGAGCCCCGTTTTCACCTTGTAGCTCGATATGAGGGATCATTTACCTGCATGGTCGGGTAAGATTTCCCGGCGTTCTTGTCACATGTCAAGTGGAGGCGCTCTCCACAGGAAAGGCGAGAGGAACTCCAGCTTTGTGCCACGTTTCCAAGAGTCCCCCAGATATCTCCGTCCATTCCAGAGGAACATGTTTTTCCTGGACTGCCTCGAATTTCACGCCGAGGATCGACTCACACCAAGATGGGACGTGGGACAGCCCTTTGGGAAAGCCTCGTGGGAAAGCCTCGAGGGTAAGCCACAGATCCTTTGATCGAGGCGACGGGAAGCATGACACTGCTGCTACAACTCCAGAGAAAAGCGCTCGTTCATGCCCCTACTCGAGCCGAGGACCTACTTCCCTGTGGAGACTCAAGAAGTACCCCATGATCCATGTCAGCACTGGAGAGGAGTCCTCAGGTTCCGGCCACGAATCCACACAAGGTCTTAGGAACCAGCAACGACGGGAGTGGAATCATGAGAGGCCCCCGAGCAACAAGCATGGGGACTGACTTTTCCTGAGGCCACCAGAGCGGGTCCCTGAGGTCCCATCGTAAGTCGAGAGCACCTGCTGCAACTCGAGAAAATCCACGAGGTTCTCCCCTCCAGGCGAGATGAGGCCCATTTCCGCTGAGGCGTCTCGAGGCTAAGCACACCTAAAGTCTGGAACTTCGGAAGGGTCCTTCACACCCTTGCTGAAACTAAAAAGTTCCCCGACATATCCGTCTCCACTCGAGAGAAAGCACGAGGGTCCCGCCCACATCCATAGGAGCCCCGATTCCACCTCATAGCTTTAGTTTAGGGATCTTTCCGTACATCGTCGGGAAAAAAATGCCCGGCATTACCGTCGCATCACAAGAGGAGGCACTCTCAACAGGAAAGCCGAGAGGAATTCCATGGTCATGCCACAATAACAAGAGTCCCCCAGATGTCTCAGTCCATACCAGAGGAAACTCTTTTCCCGGCACTGCCTCGACTTTCAAGCGGAGGATCGACTCACACAATGGGGGTAATTGGGACCGCCCTGTAGGAAAGCCTCCTGGGTAAGCCTCGAGGGAAAGCCACAGATCCCTTGATCCACGCTTCAGGAAGCAAGTCGCAACTGCTACAGCTCGGGAGGAAAGCGCAAGCGCATGCACCCACTGCAGACCAGGTATGACTCCCCTGTGAAGACGCCAGAAGTACCCCCAAGATCCATGTCAGCACTGGAGAGGACGCCTGAGGCTCTGACCCCGACTCCACAGAAGGTCTTAGGACCCGGAATCGTCTTCAGAGGAATGCCGAGAGGCCCCATAGTTACTCGCATGGGGACTGGCCTTTCCTGAGGCAAACAGATCCCGTACTTGATGTCCCACTCGTAACTTGAGAGCACCTCTCCCAACCCAGGAAAATCCAAGAGGTTCTCCCCTCCAGTCGAGATGAGGTCCATTTCCTCTGAGGCGTCTCGAGGCTAATCACACTTAACCTCTGGAAATACAAAAGGGTCCTTCACACCCTTGCTACAAATCAAGAAGTTCCCTGACAGTCCCGTCTCCACTCCGGAGTAAAAACGAGGCACCAGCCCACATTCAGAGGATCCCCTTTTCCGCATTTTTGCGGCCGATGAGTGACCCTTACACATCAGCTGAACTTTCGGGACTACTCTCCAGACCATGCCGAGGCCTAAGAACTGGTGTTGAGTCAGGGCCCAAATCTGATGATTCGCATGGAGGGGAGAACCTCCTGGATTTTCTCGAGGTGCGGCAGGTGAGAGGAGAGAGCACTTACGACGGGGACCTCAGGGACCCGCTCTGGTGGCCTCAGAAAGGCCAGCCCCATGCGAGTTGCTCGGGGGCCTCTAGGGATTCCTCTACCGTCGATGCCGGGGCCTAAGACCGTGTGTGGAGTCGGGCCCAGAACCTGAGGATTCATCTGCAGTGCTGACAAAGACCTTTGGGTACCTCTGGAATCTCCACACGGGACTCAGTCCTCGTCTCTAGTGTGGGCTTGCACGTGCGCTTTCCTGACAAGCTGCAGCAGCAATGTCACGCTTCCCGTCGTGTCGATCAAGGGATCTGTGGCTTTCCCTCGAGGCTTTCCCAGGGGGCTTTCCCACGAGGCTTTCCCACAGGGCTGTCCCAAGTGCACACGTGGTGGGAGTCGATCCTCGGCTTGAACGTCAAGGCAGTGCAGGGAAAACAGGTTCCTCTTGAATGGACTGAGACATCTTGGGGACATTGGAATGGTGGCACGACCCTGGAGTTAGTCTCGCCTTTCCTGTGGAGAGCGCCTCCTCTTGAGATGCGACGGAAACGCCGGGAATTCTTTGACGACCAAAAAGGGAAAGGATCCCTCATCTCGAGCTACGAGGTGGTAACGGGGCTCCTTTGGATGTGGGCGGGACCCTCGTGCTTCCTCTCGAGTGGAGACGGGTATGTCGGGGAACTTCTTGAGTTGTAGCAAGGGTGTGAAGGACCCTTTGGAATTTCCAGATGTTTTCTGTGATTAGCCTCGAGGCGCCTCAGCGGAAATGCGCCTCATCTCGCCTGGAGGGGAGAACCTCTCGGATTTCACGAGTTGCGGCAGGTGCTCTCGACTTTCGACGGGGACCTCAGGGACCCGCTCTGGTGGCCTCAGGAAAGGCCAGGCCCCATGCGAGTTGCTAGGGGGCCTCTCGGGATTCCTCTCCCGTCGATGCCGGGGCCTAAGACCTTGTGTGGAGTCGGGGCCGGAACCTGAGGATTCCTCTCCAGTGCTGACATGAATCTTTGGGTACCTCTGGAGTTTCCCCAGGGGCATCAGTCCTCGTGTCGAGTGGGGCATGCACGTGCGCTTCTAGCAGCAGAGTCACGCTTCCCATCGTGTGGATCAAGGAATCTGTGGATTTCCCTCGAGGCTTTCCCACGAGGCTTTCCCACATGGCTGTCCCACATGCCACCGTGGTGTGAGTCGATCCTCTGCGTGAATGTCGAGGCAGTGCAGGGAAAACAGGTTCCTCTGTAATGGACTGAAACATCCGGGGGACTCTTGGAATGGTGGCACGACCCTGGAGTCCCTCTCGCTTTTCCTCTGGAGAGTGCTTCCTCTTAAGATGCGATGGGAATGCCGGGAATTCTTACCCCACCAAGCAGGGAAAGGATCCCACATCTCGAGCGATAAGGAGGAAACGGTGCTCCTCTGGATGTGGGCGGGACCCTCGTGTTTTCCTGGAGTGGAGACGGCTACATCGGGGAACTTCTTGAGTTGCAGCAAGGGTGTGAAGGACCCTTTGGAAGTTCCAGTGGTTAGATGTGATTAGCCTCGAGAAGCCTCAGCGGAAATGGGCCTCATCTCGCCTGGAGGGCAAAACCTCCTGGATTTTCTCGAGTTGCGGCAGGTGCTCTCGACTTACGACGGGGACCTCAGGGACCCGCTCTGGTGGCCTCAGGAAAGGCCAGTCCCCATGCGAGTTCCTCGGGGGCCTCTGGGGATTCCTCTCCCGTCGATGCTGGGGCCTAAGACCTTGTGTGGAGTCGGGGCCGGAACCTGAGGATTCCTCTCCAGTGCTGACATGGATCTTGGTGTACTTCTGGAGTCTCCCCAGGGGAGTCAGTCCCCGTCTCGAATGCGGGCATGCACTTGCGCTTTCCTCCAGAGCGGTAGCAGCAGTGTCACGCAGTCCGCCGCAGGTATCAAAGGATCTATGGTTTTCCCTCGAGTCTTTCCCACGAGGCTTTCCCACCAGGCTTTCCCACAGGGCTGTCCCACGTGCACACGTGGTGGGAGTCGATCTCGGCTTCAACGTCAAGGCAGTGCAGGGAAAACAGGTTCCTCTGGAATGGACTGACACATCTGGGGGACTCTTGGAATGGTGGCATGACCCTGGAGTTCCTCTCGCCTTTCCTGTGGAGAGCGCCTCCTCTTGAGATGCGACGGGAACGCCGGGAATTCTTTCCCTACGAAACAGGGAAAGGATCCCTCATCTCGAGCTAGGAGGCTGAAACGGGGCTAACCTGGATGTGTGCGGGACCCTCGTGCTTCCTCTCGAGTGGAGACGGGTATGTCGGGGAACATCTTGAGTTGCATCAAGGGTGTGAAGGACCCTTTGGAAGTTCCAGTGGTTAGATGTGATTAGCCTCGAGAAGCCTCAGCGAAAATGGGCCTCATCTCGCCTGGAGGGAAAAACCTCCTGGATGTTCTCGAGTTGTGGCAGGTGCTCTCGACCTGCGACGGGGACCTCAGGGACCCGCTCTGGGTGGCCTCAGGAAAGGCCAGTCCCCATGCGAGTTCCTCGGGGGCCGCTCGGGATTCCTCTCCCGTCGATGCCGGGGCCTAAGACCTTGTGTGGAGTCCGGGCCGGAACCTGAGGATTCCTCTCCAGTGCTGACATGGATCTTGGGGGTACTTCTGGAGTCTCCCCAGGGGAGTCAGTCCTCGTCTCAAATGCGGGCATGCACTTGCGCTTTCCTCCAGAGCGGTAGAAGCAGTGTCACGCAGTCCGCCGTGTGAGGCAAAGGATCTATTGTTTTCCCTCGAGTCTTTCCCACGAGGCTTTCCCACAGGGCTGCCCCACGTGCACACGTGGTGGGAGTCGATCCTCGGCTTGAACGTCAAGGCAGTGCAGGGAAAACAGGTTCCTCTGGAATGGACTGACACATCTGGGGGACTCTTGGAATGGTGGCACGACCCTGGAGTCCTCTCGCCTTTCCTGTGGAGAGCGCCTCCTTTTGAGATGCGACGGGAACGCCGGGAATTCTTTCCCTACGAAACAGGGAAAGGATCGCTCATCTCGAGCTAGGAGGCGGAAACGGGGCTCCCCTGGATGTGTGCGGGACCATCTTGCTTCCTCTCGAGTGGAGACGGATATGTCGGGAAACTTCTTGAGTTGCAGCAAGGGTGTGAAGGACCCTTTGGAAGTTCCAGTGGTTAGATGTGATTAGCCTCGAGAAGGCTCAGCGGAAATGGGCGTCATCTCACCTGGAGGGCAAAACCTCCTGGATTTTCTCGAGTTGCAGCAAGTGCTCTCGACTTACGATGGGGCCCTCAGGGACCCGCTCTCGTGGCCTCAGGAAAGGCCAGTCCCCATGCGAGTTCCTCGGGGGCGTCTCGGGATTCCTCTCCCGTCGATGCCGGGGCCTAAGACCTTGTGTGGAAACGGGGCCAGAACCTGAAAATTCCTCTCCAGTGCTAACATGGATCTTGGGGTACTTCTGGAGTCTCCTCAGGGGAGTCAGTCCTCGTCTCGAATGCGGGCAAGCACTTGCGCTTTCCTCCAGAGCGGTAGCAGCAGTGTCACGCAGTCCGCCGCGTGGATCAAAGGATCTATGGTTTTCCCTCGAGTCTTTCCCACGAGGCTATCCCACCAGGCTTTCCCACAGGGCTGTCCCACGTGCACACGTGGTGGGAGTCGATCTCGTCTTCAACGTCAAGGCAGTGCAGGGATAACAGGTTCCTCTGAAATGGACTGACACATCTGGGGGATTCTTGGAATGGTGGCACGACACTGGAGTGCCTCTCGCCTTTCCTGTGGAGAGCGCCTCCTCTTGAGATGCGACGGGAACGCCGGGAATTCTTTCCCTACGATAAAGGGAAAGGATCCCTCATCTCAAGCTAGGAGGCGGAAACGGGGCTCCCCTGGATGTGTGCGGGACCCTCGTGCTTCCTCTCGAGTGGAGACGGGTATGACGGGGAACTTCTTGAGTTGCAGCAAGGGTGTGAAGGACCCTTTGGAAGTTCCAGTGGTTAGAAGTGATTAGCCTCGAGAAGGCTCACCGGAAATGGGCCTCTTCTCGCCTGGACGGCAAAACCTCCTGGATTTTCTCGAGTTGCCGCAGGTGCTCTCGACTTACGACGGGGACCTCAGGGACCCGCTCTGGTGGCCTCAGGCAAGGCCAGTCCCCATGCGAGTTCCTCGGGGGCCTCTCGGGATTCCTCTCCCGTCGATGCCGGGGCCTAAGACCTTGTGTGGAGTCGGGGCCGGAACCTGAGGACTCCTCTCCAGTGCTGACATGGATCTTGGGGTAATTCTGGAGTCTTCCCAGGGGAGTCAGTCGTCGTCTCGAATGCCGGCATACACTTGCGCTTTCCTCCAGAGCGGTAGCTGCAGTGTCACGTAATCCGCCGCATGGAGCAAAGGATCTATGGTTTTCCCTCGAGTCTTTCCCACGAGACTTACCCACAGGGCTGTCCCACGTGCACACGTGGTGGGAGTTTATCTGGGCTTCAGCGTCAAGGCAGTGCAGGAAAAAGAGGTTCCTCTAGAATGGACTGACACATCTGGGGTACTCTTGGAATGTTGGCACGACCCCGGAGTTCCTCTCACCTTTCCTGTAGAGAGCGCCTCCTCTAGAGATGCGACGGGAACGCCGGGAATTCTCTCACTACGAAACAGGGAAAGGATCCCTCATCTCGAGCTAGGAGGCGGAAACGGGGCTCCCCTGGATGTGTGCGGGAAACTCATGCTTCCTCTCCAGTGGAGACGGGTATGTGGGGAACTTCCTGAGGTGCAGCAAGGGTGTGAAGGACCCTTTGGAAGTTCCAGTGGTTAGATGTGATTAGCCTCGAGAAGCCTCAGCGGAAATGGGCCTCATCTCGCCTGGAGGGCAAAACCTCCTGGATTTTCTCGAGTTGCGGCAGGTGCCCTCGACTTACGACGGGGACCTCAGGGACCCGCTCTGGTGGCCTCAGGAAAGGCCAGTCCAAAGGCGAGTTCCTCGGGGGCCTCTCGGGATTCCTCTCCCGTCGATGCCGGGGCCTAAGACCTTGTGTGGAGTCGGGGCCGGAACCTTAGGATTCCTCTCCAGTGCTGACATGGATCTTGGGGTATTTCTGGAGTCTCCCCAGGGGAGTCAGTCCTCGTCTCGAATGCGGGCATGCACTTGCGCTTTCCTCCAGAGCGGTAGCACCAGTGTCATGCAGTCCGGCGTGTGGAATCAAAGGATCTATGTTTTTCCCTCGAGTCTTTCCCACGAGGCTTTCCCACGAGGCTTTCCCACAGGGCTGTCCCACGTGCCACCGTGCTGGGAGTCGATCCTCAGCGTGAACGTCGAGGCAGTGCAGGGAAAATACGTTCCTCTGGAATGGACTGACACATCTGGGGGACTCTTGCAATGGTGGCACGACCCTGGAGTTCCTCTCGCCTTTCCTGTGGAGAGCGCCTCCTCTTGAGATGCGACGGGAACGCCGGGAATTCTTTCCCTACGAAGAAGGGAAAGGATCCCTCATCTCGAGCTAGGAGGCGGAAACGGGGCTCCCCTGGATGTGTGCGGGACCCTCGTGCTTCCTCTCGATTGGAGACGGGTATGTCGGGGAACTTCTTGAGTTGCAGCAAGGGTGTGAAGGACCCTGTGGAAGTTCCAGTCGTTAGATGTGATTAGCCTCGAGAAGCCTCAGCGGAAATGGGCCTTATCTCGCCTGGAGGGCAAAACCTCCTGGATTTTCTCGAGGTGCGGCAGGTGCCCTCGACTTACGACGGGGACCTCAGGGACCCGCTCTGATGGCCTCAGGAAAGGCCAGTCCAAAGGCGTGTTCACGGGGCCTCTCGGGATTCCTCTCCCGTCGATGCCGGGGCCTAAGACCTTGTGTGGAGTTGGGGCCGGAACCTGAGGATTCCTCTCCAGTGCAGACATGGATCTTGGGGTTTTTCTGGAGTCTCCCCAGGGGAGTCAGTCCTCGTCTCGAATGTGGGCATGCATTTGTGCTTTCCTCCAGAGCGGTAGCAGCAGTGTCACGCAGTCCGCCGCGTGGAGCAAAGGATCTATGGTTTTCCCTCGAGTCTTTCCCACGAGGCTTTCCCACAGGGCTGTCCCACGTGCACACGTGGTGGGAGTCTATCCTCGGCTTGAACGTCAAGGCAGTGCAGGGAAAAAAGGTTCCTCTGGAATGGACTGACACATCTGGGGGACTCTTGGAATGGTTGCACGACCCTGGAGTTTCTCTCGCCATGCCTGTGGAGAGCGCCTCCTCTTGAGATGCGACGGGGACGCCGGGAATTCTTTCCCTACGATAAAGGGAAAGGATCCCTCATCTCGACCTAGGAGGCGGAAACGGGGCTCCCCTGGTTGTGTGCGGGACCCTTGTGCTTCCTCTCGAGTGGAGACGGGTATGTCGGGGAACTTCTTGATTTGCAGCAAGGTTGTGAAGGACCCTGTGGAAGTTCCAGTCGTTAGATGTGATTAGCCTCGAGAAGCCTCAGCGGAAATGGACCTCATCTCGCCTGGAGGGCAAAACCTCCTGGATTTTCTCGAGGTGCGGCAGGTGCCCTCGACTTACGACGGGGACCTCAGGGACCCGCTATGTTGGCCTCAGGAAAGGCCAGTCCCCATGCGAGTTCCTCGGGGGCCTATCGGGATTCCTCTCCCGTCGATGCCGGGGCCTAAGACCTTGTGTGGAGTCGGGGCCGGAACCTGAGGATTCCTCTCCAGTGCTGACATGAATCTTGGGGTACTTCTGGAGTCTCCCCAGGGGAGTCAGTCCTCGGCTCGAATGTGGGCATGCACTTTCGCTTTCCTCCAGAGCGGTAGCAGCAGTGTCACGCAGTACGACGTGTGGATCAAAGGATCTATGGTTTTCCCTCGAGTCTTTCCCACGAGGCTTTCCCACGAGGCTTTCCCACAGGGCTCTCCCACATGCATACGTGGTGGGAGTCGATCCTCGGCTTGAACGTCAAGGCAGTGCAGAGAAAACAGGTTCCTGTGGAATGGACTGACACATCTGGGGGACTCTTGGAATGGTGGCACGACCCTGGAGTTCCTCTCGCCTTTCCTGTGGAGAGCTCCTCCTCTTGAGATACGATGGGAACGCCGGGAATTCTTTCCCTACGAAACAGGGAAAGGATCGCTCATCTCGAGCTAGGAGCCGGAAACGGGTCTCCCCTGGATGTGTGCGGGACCCTCGTGCTTCCTCTCGAGTGGAGACGGGTATGTCGGGGAACTTCTTGAGTTGCAGCAAGGGTGTGAAGGACCCTTTGGAAGTTACAGTGTTTAGATGTGATTAGCCTCGAGAAGCCTCAGCGGAAATGGGCCTCATCTCGCCTGGAGGGCAAAACCTCCTGGATTTTCTCGAGCTGTGGCAGGTGTTCTCGACTTGCGACGGGGCCCTCAGGGACCCGCTCTGGTGGCCTCAGGAAAGGCCAGTCCCCATGCGAGTTCCTCGGGGGCCTCTCGGGATTCCTCTCCCGTCGATGCCGGGCCCTAAGACCTTGTGTGGAGTCGGGGCGGGAACCTGAGGATTCCTCTCCAGTGCTGACATGGATCTTGGGGTACTTCTGGAGTCTCCCCAGGGGAGTCAGTCCTCGTCTCGAATGCGGGCATGCACTTGCGCTTTCCTCCAGAGCGGTAGCACCAGTGTCACGCAGTCCGCCATGTGGAGCAAAGGATCTATGGTTTCCCTCGAGTCTTTCCCACGTGGCTTTCCCACGAGGCTTTCCCACAGGGCTGTCCCACGTGCACACGTGGTGGGAGTCGATCCTCGTCTTGAACGTCAAGGCAGTGCAGGGAAAACAGGTTCCTGTGGAATGGACTGACACATCTGGGGGACTCTTGGAATGGTGGCACGACCCTGGAGTTCCTCTCGCCTTTCCTGTGGAGAGCGCCTCCTCTTGAGATGCGACGGGAACGCCGGGAATTCTTTCCCTACGAAACAGGGAAAGGATCCCTCATCTCGAGCTAGGAGGCGGAAACGGGGCTCCCCTGGATGTGTGCGGGACCCTCGTGCTTCCTCTCGAGTGGAGACGGATATGTCGGGGAACTTCTTGAGTTGCAGCAAGGGTGTGAAGGACCCTTTGGAAGTTGCAGTGGTTAGATGTGATTAGCCTCGAGAAGCCTCAGCGGAAATGGGCCTCATTTCGCCTGGAGGGCAAAACCTCCTGGATTTTCTCGAGTTGCGGCAGGTGCTCTCGACTTACGATGGGGACCGCAGGGACCCGCACTGGTGGCCTCAGGAAAGGCCAGTCCCCAAGCGAGTTCCTCGGGGGCCTCTCGGGAACCCTCTCCCGTCGATGCAGGGGCCTAAGACCTTGTGTGGAGTCGGGGCCGGAACCTGAGGATTATTCCCCGTGCTGACATGGATCTTGGGGTACTTCTGGAGTCTCTCCAGGTGAGTTAGTCCTCGTCTCGAATGCGGGCATGCAATTGCGCTTTCCTCCAGAGTGGTAGCAGCAGTGTCACGCAGTCCGACGTGTGGATCAAAGGATCTATGGTTTTCCCTCGAGTCTTTCCAACGAGGCTTTCCCACGAGGCATTCCCACAGGGCTCTCCCACATGCATAGGTGGTGGGATTCGATCCTCGGCTTGAACGTCAAGGCAGTGCAGGGAAAACAGGTTCCTGTGGAATGGACTGACACATCTGGGGGACTCTTGGAATGGTGGCACGACCCTGGAGTTCCTCTCGCCTTTCCTGTGGAGAGCGCCTCCTCTTGAGATGCGACGGGAACGCCGGGAATTCTTTCCCTACGAAACAGGGAAAGGATAACTCATCTCGAGCTAGGAGCCGGAAACGGGTCTCCCCTGGATGTGTGCGGGACCCTCGTGCTTCCTCTCGAGTGGAGACGGGTATGTCGGGGAAATTCTTGAGTTGCAGCAAGGGTGTGAAGGACCCTTTGGAAGTTCCAGTGGTTAGATGTGATTAGATTGGAGAAGCCTCAGCGGAAATGGGCCTCATCTCGCCTGGATGGCAAAACCTCCTGGATTTTCTCGAGTTGTGGCAGGTGCTCTCGACTTACGACGGGGACCTCAGGGACCCGCTCTGGTGGCCGCAGGAAAGGCCAGTCCCCATGCAAGTTCCTCGGGGGCCTGTCGGGATTCCTCTCCCGTCGATGCCGGTGCCTAAGACCTTGTGTTGAGTGGGGCCGGAACCTGAGGATTCCTCTCCAGTGCTGACATGGATCTTGGGGTACTTCTGGAGTCTCCCCAGGGGAGTCAGTCCTCGTCTCAAATGCGGGCATGCACTTGCGCTTTCCTCCAGAGCGGTAGAAGCAGTGTCACGCAGTCCGCCGTGTGGAGCAAAGGATCTATTGTTTTCCCTCGAGTCTTTCCCACGAGGCTTTCCCACAGGGCTGCCCCACGTGCACACGTGGTGGGAGTCGATCCTCGGCTTGAACGTCAAGGCAGTGCAGGGAAAACAGGTTCCTCTGGAATGGACTGACACATCTGGGGGACTCTTGGAATGGTGGCACGACCCTGGAGTCCTCTCGCCTTTCCTGTGGAGAGCGCCTCCTTTTGAGATGCGACGGGAACGCCGGGAATTCTTTCCCTACGAAACAGGGAAAGGATCGCTCATCTCGAGCTAGGAGGCGGAAACGGGGCTCCCCTGGATGTGTGCGGGACCATCTTGCTTCCTCTCGAGTGGAGACGGGTATGTCGGGAAACTTCTTGAGTTGCAGCAAGGGTGTGAAGGACCCTTTGGAAGTTCCAGTGGTTAGATGTGATTAGCCTCGAGAAGGCTCAGCGGAAATGGGCGTCATCTCACCTGGAGGGCAAAACCTCCTGGATTTTCTCGAGTTGCAGCAAGTGCTCTCGACTTACGATGGGGCCCTCAGGGACCCGCTATCGTGGCCTCAGGAAAGGCCAGTCCCCATGCGAGTTCCTCGGGGGCGTCTCGGGATTCCTCTCCCGTCGATTCCGGGGCCTAAGACCTTGTGTGGAGTCGGGGCCAGAACCTGAAAATTCCTCTCCAGTGCTAACATGGATCTTGGGGTACTTCTGGAGTCTCCTCAGGGGAGTCAGTCCTCGTCTCGAATGCGGGCAAGCACTTGCGCTTTCCTCCAGAGCGGTAGCAGCAGTGTCACGAAGTCCGCCGCGTGGATCAAAGGATCTATGGTTTTCCCTCGAGTCTTTCCCACGAGGCTATCCCACCAGGCTTTCCCACAGGGCTGCCCCACGTGCACACGTTGTGGGAGTCGATCTCGTCTTCAACGTCAAGGCAGTGCAGGGATAACAGGTTCCTCTGAAATGGACTGACACATCTGGCGGATTCTTGGAATGGTGGCACGACCCTGGAGTGCCTCTCGCCTTTCCTGTGGAAAGCGCCTCCTCTTGAGATGCGACGGGAACGCCGGGAATTCTTTCCCTACGATAAAGGGAAAGGATCCCTCATCTCGAGCTAGGAGGCGGAAACGGGGCTCCCCTGGATGTGTGCGGGACCCTCGTGCTTCCTCTCGAGTGGAGACGGGTATGACGGGGAACTTCTTGAGTTGCAGCAAGGGTGTGAAGGACCCTTTGGAAGTTCCAGTGGTTAGATGTGATTAGCCTCGAGAAGGCTCAGCGGAAATGGGCCTCTTCTCGCCTGGACGGCAAAACCTCCTGGATTTTCTCGAGTTGCCGCAGGTGCTCTCGACTTACGACAGGGACCTCAGGGACCCGCTCTGGTGGCCTCAGGCAAGGCCAGTCCCCATGCGAGTTCCTCGGGGGCCTCTCGGGATTCCTCTCCCGTCGATGCCGGGGCCTAAGACCTTGTTTGGAGTCGGGGCCGGAACCTGAGGATTCCTCTCCAGTGCTGACATGGATCTTGGGGTAATTCTGGAGTCTTCCCAGGGGAGTCAGTCGTCGTCTCGAATGCGGGCATACACTTGTGCTTTCCTCCAGAGCGGTAGCTGCAGTGTCACGTAATCCGCCGCATGGAGCAAAGGATCTATGGTTTTCCCTCGAGTCTTTCCCACGAGACTTACCCACAGGGCTGTCCCACGTGCACACGTGGTGGGAGGTTATCTGGGCTTCAGCGTCACGGCAGTGCAGGAAAAAGAGGTTCCTCTGGAATGGACTGACACATCTGGGGTACTCTTGGAATGTTGGCACGACCCTGGAGTTCCTCTCACCTTTCCTGTAGAGAGCGCCTCCTCTAGAGATGCGACGGGAACGCCGGGAATTCTCTCACTACGAAACAGGGAAAGGATCCCTCATCTCGAGCTAGGAGGCGGAAACGGGGCTCCCCTGGATGTGTGCGGGAACCTCATGCTTCCTCTCCAGTGGAGACGGGTATGTGGGGAACTTCTTGAGGTGCAGCAAGGGTGTGAAGGACCCTTTGGAAGTTCCAGTGGTTAGTTGTGATTAGCCTCGAGAAGCCTTAGCGGAAATGGGCCTCATCTCGCCTGGAGGGCAAAACCTCCTGGATTTTCTCGAGTTGCGGCAGGTGCTCTCGACTTACGACCGGGACACCAGGGACTCGCTCTGGTGTCCTCAGGAAAGGCCAGTCCCCATGCGAGTTCCTCGGGGGCCTCTCGGGATTCCTCTCCCGTCGATGCCGGGGCCTAAGACCTTGTGTGGAGTCAGGGCCGGAACCTGAGGATTCCTCTCCAGTGCTGACATGGATCTTGGGGTACTTCTGGAGTCTCCCCAGGGGAGTCAGTCCTCGTCTCGAATGCGGGCATACACTTGTGCTTTCCTCCAGAGCGGTAGCAGCAGTGTCACGCAGTCCGCCGCGTGGAGCAAAGGATCTATGGTTTTCCCTCGAGTCTTTCCCACGAGGCTTTCCCACGAGGCTTTCCCACAGGGCTCTCCCACGTTCACACGTGGTGGGAGTCGATCTCGGCTTCAACGTCAAGGCAGTGCAGGGAAAACAGGTTCCTCTGGAATGGACTGACACATCTGGGGGAATCTTGGAATGGTGGCACGACCCTGGAGTTCCTCTCGCCTTTCCTGTGGAGAGCACCTCCTCTTGAGATGCGACGGGAACGCCGGGAATTCTTTCCCTATGAAACAGGGAAAGGATCCCTCATCTCGAGCTAGGAGGCGGAAACGGGGCTCCCCTGGATGTGTGCGGGACCCTCGTGCTTCCTCTCGAGTGGAGACGGATATGTCGGGGAGCTTCTTGAGTTGCAGCAAGGGTGTGAAGGACCCTTTGGAAGTTCCAGTGGTTAGATGTGATTAGCCTCGAGAAGCCTCAGCGGAAATGGGCCTCATCTCGCCTGGAGGGCAAAACCTCCTGGATTTTCTCGAGTTGCGGCAGGTGCCCTCGACTTACGACGGGGACCTCAGGGACCCGCTCTGGTGGCCTCAGGAAAGGCCAGTCCAAAGGCGAGTTCCTCGGGGGCCTCTCGGGATTCCTCTCCCGTCGATGCCGGGGCCTAAGACCTTGTGTGGAGTCGGGGCCGGAACCTTAGGATTCCTCTCCAGAGCTGACATGGATCTTGGGGTATTTCTGGAGTCTCCCCAGGGGAGTCAGTCCTCGTCTCGAATGCGGGCATGCACTTGCGCTTTCCTCCAGAGCGGTAGCACCAGTGTCATGCAGTCCGGCGTGTGGAATCAAAGGATCTATGTTTTTCCCTCCAGTCTTTCCCACGAGGCTTTCCCACGAGGCTTTCCCACAGGGCTGTCCCACGTGCCACCGTGCTGGGAGTCGATCCTCAGCGTGAACGTCGAGGCAGTGCAGGGAAAATACGTTCCTCTGGAATGGACTGACACATCTGGGGGACTCTTGCAATGGTGGCACGACCCTGGAGTTCCTCTCGCCTTTCCTGTGGAGAGCGCCTCCTCTTGAGATGCGACGGGAACGCCGGGAATTCTTTCCCTACGAAAAAGGGAAAGGATCCCTCATCTCGAGCTAGGAGGCGGAAACGGGGCTCCCCTGGATGTGTGCGGGACCCTCGTGCTTCCTCTCGAGTGGAGACGGGTATGTCGGGTAACTTCTTGAGTTGCAGCAAGGGTGTGAAGGACCCTGTGGAAGTTCCAGTCGTTAGATGTGATTAGCCTCGAGAAGCCTCAGCGGAAATGGGCCTCATCTCGCCTGGAGGGCAAAACCTCCTGGATTTTCTCGAGGTGCGGCAGGTGCCCTCGACTTACGACGGGGACCTCAGGGACCCGCTCTGATGGCCTCAGGAAAGGCCAGTCCAAAGGCGTGTTCACGGGGCCTCTCGGGATTCCTCTCCCGTCGATGCCGGGGCCTAAGACCTTGTGTGGAGTTGGGGCCGGAACCTGAGGATTCCTCTCCAGTGCTGACATGGATCTTGGGGTTCTTCTGGAGTCTCCCCAGGGGAGTCAGTCCTCGTCTCGAATGTGGGCATGCATTTGTGCTTTCCTCCAGAGCGGTAGCAGCAGTGTCACGCAGTCCGCCGCGTGGAGCAAAGGATCTATGGTTTTCCCTCGAGTCTTTCCCACGAGGCTTTCCCACAGGGCTGTCCCACGTGAACACGTGGTGGGAGTCTATCCTCGGCTTGAACGTCAAGGCAGTGCAGGGAAAAAAGGTTCCTCTGGAATGGACTGACACATCTGGGGGACTCTTGGAATGGTTGCACGACCCTGGAGTTTCTCTCGCCATGCCTGTGGAGAGCGCCTCCTCTTGAGATGCGACGGGGACGCCGTGAATTCTTTCCCTAAGATAAAGGGAAAGGATCCCTCATCTCGAGCTAGGAGGCGGAAACGGGGCTCCCCTGGTTGTGTGCGGGACCCTCGTGCTTCCTCTCGAGTGGAGACGGGTATGTCGGGGAACTTCTTGATTTGCAGCAAGGTTGTGAAGGACCCTGTGGAAGTTCCAGTCGTTAGATGTGATTAGCCTCGAGAAGCCTCAGCGGAAATGGGCCTCATCTCGCCTGGAGGGTAAAACCTCCTGGATTTTCTCGAGGTGCGGCAGGTGCCCTCGACTTACGACGGGGACCTCAGGGACCCGCTATGGTGGCCTCAGGAAAGGCCAGTCCCCATGCGAGTTCCTCGGGGGCCTATCGGGATTCCTCTCCCGTCGATGCCGGGGCCTAAGACCTTGAGTGGAGTCGGGGCCGGAACCTTAGGATTCCTCTCCAGTGCTGACATGGATCTTGGGGTACTTCTGGAGTCTCCCCAGGGGAGTCAGTCCTCGTCTCGAATGTGGGCATGCACTTTCGCTTTCCTCCATAGCGGTAACAGCAGTGTCACGCAGTCCGCCCCGTGGAGCAAAGGATCTATGGTTTTCCCTCGAGTCTTTCCCACGAGGCTTTCCCACGAGGCTTTCCCACAGGGCTGTCCCACGTGAACACGTGGTCCGAGTCGATCTTGGCTTCAACGTCAAGGCAGTGCAGGGAAAACAGTTTCCTTTCGAATGGACTGACACATCTGGGGGACTCTTGCAATGGTGGCACGACCCTGGAGTTCCTCTCGCCTTTCCTGTGGAGAGCGCCTCCTCTTGAGATGCGACGGGAACGCCGGGAATTCTTTCCCTACAAAACAGGGAAAGGATCCCTCATCTCGAGCTAGGAGGCGGAAACGGGGCTCCCCTAGATGTGTGAGGGACCCTCGTGCTTCCTCTCGAGTGGAGACGGGTATGTCGGGGAACTTCTTGAGTTGCAGCAAGGGTGTGAAGGACCCTTTGGAAGTTCCAGTGGTTAGATGTGATTAGCCTCGAGAAGTCTCAGCGGAAATGGGCCTCATTTCGCCTGGAGGGCAAAACCTCCTGGATTTTCTTGAGTTGCGGCAGGTGCTCTCGACTTACGATGGGGACCTCAGGGACCCGCACTGGTGGCCTCAGGAAAGGCCAGTCCCCAAGCGAGTTCCTCGGGGGCCTCTCGGGAACTCTCTCCCGTCGATGCCGGGGCCTAAGACCTTGTGTGGAGTCGGGGCCGGAACCTGAGGATTATTCTCCCGTGCTGACATGGATCTTGGCGTACTTCTGGAGTCTCTCCAGGTGAGTTAGTCCTTGTCTCGAATGCGGGCATGCACTTGCGCTTTCCTCCAGAGCGGTAGCAGCAGTGTCACGCAGTCCGACGTGTGGATCAAAGGATCTATGGTTTTCCCTCGAGTCTTTCCCACGAGGCTTTCCCACGAGGCTTTCCCACAGGGCTCTCCCACATGCATACGTGGTGGGAGTCGATCCTCGGCTTGAACGTCAAGGCAGTGCAGAGAAAACAGGTTCCTGTGGAATGGACTGACACATCTGGGGGACTCTTGGAATGGTGGCACGACCCTGGAGTTCCTCTCGCCTTTCCTGTGGAGAGCGCCTCCTCTTGAGATGCGACGGGAACGCCGGGAATTCTTTCCCTATGAAACAGGGAAAGGATCGCTCATCTCGAGCTAGGAGCCGGAAACGGGTCTCCCCTGGATGTGTGCGGGACCCTCGTGCTTCCTCTCGAGTGGAGACGGGTATGTCGGGGAACTTCTTGAGTTGCAGCAAGGGTGTGAAGGACCCTTTGGAAGTTACAGTGGTTAGATGTGATTAGCCTCGAGAAGCCTCAGCGGAAATGGGCCTCATCTCGCCTGGAGGGCAAAACCTCCTGGATTTTCTCGAGCTGTGGCAGGTGTTCTCGACTTGCGACGGGGCCCTCAGGGACCCGCTCTGGTGGCCTCAGGAAAGGCCAGTCCCCAAGCTTGTTCCTCGGGGGCCTCTCGGGATTCCTCTCCCGTCGATGCCGGGCCCTAAGACCTTGTGTGGAGTCGGGGCGGGAACCTGATATTCCTCTCCAGTGCTGACATGGATCTTGGTGTACTTCTGGAGTCTCCCCAGGGGAGTCAGTCCTCGTCTCGAATGCGGGCATGCACTTGCGCTTTCCTGCAGAGCGGTAGCAGCAGTGTCACGCAGTCCGCTGCGTGGAGCAAAGGATCTATGGTTTTCCCTCGAATCTTTCCCACGTGGCTTTCCCACGAGGCTTTCCCACAGGGCTGTCCCAAGTGCACACGTGGTGGGAGTCGATCCTCGGCTTGAAAGTCAAGGCAGTGCATGGAAAACAGGTTCCTGTGGAATGGACTGACACATCTGGGGGCTCTTGGAATGGTGGCATGACCCTGGAGTTCCTCTCGCCTTTCCTGTGGAGAGCGCCTCCTCTTGAGATGCGACGGGAACGCCGGGAATTCTTTCCCTACGAAACAGGGAAAGGATCCCTCATCTCGAGCTAGGAGGCAGAAACGGGGCTCCCCTGGATGTGTGCGGGACCCTCGTGCTTCCTCTCGAGTGGAGACGGGTATGTTGGGGAACTTCTTGAGTTGCAGCAAGGGTGTGAAGTACCCTTTGGAAGTTACAGTGATTAGATGTGATTAGCCTCGAGAAGCCTCAGCGGAAATGGGCCTCATCTCGCCTGGAGGGCAAAACCTCCTGGATTTTCTCGAGTTGCGGCAGGTGCTCTCGACTTACGACGGGGACCTCAGGGACCCGCTCTGGTGGCCTCAGGAAAGGCCAGTCCCAATGCGAGTTCCTCGGGGGCCTCTCGGGATTCCTCTCCCGTCGATGCCGGGGCCTAAGACCTTGTGTGGAGTCGGGGCCAGAACCTGAGGATTCCTCTCCAGTGCTGACATGGATCTTGGGGTACTTCTGGAGTCTCCCCAGGGGAGTCAGTCCTCGTCTCGAATGTGGGCATGCACTTGCGCTTTCCTCCAGAGCGGTAGCAGCAGCGTCACGCAGTCCGCCACGTGGACCAAGGATCTATGGTTTTCCCTCGAGTCTTTCCCACGAGGCTTTCCCACGAGGCTTTCCCACAGGGCTGTCCCACGTGCACACGTGGTGGGA
Organism: Ovis canadensis; assembly: GCF_042477335.2. Taxonomy (NCBI): domain Eukaryota; kingdom Metazoa; phylum Chordata; class Mammalia; order Artiodactyla; family Bovidae; genus Ovis; species Ovis canadensis. The sequence continues at coordinate 4,725,545 of NC_091261.1, read as the reverse complement.
GTCGATCTCGGCTTCAACGTCAAGGCAGTGCAGGGAAAACAGGTTCCTCTGGAATGGACTGACACATCTGGGGGACTCTTGCAATGGTGGCACGACCCTGGAGTTCCTCTCGCCTTTCCTGTGGAGAGCGCCTCCTCTTGAGATGCGACGGGAACGCTGGAAATTCTTTCCCTACGAAACAGGGAAAGGATCCCTCATCTCGAGCTAGGAGGCGGAAACGGGGCTCCCCTGGATGTGTGCGGGACCCTCGTGCTTCCTCTCGAGTGGAGACAGGTATGTCGGGGAACTTCTTGGGTTGCAGTAAGGGTGTGAAGGACCCTGTGGAAGTTGCAGTGGTTAGATGTGATTAGCCTCGAGAAGCCTCAGCGGAAATGGGCCTATTCTCGCCTGGAGGGCAAAACCACCTGGATTTTCTCGAGTTGTGGCAGGTGCTCTCGACGTACGACGGGGACCTCAGGGACCCGTTCTGGTGGCCTCAGGAAAGGCCAGTCCCCATGCGAGTAGCTCGGGGGCCTCTCGGGATCCTCTCCCATCGATTCCGGGGCCTAAGGCCTTGTGTGGAGTCGGGGCCGGAACCTGAGGATTCCTCTCCTGTGCTTACATGGATCTTCGGGTACCTCTGGAGTCACACCAGGGGAGTCAGTCCTCGTCTCGAATGCGGGTATGCACTTGCGCTTTCCTCCAGAGCGGTAGCAGCAGTGTCACGCAGTCCGCCGCGTGGAGCAAAGTATCTATGGTTTTCCCTCGAGTCTTACCCACGAGGCTTTCCCCCAGGGCTGTCCCACGTGCACACGTGGTGGGAGTCGATCCTCGACTTGAACGTCACGGCAGTGCAGGGAAAACAGGTTCCTCTGGAATGGACTGACACATCTGGGGGACTCTTGCAATGGTGGCACGACCCTGGAGTTCCTCTCGCCTTTCCTGTGGAGAGCGCCTCCTGTTGAGATGCGACAGGAACGCCGGGAATTCTTTCCCTACCAAACAGGGAAAGGATCCCTCATCTCGAGATAGGAGGCGGAAACGGGGCTCCCCTGGATGTGTGCGGGACCCTCGTGCTTCCTCTCGAGTGGAGACTGGTATGTCGGGGAACTTCTTGAGTGGCAGCAAGGGTGTGAAGGACCCTTTGGAAGTTCAAGTGGTTAGATGTGATTAGCCTCGAGAAGCCTCAGCGGAAATGGGCCTCATCTCGCCTGAAGGGCAAAACCTCCTGGATTTTCTCGAGTGCGGCAGGTGCTCTCGACGTACGACGGGGACCTCAGGGACCCGCTCTAGTGGCCTCAGGAAAGGCCAGTCCCCATGCGAGTTCCTCGGGGGCCTCTCGGGATTCCTCTCCCGTCGATGCCGGGGCCTAAGACCTTGTGTGATCCGGGGCCGGAACCTGAGGATTCCTCCGCAGTGCTGACATGTATCTTGGGGTACTCTGGAGTCTCCCCAGGGGAGTCAGTCCTCGTCTCGAATGCGGGCATGCACTTGCGCTTTTCTCCAGAGCGGTAGCAGCAGTGTCACGCACTCCGCCGCGTGGATCAAGGGATCGATGGCTTTCCCTCGAGTCTTTCCCACGAGGCTTTCCCACGAGGCTTTCCCACAGGTCTGTCCCATGTGCACACGTGGTGGGAGTCGATCCTCGGCTTGAACGTCAAGGCAGTGCAGGGAAAACAGGTTCCTCTGGAATGGACTGACACATCTGGGGGACTCTTGAAATGGTGGCACGACCCTGAAGTTCCTCTCGCCTTTCCTGTGGAGAGCGCCTCCTCTTGAGATGCGACGGGAACGCCGGGAATTCTTTCCCTTCGAAACAGGGAAAGGATCCCTCATCTTGAGCTAGGAGGCGGAAACGGGGCTCCCCTGGATGTGTGCGAGACCCTCGTGCTTCCTCTCGAGTGGAGACGGGTATGTCGGGGAACTTCTTGAGTTGCAGCAAGGGTGTGAAGGACCCTTTGGAAGTTCCAGTGGTTAGATGTGATTAGCCTCGAGAAACCTCAGCGGAAATGGGCCTCATCTCGCCTGGAGGGCAAAACCTCCTGGATTTTCTCCATTTGCCGCAGGTGTTCTCGACTTACGTCGGGGCCCGCAGGGACCGGCTCTGCTGGCCTCAGGAATGTCCAGTCCCCATGCGAGTTCCTCGGGGGCCTCTCGGGATTCCTCTCCCGTCGATGCCGGGGCCTAAGACCTTGTGTGGGGTCGGGGCCGGATCCTGAGGATTCCTCTCCAGTGCTGACATGGATATTGGGGTACTTCAGGAGTCTCCTCAGGGGAGTCAGTCGTCGTCTCGAATGCGGGCATGCACTTGCGCTTTCCTCCAGAGCGGTAGCTGCAGTGTCACGCAGTCCGCCGCGTGGAGCAAAGGATCTATGGTTTTCCCTCGAGTCTTTCCCACGAGGCTTTCCCACGAGGCTTTCCCACAGGGCTGTCCCACGTGCACACGTGGTGGGAGTCGATCCTCGGCTTGAACGTCAAGGCAGCGCAGGGAAAACAGGTTCCTCAGGAATGGACTGACACATCTGGGGGACTCTTGGAATGGTGACACGACCCTGGAGTTCCTCTCGCCTTTCCTGTGGAGAGCGCCTCCTCTTGAGATGCGACGGTAATGCCGGGAATTCTTTCCCTAAGAAACAGGGAAAGGATCCCTCATCTCGAGCTAGGAGGCGGAAACGGGGCTCCCCTGGATGTGTGCGGGACCCTCGTGCTTCCTCTCGAGTGGAGACGGGTATGTCGGGGAACTTCTTGAGTTGCAGCAAGGGTGTGAAGGACCCTTTGGAAGTTCCAGTGGTTAGATGTGATTAGCCTCGAGAAGCCTCAGCGGAAATGGGCCTCATCTCGCCTCGAGGGCAAAACCTCTTGGAATTTCTCGAGTTGCGGCAGGTGCTCTGGACTTACGACAGGGACTTCCGGGACATGCTCTAGAGGCTGCAGGAAAGGCCAGTCCCCATGCGAGTTCCTCGGGGGCCTCTAGGGATTCCTCTCCCGTCGATGCCGGGGCCTAAGACCTTGTGTGGCTCGGGGCCGGAACCTGAGGATTCCTCTCCAGTGCTGACATGGATCTTGGGCTACTTCTGGAGTCTCCCCAGGGGAGTCAGTCCTCGTCTCGAATGTGGGCATGCACTTGCGCTTTCCTCCAGAGCGGTAGCAGCAGTGTCACGCAGTCCGCCGTGTGGATCAAAGGATCTATGGATTTCCCTCGAGTCTTTCCCACGAGGCTTTCCCACGAGGCTTTCCCACAGGGCTGTCCCACGTGCACACGTGGTGGGAGTCGATCCTCGGCTTGAACGTCAAGGCAGTGCAGGAAAACAGGTTCCTCTGGAATGGACTGACACATCTGGGCGTCTCTTGGAATGGTGGCACGACCCTGGAGTTCCTCTCGCCTTTCCTGTGGAGAGCGCCTCCTCTTGAGATGCGACGGGAATGCCGGGAATTCTTTCCCTACGAAACAGGGAAAGGATCCCTCATCTCGAGCTAGGAGTCGGAAACGGGGCTCCCCTGGATGTGTGCGGGACCCTCGTGCTTCCTCTCGAGTGGAGACGGTTATGTCGGGGAACTTCTTGAGTTGCAGCAAGGGTGTGAGGGACCCTTGGGAAGTTCCAGTGGTTAGATGTGATTAGCCTCAAGAAGCCTCAGCGGAAATGGGCCTCATCTCGCCTGGAGGGCAAAAACTCCTGGAATTTCTCGAGTTGCGGCAGGTGCTCTCGACTTACGACGGGCAATTCGGGGAGACGCTCTGGAGGCTGCAGGAAAGGCCAGTCCCCATGCGAGTTCCTCGGGGGCCTCTCGGGATTCCTCTCCCGTCGATGCCGGGGCCTAAGACCTTGTGTGGAGTCGGGGCCGGAACCTGAGAATTCCTCTCCAGTGCTGACATGGATCTTGGGGTACTTCTGGAGTCTCCCCAGGGGAGTCAGTCCTCGTCTCGAATGCGGGCATGCACTTGCGCTTTCCTCCAGAGCGGAGCAGCAGTGTTACCCAGTCCGCCGCGTGGATCAAAGGATCTATGGTTTTCCCTCGAGTCTTTCCCACGAGGCTTTCCCACTAGGCTTTCCCACAGGGCTGTCCCACGTGCACACGTGGTGGAAGTCGATCCTCGGCTTGAACGTCAAGGCAGTGCAGGGAAAACAGGTTCCTCTGGAATGGACTGACACATCTGGGGGACTCTTGGAATGGTGGCCCGACCCTGGAGTTCCTCTCGCCTTTTCTGTGGAGAGCGCTTCATCTTGAGATGCGACGGGAACGCCGGGAATTCTTTCCCTACGAAACAGGGAAAGGATCCCTCATCTCGAGCTAGGAGGCGGAAACGGGGCTCCCCTGGATGTGTGTGGGACCCTCGTGCATCCTCTCGAGTGGAGACGGGTATGTCGGGGAACTTCTTGAGTTGCAGCAAGGGTGTGAAGGACCCTTTGGAAGTTCCAGTGGTTAGATCTGATTAGCCTCGAGAAGCCTCAGTGGAAATGGGCCTCATCTCGCGTGGAGAGCAAAATCTCCTGGATTTTCTCGAGTTGCGTCAGGTTCTCTCGGCTTACGACGGGGACCTCGGGGACCCGCTCTGGTGGCCTCAGGAAAGGCCAGTCCCCATGCGATTTCCTCGGGGGCCTCTCGGGATTCCTCTCCGGTCGATGCCGGGGCCTAAGACCTTGTGTGGAGTCGGGGCCGGAACCTGAGGATTCCTCTCCAGTGCTGACATGGATCTTGGGGGTCTTCTGGAGTCTCCCCAGGAGAGTCAGTCCTCGTCTCGAATGTGGGCATGCACTTGCGCTTTCCCCCAGAGCGGTAGCAGCAGTGTCACGCAGTCCTTCGCCTGGATCAAAGGATCTATGGTTTTCCCTCGAGTCTTTCCCACGAGGCTTTCCCACGAGGCTTTCCCACAGGGCTGTCCCACGTGCACACGTGGTGGGAGTCGATCCTCGGCTTGAACGGCAAGGCAGTGCAGGGAAAACAGTTTCCTCTGGAATGGAATGAAACATCTGGGGGACTCTTGGAATGGTGGCACGTCCCTGGAGTTCCTCTCGCCTTTCCTGTGGAGAGCACCTCCTCTTGAGATGCGACGGGAATGCCGGGAATTCTTTCCCTTCGGAACAGGGAAAGGATCCCTCATCTCGAGCTAGGAGGCGGAAACGGGTCTCCCCTGGATGTGTGCGGGACCCTCGTGCATCCTCTCGAGTGGAGACGGTTATGTCGGGGAACTTCTTGAGTTGCAGCAAGGGTGTGAAGGACCCTTTGGAAGTTCCAGTGGTTAGATGTGATTAGCCTCGAGAAGCCTCAGCGGAAATGGGCCTCATCTTGCCTGGAGGGCAAAACCTCCTGGAATTTCTCGAGTTGCGGCAGGTGCTCTCGACTTACGACGGGGACTTCGGGGACACGCTCTGGAGGCTGCAGGAAAGGCCAGTCCCCATGCGAGTTCCTCGGGGGCCTCTCGGGATTCCTCTCCCGTCGATGCCGGGGCGTAAGACCTTGTGTGGAGTCGGGGCCGGAACCTGAGTATTCCTCTCCAGTGCTGACATGGATCTTGGGGTACTTCTGGAGTCTCCCCAGGGGAGTCAGTCCTCGTCTCGAATGCGGGCATGCACATGCGCTTTCCTCCAGAGCGGTAGCAGCAGTGTCACCCAGTCCGCCGCCTGGATCAAAGGATCTATGGTTTTCCCTCGAGTCTTTCCCACGAGGCTTTCCCACGAGGCTTTCACACAGGGCTGTCCCACGTGCACACGTGGTGGGAGTCGATCCTCGGCTTGAACGTCAAGGCAGTGCAGGGAAAACATGTTCCTCTGGAATGGACTGACACATCTGGGGGCTCTTGGAATGGTGGCACGACCTTTGAGTTCCTCTCGCCTTTTCTGTGGAGAGCGCTTCATCTTGAGATGCGACGGGAACGCCGGGAATTCTTTCCCAACGAAACATGGAAAGGATCCCTCATCTCGAGCTATTAGGTGGAAACGGGGCTCCCCTGGATGTGTGCGGGATCCTCATGCTTCCTCTCGAGTGGAGACGGGTATGTCGGGGAACTTCTTGAGTTGCAGCAAGGGTGTGAAGGACCCTTTGGAAGTTCCAGTGGTTAGATGTGATTAGCATCGAGAAGCCTCATAGGAAATGGGCCTCATCTCGCCTGGAGGGCAAAACCTCCTGGATTTTCTCGAGTTGCGGCAGGTGATCTCGACTTACGACGGGGACTTCGGGGACCCGCTCTGGTGGCCTCAGGAAAGGCCAGTCCCCATACGAGTTCCTCGGGGGCCTCTCGGGATTCCTCTCCCGTCGATGCCGGGGCCTAAGACCTAGTGTGGAGTCGGGGCCGGAACCTGAGGATTCCTCTCCAGTGCCGACATGGATCTTGGGATATTTCTGGAGTCTCCCCAGGGGAGTCAGTCCTCGTCTCAAATGCGGGCATGAACTTGCACATTCCCACAGAGCGGTAGCAGCAGTGTCACGCAGTCCGCCGCGTGGATCAAAGGATCTATGGTTTTCCCTCGAGTCTTTCCCACGAGGCTTTCCCACGAGGCTTTCCCACAGGGGTGTCCCACGTGCACACGTGGTGGGAGTCGATCCTCGGCTTGAACGGCAAGGCAGTGCAGGGAAAACAGGTTCCTCTGGAATGGACTGTCACATCTGGGGGACTCTTGAAATGGTGGCACGACCCTGGAGTTCCTCTCGCCTTTCCTGTGGAGAGCGCCTCCTCTTGAGATGCGAGGGGAACGCCGGGAATTCTTTCCCTACGAAACAGGGAAAGGATCCCTCATCTCGAGCAAGGAGGCGGAAACGGGGCTCCCCTGGATGTGTGCGGGACCCTCGTGCTTCCTCTGGAGTGGACACGGGTATGTCGGGGAACTTCTTGAGTTGCAGCAAGGGTGTGAAGGACCCTTTGGAAGTTCCAGTGGTTAGATGTGATTAGCCTCGAGAAGCTTCAGCGGAAATGGGCCTCATCTCGCCTGGAGGGCAAAACCTCCTGGATTTCTCGAGTTGCGGCAGGTGCTCTCGACTTACGACGGGGACCTCGGGGACCCGCTCTGGTGGCCTCAGGAAAGGCCAGTCCCCATGCGAGGTCCTCGGGGGCCTCTCGGGATTCCTCTCCCGTCGATGCCGGGGCCGAAGACCTTGTTTGGAGTCGGGGCCGGAACCTGAGGATTCCTCTCCAGTGCTGACATGGATCTTGGGCTACTTCTGGAGTCTCCCCAGGGGAGTCAGTCCTCGTCTCGAATGCGGACATGCACTTGCGCTTTCCTCCCGAGCGGTAGCAGCCGTGTCACGCAGTCCGCCGCGTGGATGAAAGGATCTATGGTTTTCCCTCGAGTCTTTCCCACGAGTCTTTCCCACGAGGCTTTCCCACAGGGCTGTCCCACGTGCACACGTGGTGGGAGTCGATCCTCGGCTTGAACGTCAAGGCAGTGCAGGGAAAACAGGTTCCTCTGGAATGGACTGACACATCTGGGGGACTCTTGGAATGGTGGCACGACCCTTGAGTTCCTCTCGCCTTTCCTGTGGAAAGCGCCTCCTCTTGAGATGCGACGGGAACGCCGGGAATTCTTTCCCTACGAAACAGGGAAAGGATCCCTCATCTCGAGCAAGGAGGCGGAAACGGGGCTCCCCTGGATGTGTGCGGGACCCTCGTGCTTCCTCTCGAGTGGAGACGGGTATGTCGGGGAACTTCTTGAGTTGCAGCAAGGGTGTGAAGGACCCTTTGGAAGTTCCAGTGGTTAGACGTGATTGGCCTCGAGAAGCCTCAGCGGAAATGGGCCTCATCTCGCCTGGAGGGCAAAACCTCCTGGATTTTTTCGAGTTGCGGCAGGTGCTCTCGACTTACGACGGGGACCACAGGGACCCCCTCTGGTGGCCTCAGGAAAGGCCAGTCCCCATGCGAGTTCCTCGGGGGCCTCTCGGGATTCCTCTCCCGTCGATGCCGGGGCCTAAGACCTTGTGTGGAGTGGGGGCCGGAACCTGAGGATTCCTCTCCAGTGCTGACATGGATCTTGGGGTACTTCTGGAGTCTCCCCAGGGGAGTCATTCCTCGTCTCGAATGCGGGCATGCACTTGCGCTTTCCTCCAGAGCGGTAGCAGCAGTGTCACGCAGTCCGCCGCGTGGATCAAAGGATCTATGGCTTTCCCTCGATTCTTTCCCACGAGGCTTTCCCACGAGGTTTTCCCACAGGGCTGTCCCACGTGCACACGTGGTGGGAGTCGATCCTCGGCTTGAACGTCAAGGCAGTGCAGGGAAAACAGGTTCCTCTGGAATGGACTGACACATCTGGGGGCTCTTGGAATGGTGGCACTACCCTGGAGTTCCTCTCGCCTTTCCTGTGGAGAGCGCCTCCTCTTGAGATGCGACGGGAAAGCCGGGAATCTTTCCCTACGAAACAGGGAAAGGATCCCTCATCTCGAGCTAGGAGGCGGAAACGGGGCTCCCCTGGATGTGTGCGGGACCCTCGTGCTTCCTCTGGAGTGGACACGGGTATGTCGGGGAACTTCTTGAGTTGCAGCAAGGGTGTGAAGGACCCTTTGGAAGTTCCAGTGGTTAGATGTGATTAGCCTCGAGAAGCTTCAGCGGAAATGGGCCTCATCTCGCCTGGAGGGCAAAACCTCCTGGATTTCTCGAGTTGCGGCAGGTGCTCTCGACTTACGACGGGGACCTCGGGGACCCGCTCTGGTGGCCTCAGGAAAGGCCAGTCCCCATGCGAGTTCCTCTGGGGCCTCTCGGGATTCCTCTCCCGTCGATGCCGGGGCCTAAGACCTTGTTTGGAGTCGGGGCCGGAACATGAGGATTCCTCTCCAGTGCTGACATGGATCTTGGGCTACTTCTGGAGTCTCCCCAGGGGAGTCAGTCCTCGTCTCGAATGCGGACATGCACTTGCGCTTTCCTCCCGAGCGGTATCAGCCCTGTCACGCAGTCCGCCGCGTGGATCAAAGGATCTATGGTTTTCCCTCGAGTCTTTCCCACGAGTCTTTCCCACGAGGCTTTCCCACAGGGCTGTCCCACGTGCACACGTGGTGGGAGTCGATCCTCGGCTTGAACGTCAAGGCAGTGCAGGGAAAACAGGTTCCTCTGGAATGGACTGACACATCTGGGGGACTCTTGGAATGGTGGCACGACCCCGGAGTTCCTCTCGCCTTTCCTGTGGAGAGCGCCTCCTCTTGAGATGCGACGGGACCGCCGGGAATTCTTTCCCTACGGAACAGGGAAAGGATCCCTCATCTCGAGCAAGGAGGCGGAAACGGGGCTCCCCTGGATGTGTGCGGGACCCTCGTGCTTCCTCTCGAGTGGAGACGGGTATGTCGGGGAACTTCTTGAGTTGCAGCAAGGGTGTGAAGGACCCTTTGGAAGTTCCAGTGGTTTGACGTGATTGGCCTCGAGAAGCCTCAGCGGAAATGGGCCTCATCTCGCCTGGAGGGCAAAACCTCCTGGATTTTTTCGAGTTGCGGCAGGTGCTCTCGACTTACGACGGGGACCACAGGGACCCCCTCTGGTGGCCTCAGGAAAGGCCAGTCCCCATGCGAGTTCCTCGGGGGCCTCTCGGGATTCCTCTCCCGTCGATGCCGGGGCCTAAGACCTTGTGTGGAGTGGGGGCCGGAACCTGAGGATTCCTCTCCAGTGCTGACATGGATCTTGGGGTACTTCTGGAGTCTCCCCAGGGGAGTCATTCCTCGTCTCGAATGCGGGCATGCACTTGCGCTTTCCTCCAGAGCGGTAGCAGCAGTGTCACGCAGTCCGCCGCGTGGATCAAAGGATCTATGGCTTTCCCTCGATTCTTTCCCACGAGGCTTTCCCACGAGGTTTTCCCACAGGGCTGTCCCACGTGCACACGTGGTGGGAGTCGATCCTCGGCTTGAACGTCAAGGCAGTGCAGGGAAAACAGGTTCCTCTGGAATGGACTGACACATCTGGGGGCTCTTGGAATGGTGGCACTACCCTGGAGTTCCTCTCGCCTTTCCTGTGGAGAGCGCCTCCTCTTGAGATGCGACGGGAAAGCCGGGAATCTTTCCCTACGAAACAGGGAAAGGATCCCTCATCTCGAGCTAGGAGGCGGAAACGGGGCTCCCCTGGATGTGTGCGGGACCCTCGTGCTTCCTCTGGAGTGGACACGGGTATGTCGGGGAACTTCTTGAGTTGCAGCAAGGGTGTGAAGGACCCTTTGGAAGTTCCAGTGGTTAGATGTGATTAGCCTCGAGAAGCTTCAGCGGAAATGGGCCTCATCTCGCCTGGAGGGCAAAACCTCCTGGATTTCTCGAGTTGCGGCAGGTGCTCTCGACTTACGACGGGGACCTCGGGGACCCGCTCTGGTGGCCTCAGGAAAGGCCAGTCCCCATGCGAGTTCCTCTGGGGCCTCTCGGGATTCCTCTCCCGTCGATGCCGGGGCCTAAGACCTTGTTTGGAGTCGGGGCCGGAACATGAGGATTCCTCTCCAGTGCTGACATGGATCTTGGGCTACTTCTGGAGTCTCCCCAGGGGAGTCAGTCCTCGTCTCGAATGCGGACATGCACTTGCGCTTTCCTCCCGAGCGGTATCAGCCGTGTCACGCAGTCCGCCGCGTGGATCAAAGGATCTATGGTTTTCCCTCGAGTCTTTCCCACGAGTCTTTCCCACGAGGCTTTCCCACAGGGCTGTCCCACGTGCACACGTGGTGGGAGTCGATCCTCGGCTTGAACGTCAAGGCAGTGCATGGAAAACAGGTTCCTCTGGAATGGACTGACACATCTGGGGGACTCTTGGAATGGTGGCACGACCCTGGAGTTCCTCTCGCCTTTCCTGTGGAGAGCGCCTCCTCTTGAGATGCGACGGGACCGCCGGGAATTCTTTCCCTACGAAACAGGGAAAGGATCCCTCATCTCGAGCAAGGAGGCGGAAACGGGGCTCCCCTGGATGTGTGCGGGACCCTCGTGCTTCCTCTCGAGTGGAGACGGGTATGTCGGGGAACTTCTTGAGTTGCAGCAAGGGTGTGAAGGACCCTTTGGAAGTTCCAGTGGTTTGACGTGATTGGCCTCGAGAAGCCTCAGCGGAAATGGGCCTCATCTCGCCTGGAGGGCAAAACCTCCTGGATTTTTTCGAGTTGCGGCAGGTGCTCTCGACTTACGACGGGGACCACAGGGACCCCCTCTGGTGGCCTCAGGAAAGGCCAGTCCCCATGCGAGTTCCTCGGGGGCCTCTCGGGATTCCTCTCCCGTCGATGCCGGGGCCTAAGACCTTGAGTGGAGTGGGGGCCGGAACCTGAGGATTCCTCTCCAGTGCTGACATGGATCTTGGGGTACTTCTGGAGTCTCCCCAGGGGAGTCATTCCTCGTCTCGAATGCGGGCATGCACTTGCGCTTTCCTCCAGAGCGGTAGCAGCAGTGTCACGCAGTCCGCCGCGTGGATCAAAGGATCTATGGCATTCCCTCGATTCTTTCCCACGAGGCTTTCCCACGAGGTTTTCCCACAGGGCTGTCCCACGTGCACACGTGGTGGGAGTCGATCCTCGGCTTGAACGTCAAGGCAGTGCAGGGAAAACAGGTTCCTCTGGAATGGACTGACACATCTGGGGGCTCTTGGAATGGTGGCACGACCCTGGAGTTCCTCTCGCCTTTCCTGTGGAGAGCGCCTCCTCTTGAGATGCGACGGGAAAGCCGGGAATCTTTCCCTACGAAACAGGGAAAGGATCCTTCATCTCGAGCTAGGAGGCGGAAACGGGGCTCCCCTGGATGTGTGCGGGACCCCACGTGCTTCCTCTCGACTGGAGACGGGTATGTCGGGGAACTTCTTGAGTTGCAGCAAGGGTGTGAAGGACCCTTTGGAAGTTCCAGTGGTTAGACGTGATTGGCCTCGAGAAGCCTCAGCGGAAATGGGCCTCATCTCGCCTGGAGGGCAAAACCTCCTGGATTTTCTGGAGTTGCGGCAGGTGCTCTCGACTTACGACTGGGACCTCAGGGACCCGCTCTGGTGGCCTCAGGAAAGGCCAGTCCGCATGCGAGTTCCTCGGGGGCCTCTCGGGATTCCTCTACCGTCGATGCCGAGGCCTAAGTCCTTGTGTGGAGTCGGGGCCAGAACCTGAGGATTTCTCTCCAGTGCTGACATGGATCTTGGGGTACTTCTGGAGTCTCCACAGGGGAGTCAGTCCTCGTCTCGAATGCGGGCATGCACTTGGGCTTTCCTCCAGAGCGGTAGCAGCAGTGTCACGCAGTCCGCCGCGTGGATCAAAGGATCTATGGTTTTCCCTCGAGTCTTTCCCATGAGGCTTTATCACGAGGCTTTCCCACAGTGCTGTCCCACGTGCACACGTGGTGGGAGTCGATCCTCGGCTGAACGTCAAGGCAGTGCAGGGAAAACAGGTTCCTCTGGAATGGCCTGACACATCTGGGGGACTCTTGGAATGGTGGCACGACCCTGGAGTTCCTCTCGCCTTTCCTGTGGAGAGCGCCTCCTCTTGAGATGCGACGGGAACGCCGGGAATTCTTTCCCTACGAAACAGGGAAAGGATCCCTCATCTCGAGCTAGGAGGCGGATACGGGGATTCCCTGGATGTGTGCGGGACCCCCGTGCTTCCTCTCGAGTGGAGACGGGTATGTCGGGGACCTTCTTGAGTTGCAGCAAGGGTGTGAAAGACCCTTTGGAAGTTCCAGTGGTTAGATGTGATTAGCCTCGAGAAGCCTCAGTGGAAATGGGCCTCATCTCGCCTGGAGAGCAAAACCTCCCGGATTTTCTCGAGTTGCGGCAGGTGCTCTCGGCTTACGACGGGGACCTCGGGGACCCGCTCTGGTGGCCTCAGGAAAGGCCAGTCCCCATGCGATTTCCTCGGGGGCCTCTCGGGATTCCTCTCCCGTCGATGCCGGGGCCTAAGACCTTGTGTGGAGTCGGGGCCGGAACCTGAGGATTCCTCTCCAGTGCTGACATGGATCTTGGGGGTTCTTCTGGAGTCTCCCCAGGGGAGTCAGTCCTCGTCTCGAATGCGGGCATGCACTTGCGCTTTCCCCCAGAGCGGTAGCAGCAGTGTCACGCAGTCCGCCGGGTGGATCAAAGGATCTATGGTTTTCCCTCGAGTCTTTCCCACGAGGCTTTCCCACGAGGCTTTCCCACAGGGCTGTCCCACGTGCACACGTGGTGGGAGTCGATCCTCGGCTTGAACGTCAAGGCAGTGCAGGGAAAACAGGTTCCTCTGGAATGGACTGACACATCTGGGGGCTCTTGAAATGGTGGCACGACCTTGGAGTTCCTCTCGCCTTTTCTGTGGAGAGCGCTTCATCTTGAGATGCGACGGGAACGCCGGGAATTCTTTCCCTAAGAAACAGGGAAAGGATCCCTCATCTCGAGCTATTAGGTGGAAACGGGGCTCCCCTGGATGTGTGCGGGACCCTCATGCTTCCTCTCGAGTGGAGACGGGTATGTCGGGGAACTTCTTGAGTTGCAGCAAGGGTGTGAAGGACCCTTTGGAAGTTCCAGTGGTTAGATGTGATTAGCATCGAGAATCCTCAGCGGAAATGGGCCTCATCTCGCCTGGAGGGCAAAACCTCCTGGATTTTCTCGAGTTGCGGCAGGTGATCTCGACTTACGACGGGGACTTCGGGGACCCGCTCTGGTGGCCTCAGGAAAGGCCAGTCCCCATGCGAGTTCCTCGGGGGCCTCTCGGGATTCCTCTCCCGTCGATGCCGGTGCCTAAGACCTTGTGTGGAGTCGTGGCCAGAACCTGAGTATTCCTCTCCAGTGCTGACATGGCCCTTGAAGTACTTCTGGAGTCTCCCCAGGGGAGTCAGTCCTCGTCTCGAATGCGGCCATGCACTTGCGCTTTCCTCCAGAGCGGTAGCAGCAGTGTCTCGCAGTCCGCCGCATGGATCAAAGGATTTATGGTTTTCCCTCGAGTCTTTCCCACGAGGCTTTCCCACGAGGCTTTCCCACAGGGCTGTCCCACGTGCACACGTGGTGGGAGTCGATCCTCGGCTTGAACGTCAAGGCAGTGCAGGGAAAACATGTTCCTCTGGAATGGACTGACACATCTGGGGGACTCTTGGAATGGTGGCACGACCCTGGAGTTCCTCTCGCCTTTCCTGTGGAGAGCGCCTCCTCTTGAGATGCGACGGGAACGCCGGGAATTCTTTCCCTACGAAACAGGGAAAGGATCCCTCATCTCGACCTAGGAGGCGGAAACGGGGCTCCCCTGGATGTGTGCGGGACCCTCGTGCTTCCTCTCGAGTGGAGACGGGTATGTCGTGGAACCTCTTGAGTTGCAGCAAGGGTGTGAAGGATCTTTTGGAAGTTCCAGTGGTTAGATGTGATTAGCCTCGAGAAGCCTCAGAGGAAATGGGCCTCATCTCGCATGGAGGGCAAAACCTCCGGGAATTTCTCGAGTTGCGGCAGGTGCTCTCGACTTACGACGGGGACCTCAGGGACCCGCTCTGGTGGCCTCAGGAAAGGCCCGTCCCCATGCGAGTTCCTCGGGGGCCTCTCGGGATTCCTCTCCCGTCGATGCCGGGGCCTAAGACCTTGTGTGGAGTCGGGGCCGGAACCTGAGGATTCCTCTCCAGTGCTGACATGGATGTTGGGGTACTTCTGGAATCTCCCCAGGGGAGTCAGTCCTCGTCTCGAATGCGGGCATGCACCTGCGCTTTCCTCCAGAGCGGTAGCAGCAGTGTCACGCAGTCCGCCACGTGGATCAAAGGATCTATGGTTTCCCCTCGAGTCTTTCCCACGAGGCTTTCCCACGAGGCTTTCCCACGAGGCTTTCCCACAGGGCTGTCCCACGTGCACACGTGGTGGGAGTCGATCCTCGGCTTGAACGTCAAGGCAGTGCAGGGAAAACAGGTTCCTCTGGAATGGACTGACACATCTGGGGGACTCTTGGAATGGTGGCACGACCCTGGAGTTCCTCTCGCCTTTCCTGTGGAGAGCGCCTCCTCTTGAGATGCGACGGGAACGCCGGGAATTCTTTCCCGACGAAACAGGGAAAGGATCCCTCATCTCGAGCTAGGAGGCGGAAACGGGGCTCCCCTGGATGTGTGCGGGACCCTCGTGCATCCTCTCGAGTGGACACGTGTATGTCGGGGAACTTCTTGAGTTGCAGCAAGGGTGAGAAGGACCCTTTGGATGTTCCAGTGGTTAGATGTGATTAGCCTCGAGAAGCCTCAGCGGAAATGGGCCTCATCTCGCCTGGAGGGCAAAACCTCCTGGATTTTCTCGAGTTGCAGCAGGTGCTCTCGACTTACGACGGGGACCTCAGCGACCCGCTCTGGTGGCCTCAGGAAAGGCCAGTCCTCATGCGAGTTCCTCGGGGGCCTCTCGGGATTCCTCTCCCGTCAATGCCGGGGCCTAAGACCTTGTGTGGAGTGAGGGCCGGAACCTGAGTATTACTCTCCAGTGCTGACATGGATCTTTGGGTACTTCTGGAGTCTCCCCAGGGGAGTCAGTCCTCGTCTCGAATGCGGGCATGCACTTGCGCTT
Organism: Ovis canadensis; assembly: GCF_042477335.2. Lineage (NCBI taxonomy): Eukaryota > Metazoa > Chordata > Mammalia > Artiodactyla > Bovidae > Ovis > Ovis canadensis. The sequence goes on along the minus strand of NC_091261.1, from coordinate 4,710,178 downwards.
TCTTCCAGAGCGGTAGCAGCAGTGTCACGCAGTCCGCCGCGTGGAACAAAAGCACTATGGTTTTCCCTCGAGTCTTTCCCACGAGGCTTTCCCACAGGGCTGTCCCACGTGCACACGTGGTGGGAGTCGATCCTCGGCTTGAACGTCAAGGCAGTGCAGGGAAAACAGGTTCCTCTGGAATGGACTGACACATCTGGGGGTCTCTTGGAATGGTGGCACGACCCTGGAGTTCCTTTCAGCTTTCCTGTGGAGTGCGCCTCCTCTTGAGATGGGACGGGAACGCCGGGAATTCTTTCCCTACGAAACAGGGAAAGGATCCCTCATCTCGAGCTAGGAGGCGGAAACGGGGCTCCCCTATATGTGTGCGGGAACCTCGTGCTTCCTCTCGAGTGGAGACGGGTATGTCGGGGAACTTCTTGAGTTGCAGCAAGGGTGTGAAGGACCCTTTGGAAGTTCCAGTGGTTAGATGTGATTAGCCTCGAGAAGCCTCAGTGGAAATGGGCCTCATCTCGCCTGGAGGGCAAAACCCCCTGGAATTTCTCGAGTTGCGGCAGGTGCTCTCGACTTACGACGGGGACCTCAGGGACCCGCTCTGGTGGCCTCAGGAAAGGCCAGTCCCATGCGAGTTCCTCGGGGGCGTCTCGGGATTCCTCTCCCGTCGATGCCGGGGCCTAAGACCTTGTGTGGACTCGGGGACGGAACCTGAGGATTCCTCTCCAGTGCTGACATGGATCTTGGGGTACTTCTGGAGTCTCCCCAGGGGAGTCAGTCCTCGTCTCGAATGCGGGCATGCACTTGCGCTTTCCTCCAGAGCGGTAGCAGCAGTGTCACGCAGTCCGCCGCGTGGATCAAAGGATCTATGGTTTTCCCTCGAGTCTTTCCCACGAGGCTTTCCCACGAGGCTTTCCCACAGGGCTGTCCCACGTGCACACGTGGTGGGAGTCGATCCTCGGCTTGAACGTCAAGGCAGTGCAGGGAAAACAGGTTCCTCTGGAATGGACTGACACATCTGGGGGACTCTTGGAATGGTGGCACGACCCTGGAGTTCCTCTCGCCTTTCCTGTGGAGAGCGCCTCCTCTTGAGATGCGACGGGAACGCCGGGAATTCTTTCCCTACGAAACAGGGAAAGGATCCCTCATCTCGAGCTAGGAGGCGGAAACGGGGCTCCCCTGGATGTGTGCGGGACCCCACGTGCTTCCTCTCGAGTGGAGACGGGTATGTCGGGGAACTTCTTGAGTTGCAGCAAGGGTGTGAAGGACCCTTTGGAAGTTCCAGTGGTTAGACGTGATTAGCCTCGAGAAGCCTCAGCGGAAATGGGCCTCATCTCGCCTGGAGGGCAAAACCTCCTGGATTTCCTCGAGTTGCGGCAGGTGCTCTCGACTTACGACGGGGACCTCAGGGACCCGCTCTGGTGGCCTCAGGAAAAGCCAGTCCCATGCGAGTTCCTCGGGGGCGTCTCGGGATTCCTCTCCCGTCGATGCCGGGGCCTAAGACCTTGTGTGGACTCGGGGACGGAACCTGAGGATTCCTCTCCAGTGCTGACATGGATCTTGGGGTACTTCTGGAGTCTCCCCAGGGGAGTCAGTCCTCGTCTCGAATGCGGCCATGCACTTGCGCTTTCCTCCAGAGCGGTAGCAGCAGTGTCACGCAGTCCGCCGCGTGGATCAAAGGATCTATGGTTTTCCCTCGAGTCTTTCCCACGAGGCTTTCCCACGAGGCTTTCCCACAGGGCTGTCCCACGTGCACACGTGGTGGGAGTCGATCCTCGGCTTGAACGTCAAGGCAGTGCAGGGAAAACAGGTTCCTCTGGAATGGACTGACACATCGGGGGACTCTTGGAATGGTGGCACGACCCTGGAGTTCCTCTCGCATTTCCTGTGGAGAGCGCCTCCTCTTGAGATGCGATGGGAACGCCGGGAATTCTTTCCCTACGAAACAGGGAAAGGATCCCTCATCTCGAGCTAGGAGGCAGAAACGGGGCTCCCCTGGATGTGTGCGGGACCCCACGTGCTTCCTCTCGAGTGGAGACGGGTATGTCGGGGAACTTCTTGAGTTGCAGCAAGGGTGTGAAGGACCCTTTGGAAGTTCCAGTGGTTAGACGTGATTAGCCTCGAGAAGCCTCATCGGAAATGGGCCTCATCTCGCCTGGAGGTGAAAACCTCCTGGATTTTCTCGAGTTGCGGCAGGTGCTCTCGACTTACGACGGGGACCTCAGGGACCCGCTCTGGTGGCCTCAGGAAAGGCCAGTCCCCATGCGAGTTCCTCGGGGGCCTCTCGGGATTCCTCTCCCGTCGATGCCGGGGCCTAAGACCTTGTGTGGAGTCGGGGCCGGAACCTGAGGATTCCTCTCCAATGCTGACATGGACCTTGGGGTAATTCTGGAGTCTCCCCAGGGGAGTCAGTCCTCGTCTCGAATGCGGGCATGCACTTGCGCTTTCCTCCAGAGCGGTAGCAGCAGTGTCACGCAGTCCGCCGCGTGGATCAAAGGATCTATGGTTTTCCCTCGAGTCTTTCCCACGAGGCTTTCCCACGAGGCTTTCCCACAGGGCTGTCCCACGTGCACACGTGGTGGGAGTCGATCCTCGGCTTGAACGTCAAGGCAGTGCAGGGAAAACAGGTTCCTCTGGAATGGACTGACACATCTGGGGGACTCTTGGAATGGTGGCACGACCCTGGAGTTCCTCTCGCCTTTCCTGTGGAGAGCGCCTCCTCTTGAGATGCGACGGGAACGCCGGGAATTCTTTCCCTACGAAACAGGGAAAGGATCCCTCATTTCGAGCTAGGAGGCGGAAACGGGGCTCCCCTGGATGTGTGCGGGACCCCACGTGCTTCCTCTCGAGTGGAGACGGGTATGTCGGGGAACTGCTTGAGTTGCAGCAAGGGTGTGAAGGACCCTTTGGAAGTTCCAGTGGTTAGACGTGATTGGCCTCGAGAAGCCTCAGCGGAAATGGGCCTCATCTCGCCTGGAGGGCAAAACCTCCTGGATTTTCTCGAGTTGCGGCAGGTGCTCTCGACTTACGACGGGGACCTCAGGGACCCGCTCTGGAGGCCTCAGGAAAGGCCAGTCCCATGCGAGTTCCTCGGGGGCGTCTCGGGATTCCTCTCCCGTCGATGCCGGGGCCTAAGACCTTGTGTGGACTCGGGGCCGGAACCTGAGGATTCCTCTCCAGTGCTGACATGGATCTTGGGGTACTTCTGGAGTCTCCCCAGGGGAGTCAGTCCTCGTCTCGAATGCGGGCATGCACTTACGCTTTCCTCCAGAGCGGTAGCAGCAGTGTCACGCAGTCCGCCGCGTGGATCAAAGGATCTATGGTTTTCCCTCGAGTCTTTCCCACGAGGCTTTCCCACGAGGCTTTCCCACAGGGCTGTCCCACGTGCACACGTGGTGGGAGTCGATCCTCGGCTTGAACGTCAAGGCAGTGCAGGGAAAACAGGTTCCTCTGGAATGGACTGACACATCTGGGGGACTCTTGGAATGGTGGCACGACCCTGGAGTTCCTCTCGCCTTTCCTGTGGAGAGCGCCTCCTCTTGAGATGCGACGGGAACGCCGGGAATTCTTTCCCTACGAAACAGGGAAAGGATCCCTCATCTCGAGCTAGGAGGCGGAAACGGGGCTCCCCTGGATGTGTGCGGGACCCCACGTGCTTCCTCTCGAGTGGAGACGGGTATGTCGGGGAACTTCTTGAGTTGCAGCAAGGGTGTGAAGGACCCTTTGGAAGTTCCAGTGGTTAGACGTGATTAGCCTCGAGAAGCCTCAGCGGAAATGGGCCTCATCTCGCCTGGAGGGCAAAACCTCCTGGATTTTCTCGAGTTGCGGCAGGTGCTCTCGACTTACGACGGGGACCTCAGGGACCCTCTCTGGTGGCCTCAGGAAAGGCCAGTCCCCATGCGAGTTCCTCGGGGGCCTCTCGGGATTCCTCTCCCGTCGATGCCGGGGCCTAAGACCTTGTGTGGAGTCGGGGCCGGAACCTGAGGATTCCTCTCCAATGCTGACATGGACCTTGGGGTACTTCTGGAGTCTCCCCAGGGGAGTCAGTCCTCGTCTCGAATGCGGGCATGCACTTGCGCTTTCCTCCAGAGCGGTAGCAGCAGTGTCACGCAGTCCGCCGCGTGGATCAAAGGATCTATGGTTTTCCCTCGAGTCTTTCCCACGAGGCTTTCCCACGAGGCTTTCCCACAGGGCTGTCCCACGTGCACACGTGGTGGGAGTCGATCCTCGGCTTGAACGTCAAGGTAGTGCAGGGAAAACAGGTTCCTCTGGAATGGACTGACACATCTGGGGGACTCTTGGAATGGTGGCACGACCCTGGAGTTCCTCTCGCCTTTCCTGTGGAGAGCGCCTCCTCTTGAGATGCGACGGGAACGCCGGGAATTCTTTCCCTACGAAACAGGGAAAGGATCCCTCATCTCGAGCTAGGAGGCGGAAACGGGGCTCCCCTGGATGTGTGCGGGACCCCACGTGCTTCCTCTCGAGTGGAGACGGGTATGTCGGGGAACTTCTTGAGTTGCAGCAAGGGTGTGAAGGACCCTTTGGAAGTTCCAGTGGTTAGACGTGATTAGCCTCGAGAAGCCTCAGCGGAAATGGGCCTCATCTCGCCTGGAGGGCAAAACCTCCTGGATTTCCTCGAGTTGCGGCAGGTGCTCTCGACTTACGACGGGGACCTCAGGGACCCGCTCTGGTGGCCTCAGGAAAAGCCAGTCCCATGCGAGTTCCTCGGGGGCGTCTCGGGATTCCTCTCCCGTCGATGCCGGGGCCTAAGACCTTGTGTGGACTCGGGGACGGAACCTGAGGATTCCTCTCCAGTGCTGACATGGATCTTGGGGTACTTCTGGAGTCTCCCCAGGGGAGTCAGTCCTCGTCTCGAATGCGGCCATGCACTTGCGCTTTCCTCCAGAGCGGTAGCAGCAGTGTCACGCAGTCCGCCGCGTGGATCAAAGGATCTATGGTTTTCCCTCGAGTCTTTCCCACGAGGCTTTCCCACGAGGCTTTCCCACAGGGCTGTCCCACGTGCACACGTGGTGGGAGTCGATCCTCGGCTTGAACGTCAAGGCAGTGCAGGGAAAACAGGTTCCTCTGGAATGGATTGACACATCGGGGGACTCTTGGAATGGTGGCACGACCCTGGAGTTCCTCTCGCATTTCCTGTGGAGAGCGCCTCCTCTTGAGATGCGATGGGAACGCCGGGAATTCTTTCCCTACGAAACAGGGAAAGGATCCCTCATCTCGAGCTAGGAGGCAGAAACGGGGCTCCCCTGGATGTGTGCGGGACCCCACGTGCTTCCTCTCGAGTGGAGACGGGTATGTCGGGGAACTTCTTGAGTTGCAGCAAGGGTGTGAAGGACCCTTTGGAAGTTCCAGTGGTTAGACGTGATTAGCCTCGAGAAGCCTCATCGGAAATGGGCCTCATCTCGCCTGGAGGTGAAAACCTCCTGGATTTTCTCGAGTTGCGGCAGGTGCTCTCGACTTACGACGGGGACCTCAGGGACCCGCTCTGGTGGCCTCAGGAAAGGCCAGTCCCCATGCGAGTTCCTCGGGGGCCTCTCGGGATTCCTCTCCCGTCGATGCCGGGGCCTAAGACCTTGTGTGGAGTCGGGGCCGGAACCTGAGGATTCCTCTCCAATGCTGACATGGACCTTGGGGTAATTCTGGAGTCTCCCCAGGGGAGTCAGTCCTCGTCTCGAATGCGGGCATGCACTTGCGCTTTCCTCCAGAGCGGTAGCAGCAGTGTCACGCAGTCCGCCGCGTGGATCAAAGGATCTATGGTTTTCCCTCGAGTCTTTCCCACGAGGCTTTCCCACGAGGCTTTCCCACAGGGCTGTCCCACGTGCACACGTGGTGGGAGTCGATCCTCGGCTTGAACGTCAAGGCAGTGCAGGGAAAACAGGTTCCTCTGGAATGGACTGACACATCTGGGGGACTCTTGGAATGGTGGCACGACCCTGGAGTTCCTCTCGCCTTTCCTGTGGAGAGCGCCTCCTCTTGAGATGCGACGGGAACGCCGGGAATTCTTTCCCTACGAAACAGGGAAAGGATCCCTCATTTCGAGCTAGGAGGCGGAAACGGGGCTCCCCTGGATGTGTGCGGGACCCCACGTGCTTCCTCTCGAGTGGAGACGGGTATGTCGGGGAACTGCTTGAGTTGCAGCAAGGGTGTGAAGGACCCTTTGGAAGTTCCAGTGGTTAGACGTGATTGGCCTCGAGAAGCCTCAGCGGAAATGGGCCTCATCTCGCCTGGAGGGCAAAACCTCCTGGATTTTCTCGAGTTGCGGCAGGTGCTCTCGACTTACGACGGGGACCTCAGGGACCCGCTCTGGAGGCCTCAGGAAAGGCCAGTCCCATGCGAGTTCCTCGGGGGCGTCTCGGGATTCCTCTCCCGTCGATGCCGGGGCCTAAGACCTTGTGTGGACTCGGGGCCGGAACCTGAGGATTCCTCTCCAGTGCTGACATGGATCTTGGGGTACTTCTGGAGTCTCCCCAGGGGAGTCAGTCCTCGTCTCGAATGCGGGCATGCACTTACGCTTTCCTCCAGAGCGGTAGCAGCAGTGTCACGCAGTCCGCCGCGTGGATCAAAGGATCTATGGTTTTCCCTCGAGTCTTTCCCACGAGGCTTTCCCACGAGGCTTTCCCACAGGGCTGTCCCACGTGCACACGTGGTGGGAGTCGATCCTCGGCTTGAACGTCAAGGCAGTGCAGGGAAAACAGGTTCCTCTGGAATGGACTGACACATCTGGGGGACTCTTGGAATGGTGGCACGACCCTGGAGTTCCTCTCGCCTTTCCTGTGGAGAGCGCCTCCTCTTGAGATGCGACGGGAACGCCGGGAATTCTTTCCCTACGAAACAGGGAAAGGATCCCTCATCTCGAGCTAGGAGGCGGAAACGGGGCTCCCCTGGATGTGTGCGGGACCCCACGTGCTTCCTCTCGAGTGGAGACGGGTATGTCGGGGAACTTCTTGAGTTGCAGCAAGGGTGTGAAGGACCCTTTGGAAGTTCCAGTGGTTAGACGTGATTAGCCTCGAGAAGCCTCAGCGGAAATGGGCCTCATCTCGCCTGGAGGGCAAAACCTCCTGGATTTTCTCGAGTTGCGGCAGGTGCTCTCGACTTACGACGGGGACCTCAGGGACCCTCTCTGGTGGCCTCAGGAAAGGCCAGTCCCCATGCGAGTTCCTCGGGGGCCTCTCGGGATTCCTCTCCCGTCGATGCCGGGGCCTAAGACCTTGTGTGGAGTCGGGGCCGGAACCTGAGGATTCCTCTCCAATGCTGACATGGACCTTGGGGTACTTCTGGAGTCTCCCCAGGGGAGTCAGTCCTCGTCTCGAATGCGGGCATGCACTTGCGCTTTCCTCCAGAGCGGTAGCAGCAGTGTCACGCAGTCCGCCGCGTGGATCAAAGGATCTATGGTTTTCCCTCGAGTCTTTCCCACGAGGCTTTCCCACGAGGCTTTCCCACAGGGCTGTCCCACGTGCACACGTGGTGGGAGTCGATCCTCGGCTTGAACGTCAAGGCAGTGCAGGGAAAACAGGTTCCTCTGGAATGGACTGACACATCTGGGGGACTCTTGGAATGGTGGCACGACCCTGGAGTTCCTCTCGCCTTTCCTGTGGAGAGCGCCTCCTCTTGAGATGCGACGGGAACGCCGGGAATTCTTTCCCTACGAAACAGGGAAAGGATCCCTCATCTCGAGCTAGGAGGCGGAAACGGGGCTCCCCTGGATGTGTGCGGGACCCCACGTGCTTCCTCTCGAGTGGAGACGGGTATGTCGGGGAACTTCTTGAGTTGCAGCAAGGGTGTGAAGGACCCTTTGGAAGTTCCAGTGGTTAGACGTGATTAGCCTCGAGAAGCCTCAGCGGAAATGGGCCTCATCTCGCCTGGAGGGCAAAACCTCCTGGATTTCCTCGAGTTGCGGCAGGTGCTCTCGACTTACGACGGGGACCTCAGGGACCCGCTCTGGTGGCCTCAGGAAAAGCCAGTCCCATGCGAGTTCCTCGGGGGCGTCTCGGGATTCCTCTCCCGTCGATGCCGGGGCCTAAGACCTTGTGTGGACTCGGGGACGGAACCTGAGGATTCCTCTCCAGTGCTGACATGGATCTTGGGGTACTTCTGGAGTCTCCCCAGGGGAGTCAGTCCTCGTCTCGAATGCGGCCATGCACTTGCGCTTTCCTCCAGAGCGGTAGCAGCAGTGTCACGCAGTCCGCCGCGTGGATCAAAGGATCTATGGTTTTCCCTCGAGTCTTTCCCACGAGGCTTTCCCACGAGGCTTTCCCACAGGGCTGTCCCACGTGCACACGTGGTGGGAGTCGATCCTCGGCTTGAACGTCAAGGCAGTGCAGGGAAAACAGGTTCCTCTGGAATGGACTGACACATCGGGGGACTCTTGGAATGGTGGCACGACCCTGGAGTTCCTCTCGCATTTCCTGTGGAGAGCGCCTCCTCTTGAGATGCGATGGGAACGCCGGGAATTCTTTCCCTACGAAACAGGGAAAGGATCCCTCATCTCGAGCTAGGAGGCAGAAACGGGGCTCCCCTGGATGTGTGCGGGACCCCACGTGCTTCCTCTCGAGTGGAGACGGGTATGTCGGGGAACTTCTTGAGTTGCAGCAAGGGTGTGAAGGACCCTTTGGAAGTTCCAGTGGTTAGACGTGATTAGCCTCGAGAAGCCTCATCGGAAATGGGCCTCATCTCGCCTGGAGGTGAAAACCTCCTGGATTTTCTCGAGTTGCGGCAGGTGCTCTCGACTTACGACGGGGACCTCAGGGACCCGCTCTGGTGGCCTCAGGAAAGGCCAGTCCCCATGCGAGTTCCTCGGGGGCCTCTCGGGATTCCTCTCCCGTCGATGCCGGGGCCTAAGACCTTGTGTGGAGTCGGGGCCGGAACCTGAGGATTCCTCTCCAATGCTGACATGGACCTTGGGGTAATTCTGGAGTCTCCCCAGGGGAGTCAGTCCTCGTCTCGAATGCGGGCATGCACTTGCGCTTTCCTCCAGAGCGGTAGCAGCAGTGTCACGCAGTCCGCCGCGTGGATCAAAGGATCTATGGTTTTCCCTCGAGTCTTTCCCACGAGGCTTTCCCACGAGGCTTTCCCACAGGGCTGTCCCACGTGCACACGTGGTGGGAGTCGATCCTCGGCTTGAACGTCAAGGCAGTGCAGGGAAAACAGGTTCCTCTGGAATGGACTGACACATCTGGGGGACTCTTGGAATGGTGGCACGACCCTGGAGTTCCTCTCGCCTTTCCTGTGGAGAGCGCCTCCTCTTGAGATGCGACGGGAACGCCGGGAATTCTTTCCCTACGAAACAGGGAAAGGATCCCTCATTTCGAGCTAGGAGGCGGAAACGGGGCTCCCCTGGATGTGTGCGGGACCCCACGTGCTTCCTCTCGAGTGGAGACGGGTATGTCGGGGAACTGCTTGAGTTGCAGCAAGGGTGTGAAGGACCCTTTGGAAGTTCCAGTGGTTAGACGTGATTGGCCTCGAGAAGCCTCAGCGGAAATGGGCCTCATCTCGCCTGGAGGGCAAAACCTCCTGGATTTTCTCGAGTTGCGGCAGGTGCTCTCGACTTACGACGGGGACCTCAGGGACCCGCTCTGGAGGCCTCAGGAAAGGCCAGTCCCATGCGAGTTCCTCGGGGGCGTCTCGGGATTCCTCTCCCTTCGATGCCGGGGCCTAAGACCTTGTGTGGACTCGGGGCCGGAACCTGAGGATTCCTCTCCAGTGCTGACATGGATCTTGGGGTACTTCTGGAGTCTCCCCAGGGGAGTCAGTCCTCGTCTCGAATGCGGGCATGCACTTACGCTTTCCTCCAGAGCGGTAGCAGCAGTGTCACGCAGTCCGCCGCGTGGATCAAAGGATCTATGGTTTTCCCTCGAGTCTTTCCCACGAGGCTTTCCCACGAGGCTTTCCCACAGGGCTGTCCCACGTGCACACGTGGTGGGAGTCGATCCTCGGCTTGAACGTCAAGGCAGTGCAGGGAAAACAGGTTCCTCTGGAATGGACTGACACATCTGGGGGACTCTTGGAATGGTGGCACGACCCTGGAGTTCCTCTCGCCTTTCCTGTGGAGAGCGCCTCCTCTTGAGATGCGACGGGAACGCCGGGAATTCTTTCCCTACGAAACAGGGAAAGGATCCCTCATCTCGAGCTAGGAGGCGGAAACGGGGCTCCCCTGGATGTGTGCGGGACCCCACGTGCTTCCTCTCGAGTGGAGACGGGTATGTCGGGGAACTTCTTGAGTTGCAGCAAGGGTGTGAAGGACCCTTTGGAAGTTCCAGTGGTTAGACGTGATTAGCCTCGAGAAGCCTCAGCGGAAATGGGCCTCATCTCGCCTGGAGGGCAAAACCTCCTGGATTTTCTCGAGTTGCGGCAGGTGCTCTCGACTTACGACGGGGACCTCAGGGACCCTCTCTGGTGGCCTCAGGAAAGGCCAGTCCCCATGCGAGTTCCTCGGGGGCCTCTCGGGATTCCTCTCCCGTCGATGCCGGGGCCTAAGACCTTGTGTGGAGTCGGGGCCGGAACCTGAGGATTCCTCTCCAATGCTGACATGGACCTTGGGGTACTTCTGGAGTCTCCCCAGGGGAGTCAGTCCTCGTCTCGAATGCGGGCATGCACTTGCGCTTTCCTCCAGAGCGGTAGCAGCAGTGTCACGCAGTCCGCCGCGTGGATCAAAGGATCTATGGTTTTCCCTCGAGTCTTTCCCACGAGGCTTTCCCACGAGGCTTTCCCACAGGGCTGTCCCACGTGCACACGTGGTGGGAGTCGATCCTCGGCTTGAACGTCAAGGCAGTGCAGGGAAAACAGGTTCCTCTGGAATGGACTGACACATCTGGGGGACTCTTGGAATGGTGGCACGACCCTGGAGTTCCTCTCGCCTTTCCTGTGGAGAGCGCCTCCTCTTGAGATGCGACGGGAACGCCGGGAATTCTTTCCCTACGAAACAGGGAAAGGATCCCTCATCTCGAGCTAGGAGGCGGAAACGGGGCTCCCCTGGATGTGTGCGGGACCCCACGTGCTTCCTCTCGAGTGGAGACGGGTATGTCGGGGAACTTCTTGAGTTGCAGCAAGGGTGTGAAGGACCCTTTGGAAGTTCCAGTGGTTAGACGTGATTAGCCTCGAGAAGCCTCAGCGGAAATGGGCCTCATCTCGCCTGGAGGGCAAAACCTCCTGGATTTCCTCGAGTTGCGGCAGGTGCTCTCGACTTACGACGGGGACCTCAGGGACCCGCTCTGGTGGCCTCAGGAAAAGCCAGTCCCATGCGAGTTCCTCGGGGGCGTCTCGGGATTCCTCTCCCGTCGATGCCGGGGCCTAAGACCTTGTGTGGACTCGGGGACGGAACCTGAGGATTCCTCTCCAGTGCTGACATGGATCTTGGGGTACTTCTGGAGTCTCCCCAGGGGAGTCAGTCCTCGTCTCGAATGCGGCCATGCACTTGCGCTTTCCTCCAGAGCGGTAGCAGCAGTGTCACGCAGTCCGCCGCGTGGATCAAAGGATCTATGGTTTTCCCTCGAGTCTTTCCCACGAGGCTTTCCCACGAGGCTTTCCCACAGGGCTGTCCCACGTGCACACGTGGTGGGAGTCGATCCTCGGCTTGAACGTCAAGGCAGTGCAGGGAAAACAGGTTCCTCTGGAATGGACTGACACATCGGGGGACTCTTGGAATGGTGGCACGACCCTGGAGTTCCTCTCGCATTTCCTGTGGAGAGCGCCTCCTCTTGAGATGCGATGGGAACGCCGGGAATTCTTTCCCTACGAAACAGGGAAAGGATCCCTCATCTCGAGCTAGGAGGCAGAAACGGGGCTCCCCTGGATGTGTGCGGGACCCCACGTGCTTCCTCTCGAGTGGAGACGGGTATGTCGGGGAACTTCTTGAGTTGCAGCAAGGGTGTGAAGGACCCTTTGGAAGTTCCAGTGGTTAGACGTGATTAGCCTCGAGAAGCCTCATCGGAAATGGGCCTCATCTCGCCTGGAGGTGAAAACCTCCTGGATTTTCTCGAGTTGCGGCAGGTGCTCTCGACTTACGACGGGGACCTCAGGGACCCGCTCTGGTGGCCTCAGGAAAGGCCAGTCCCCATGCGAGTTCCTCGGGGGCCTCTCGGGATTCCTCTCCCGTCGATGCCGGGGCCTAAGACCTTGTGTGGAGTCGGGGCCGGAACCTGAGGATTCCTCTCCAATGCTGACATGGACCTTGGGGTAATTCTGGAGTCTCCCCAGGGGAGTCAGTCCTCGTCTCGAATGCGGGCATGCACTTGCGCTTTCCTCCAGAGCGGTAGCAGCAGTGTCACGCAGTCCGCCGCGTGGATCAAAGGATCTATGGTTTTCCCTCGAGTCTTTCCCACGAGGCTTTCCCACGAGGCTTTCCCACAGGGCTGTCCCACGTGCACACGTGGTGGGAGTCGATCCTCGGCTTGAACGTCAAGGCAGTGCAGGGAAAACAGGTTCCTCTGGAATGGACTGACACATCTGGGGGACTCTTGGAATGGTGGCACGACCCTGGAGTTCCTCTCGCCTTTCCTGTGGAGAGCGCCTCCTCTTGAGATGCGACGGGAACGCCGGGAATTCTTTCCCTACGAAACAGGGAAAGGATCCCTCATTTCGAGCTAGGAGGCGGAAACGGGGCTCCCCTGGATGTGTGCGGGACCCCACGTGCTTCCTCTCGAGTGGAGACGGGTATGTCGGGGAACTGCTTGAGTTGCAGCAAGGGTGTGAAGGACCCTTTGGAAGTTCCAGTGGTTAGACGTGATTGGCCTCGAGAAGCCTCAGCGGAAATGGGCCTCATCTCGCCTGGAGGGCAAAACCTCCTGGATTTTCTCGAGTTGCGGCAGGTGCTCTCGACTTACGACGGGGACCTCAGGGACCCGCTCTGGAGGCCTCAGGAAAGGCCAGTCCCATGCGAGTTCCTCGGGGGCGTCTCGGGATTCCTCTCCCGTCGATGCCGGGGCCTAAGACCTTGTGTGGACTCGGGGCCGGAACCTGAGGATTCCTCTCCAGTGCTGACATGGATCTTGGGGTACTTCTGGAGTCTCCCCAGGGGAGTCAGTCCTCGTCTCGAATGCGGGCATGCACTTGCGCTTTCCTCCAGAGCGGTAGCAGCAGTGTCACGCAGTCCGCCGCGTGGATCAAAGGATCTATGGTTTTCCCTCGAGTCTTTCCCACGAGGCTTTCCCACGAGGCTTTCCCACAGGGCTGTCCCACGTGCACACGTGGTGGGAGTCGATCCTCGGCTTGAACGTCAAGGCAGTGCAGGGAAAACAGGTTCCTCTGGAATGGACTGACACATCTGGGGGACTCTTGGAATGGTGGCACGACCCTGGAGTTCCTCTCGCCTTTCCTGTGGAGAGCGCCTCCTCTTGAGATGCGACGGGAACGCCGGGAATTCTTTCCCTACGAAACAGGGAAAGGATCCCTCATCTCGAGCTAGGAGGCGGAAACGGGGCTCCCCTGGATGTGTGCGGGACCCCACGTGCTTCCTCTCGAGTGGAGACGGGTATGTCGGGGAACTTCTTGAGTTGCAGCAAGGGTGTGAAGGACCCTTTGGAAGTTCCAGTGGTTAGACGTGATTAGCCTCGAGAAGCCTCAGCGGAAATGGGCCTCATCTCGCCTGGAGGGCAAAACCTCCTGGATTTTCTCGAGTTGCGGCAGGTGCTCTCGACTTACGACGGGGACCTCAGGGACCCTCTCTGGTGGCCTCAGGAAAGGCCAGTCCCCATGCGAGTTCCTCGGGGGCCTCTCGGCATTCCTCTCCCGTCGATGCCGGGGCCTAAGACCTTGTGTGGAGTCGGGGCCGGAACCTGAGGATTCCTCTCCAATGCTGACATGGACCTTGGGGTACTTCTGGAGTCTCCCCAGGGGAGTCAGTCCTCGTCTCGAATGCGGGCATGCACTTGCGCTTTCCTCCAGAGCGGTAGCAGCAGTGTCACGCAGTCCGCCGCGTGGATCAAAGGATCTATGGTTTTCCCTCGAGTCTTTCCCACGAGGCTTTCCCACGAGGCTTTCCCACAGGGCTGTCCCACGTGCACACGTGGTGGGAGTCGATCCTCGGCTTGAACGTCAAGGCAGTGCAGGGAAAACAGGTTCCTCTGGAATGGACTGACACATCTGGGGGACTCTTGGAATGGTGGCACGACCCTGGAGTTCCTCTCGCCTTTCCTGTGGAGAGCGCCTCCTCTTGAGATGCGACGGGAACGCCGGGAATTCTTTCCCTACGAAACAGGGAAAGGATCCCTCATCTCGAGCTAGGAGGCGGAAACGGGGCTCCCCTGGATGTGTGCGGGACCCCACGTGCTTCCTCTCGAGTGGAGACGGGTATGTCGGGGAACTTCTTGAGTTGCAGCAAGGGTGTGAAGGACCCTTTGGAAGTTCCAGTGGTTAGACGTGATTAGCCTCGAGAAGCCTCAGCGCAAATGGGCCTCATCTCGCCTGGAGGGCAAAACCTCCTGGATTTCCTCGAGTTGCGGCAGGTGCTCTCGACTTACGACGGGGACCTCAGGGACCCGCTCTGGTGGCCTCAGGAAAGGCCAGTCCCATGCGAGTTCCTCGGGGGCGTCTCGGGATTCCTCTCCCGTCGATGCCGGGGCCTAAGACCTTGTGTGGACTCGGGGACGGAACCTGAGGATTCCTCTCCAGTGCTGACATGGATCTTGGGGTACTTCTGGAGTCTCCCCAGGGGAGTCAGTCCTCGTCTCGAATGCGGGCATGCACTTGCGCTTTCCTCCAGAGCGGTAGCAGCAGTGTCACGCAGTCCGCCGCGTGGATCAAAGGATCTATGGTTTTCCCTCGAGTCTTTCCCACGAGGCTTTCCCACGAGGCTTTCCCACAGGGCTGTCCCACGTGCACACGTGGTGGGAGTCGATCCTCGGCTTGAACGTCAAGGCAGTGCAGGGAAAACAGGTTCCTCTGGAATGGACTGACACATCTGGGGGACTCTTGGAATGTTGGCACGACCCTGGAGTTCCTCTCGCCTTTCCTGTGGAGAGCGCCTCCTCTTGAGATGCGACGGGAACGCCGGGAATTCTTTCCCTACGAAACAGGGAAAGGATCCCTCATCTCGAGCTAGGAGGCGGAAACGGGGCTCCCCTGGATGTGTGCGGGACCCCACGTGCTTCCTCTCGAGTGGAGACGGGTATGTCGGGGAACTTCTTGAGTTGCAGCAAGGGTGTGAAGGACCCTTTCGAAGTTCCAGTGGTTAGACGTGATTAGCCTCGAGAAGCCTCAGCGGAAATGGGCCTCATCTCGCCTGGAGGGCAAAACCTCCTGGATTTTCTCGAGTTGCGGCAGGTGCTCTCGACTTACGACGGGGACCTCAGGGACCCGCTCTGGTGGCCTCAGGAAAGGCCAGTCCCCATGCGAGTTCCTCGGGGGCCTCTCGGGATTCCTCTCCCGTCGATGCCGGGGCCTAAGACCTTGTGTGCAGTCGGAGCCGGAACCTGAGGATTCCTCTCCAGTGCTGACATGGATCTTGGGGTACTTCTGGAGTCTCCCCAGGGGAGTCAGTCCTCGTCTCGAATGCGGGCATGCACTTGCGCTTTCCTCCAGAGCGGTAGCAGCAGTGTCACGCAGTCCGCCGCGTGGATCAAAGGATCTATGGTTTTCCCTCGAGTCTTTCCCACGAGGCTTTCCCACGAGGCTTTCCCACAGGGCTGTCCCACGTGCACACGTGGTGGGAGTCGATCCTCGGCTTGAACGTCAAGGCAGTGCAGGGAAAACAGGTTCCTCTGGAATGGACTGACACATCTGGGGGACTCTTGGAATGGTGGCACGACCCTGGAGTTCCTCTCGCCTTTCCTGTGGAGAGCGCCTCCTCTTGAGATGCGACGGGAACGCCGGGAATTCTTTCCCTACGAAACAGGGAAAGGATCCCTCATCTCGAGCTAGGAGGCGGAAACGGGGCTCCCCTGGATGTGTGCGGGACCCCACGTGCTTCCTCTCGAGTGGAGACGGGTATGTCGGGGAACTTCTTGAGTTGCAGCAAGGGTGTGAAGGACCCTTTCGAAGTTCCAGTGGTTAGACGTGATTAGCCTCGAGAAGCCTCAGCGGAAATGGGCCTCATCTCGCCTGGAGGGCAAAACCTCCTGGATTTTCTCGAGTTGCGGCAGGTGCTCTCGACTTACGACGGGGACCTCAGGGACCCGCTCTGGTGGCCTCAGGAAAGGCCAGTCCCCATGCGAGTTCCTCGGGGGCCTCTCGGGATTCCTCTCCCGTCGATGCCGGGGCCTAAGACCTTGTGTGCAGTCGGAGCCGGAACCTGAGGATTCCTCTCCAGTGCTGACATGGATCTTGGGGTACTTCTGGAGTCTCCCCAGGGGAGTCAGTCCTCGTCTCGAATGCGGGCATGCACTTGCGCTTTCCTCCAGAGCGGTAGCAGCAGTGTCACGCAGTCCGCCGCGTGGATCAAAGGATCTATGGTTTTCCCTCGAGTCTTTCCCACGAGGCTTTCCCACGAGGCTTTCCCACAGGGCTGTCCCACGTGCACACGTGGTGGGAGTCGATCCTCGGCTTGAACGTCAAGGCAGTGCAGGGAAAACAGGTTCCTCTGGAATGGACTGACACATCTGGGGGACTCTTGGAATGGTGGCACGACCCTGGAGTTCCTCTCGCCTTTCCTGTGGAGAGCGCCTCCTCTTGAGATGCGACGGGAACGCCGGGAATTCTTTCCCTACGAAACAGGGAAAGGATCCCTCATCTCGAGCTAGGAGGCGGAAACGGGGCTCCCCTGGATGTGTGCGGGACCCCACGTGCTTCCTCTCGAGTGGAGACGGGTATGTCGGGGAACTTCTTGAGTTGCAGCAAGGGTGTGAAGGACCCTTTGGAAGTTCCAGTGGTTAGACGTGATTAGCCTCGAGAAGCCTCAGCGGAAATGGGCCTCATCTCGCCTGGAGGGCAAAACCTCCTGGATTTTCTCGAGTTGCGGCAGGTGCTCTCGACTTACGACGGGGACCTCAGGGACCCGCTCTGGTGGCCTCAGGAAAGGCCAGTCCCCATGCGAGTTCCTCGGGGGCCTCTCGGGATTCCTCTCCCGTCGATGCCGGGGCCTAAGACCTTGTGTGGAGTCGGGGCCGGAACCTGAGGATTCCTCTCCAATGCTGACATGGACCTTGGGGTACTTCTGGAGTCTCCCCAGGGGAGTCACTCCTCGTCTCGAATGCGGGCATGCACTTGCGCTTTCCTCCAGAGCGGTAGCAGCAGTGTCACGCAGTCCGCCGCGTGGATCAAAGGATCTATGGTTTTCCCTCGAGTCTTTCCCACGAGGCTTTCCCACGAGGCTTTCCCACAGGGCTGTCCCACGTGCACACGTGGTGGGAGTCGATCCTCGGCTTGAACGTCAAGGCAGTGCAGGGAAAACAGGTTCCTCTGGAATGGACTGACACATCTGGGGGACTCTTGGAATGGTGGCACGACCCTGGAGTTCCTCTCGCCTTTCCTGTGGAGAGCGCCTCCTCTTGAGATGCGACGGGAACGCCGGGAATTCTTTCCCTACGAAACATGGAACGGATCCCTCATCTCGAGCTAGGAGGCGGAAACGGGGCTCCCCTGGATGTGTGCGGGACCCCACGTGCTTCCTCTCGAGTGGAGACGGGTATGTCGGGGAACTTCTTGAGTTGCAGCAAGGGTGTGAAGGACCCTTTGGAAGTTCCAGTGGTTAGACGTGATTAGCCTCGAGAAGCCTCAGCGGAAATGGGCCTCATCTCGCCTGGAGGGCAAAACCTCCTGGATTTTCTCGAGTTGCGGCAGGTGCTCTCGACTTACGACGGGGACCTCAGGGACCCGCTCTGGTGGCCTCAGGAAAGGCCAGTCCCCATGCGAGTTCCTCGGGGGCCTCTCGGGATTCCTCTCCCTTCGATGCCGGGGCCTAAGACCTTGTGTGGAGTCGGGGCCGGAACCTGAGGATTCCTCTCCAGTGCTGACATGGATCTTGGGGTACTTCTGGAGTCTCCCCAGGGGAGTCAGTCCTCGTCTCGAATGCGGGCATGCACTTGCGCTTTCCTCCAGAGCGGTAGCAGCAATGTCACGCAGTCCGCCGCGTGGATCAAAGGATCTATGGTTTTCCCTCGAGTCTTTCCCACGAGGCTTTCCCACGAGGCTTTCCCACAGGGCTGTCCCACGTGCACACGTGGTGGGAGTCGATCCTCGGCTTGAACGTCAAGGCAGTGCAGGGAAAACAGGTTCCTCTGGAATGGACTGACACATCTGGGGGACTCTTGGAATGGTGGCACGACCCTGGAGTTCCTCTCGCCTTTCCTGTGGAGAGCGCCTCCTCTTGAGATGCGACGGGAACGCCGGGAATTCTTTCCCTACGAAACAGGGAAAGGATCCCTCATCTCGAGCTAGGAGGCGGAAACGGGGCTCCCCTGGATGTGTGCGGGACCCCACGTGCTTCCTCTCGAGTGGAGACGGGTATGTCGGGGAACTTCTTGAGTTGCAGCAAGGGTGTGAAGGACCCTTTCGAAGTTCCAGTGGTTAGACGTGATTAGCCTCGAGAAGCCTCAGCGGAAATGGGCCTCATCTCGCCTGGAGGGCAAAACCTCCTGGATTTTCTCGAGTTGCGGCAGGTGCTCTCGACTTACGACGGGGACCTCAGGGACCCGCTCTGGTGGCCTCAGGAAAGGCCAGTCCCCATGCGAGTTCCTCGGGGGCCTCTCGGCATTCCTCTCCCGTCGATGCCGGGGCCTAAGACCTTGTGTGGAGTCGGGGCCGGAACCTGAGGATTCCTCTCCAGTGCTGACATGGATCTTGGGGTACTTCTGGAGCCTCCCCAGGGGAGTCAGTCCTCGTCTCGAATGCGGGCATGCACTTGCGCTTTCCTCCAGAGCTGTAGCAGCAGTGTCACGCAGTCCGCCGCGTGGATCAAAGGATCTATGGTTTTCCCTCGAGTCTTTCCCACGAGGCTTTCCCACGAGGCTTTCCCACAGGGCTGTCCCACGTGCACACGTGGTGGGAGTCGATCCTCGGCTTGAACGTCAAGGCAGTGCAGGGAAAACAGGTTCCTCTGGAATGGACTGACACATCTGGGGGACTCTTGGAATGGTGGCACGACCCTGGAGTTCCTCTCGCCTTTCCTGTGGAGAGCGCCTCCTCTTGAGATGCGACGGGAACGCCGGGAATTCTTTCCCTACGAAACATGGAACGGATCCCTCATCTCGAGCTAGGAGGCGGAAACGGGGCTCCCCTGGATGTGTGCGGGACCCCACGTGCTTCCTCTCGAGTGGAGACGGGTATGTCGGGGAACTTCTTGAGTTGCAGCAAGGGTGTGAAGGACCCTTTGGAAGTTCCAGTGGTTAGACGTGATTAGCCTTGAGAAGCCTCAGCGGAAATGGGCCTCATCTCGCCTGGAGGGCAAAACCTCCTGGATTTTCTCGAGTTGCGGCAGGTGCTCTCGACTTACGACGGGGACCTCAGGGACCCGCTCTGGTGGCCTCAGGAAAGGCCAGTCCCCATGCGAGTTCCTCGGGGGCCTCTCGGGATTCCTCTCCCTTCGATGCCGGGGCCTAAGACCTTGTGTGGAGTCGGGGCCGGAACCTGAGGATTCCTCTCCAGTGCTGACATGGATCTTGGGGTACTTCTGGAGTCTCCCCAGGGGAGTCAGTCCTCGTCTCGAATGCGGGCATGCACTTGCGCTTTCCTTCAGAGCGGTAGCAGCAATGTCACGCAGTCCGCCGCGTGGATCAAAGGATCTATGGTTTTCCCTCGAGTCTTTCCCACGAGGCTTTCCCACGAGGCTTTCCCACAGGGCTGTCCCACGTGCACACGTGGTGGGAGTCGATCCTCGGCTTGAACGTCAAGGCAGTGCAGGGAAAACAGGTTCCTCTGGAATGGACTGACACATCTGGGGGACTCTTGGAATGGTGGCACGACCCTGGAGTTCCTCTCGCCTTTCCTGTGGAGAGCGCCTCCTCTTGAGATGCGACGGGAACGCCGGGAATTCTTTCCCTACGAAACAGGGAAAGGATCCCTCATCTCGAGCTAGGAGGCGGAAACGGGGCTCCCCTGGATGTGTGCGGGACCCCACGTGCTTCCTCTCGAGTGGAGACGGGTATGTCGGGGAACTTCTTGAGTTGCAGCAAGGGTGTGAAGGACCCTTTCGAAGTTCCAGTGGTTAGACGTGATTAGCCTCGAGAAGCCTCAGCGGAAATGGGCCTCATCTCGCCTGGAGGGCAAAACCTCCTGGATTTTCTCGAGTTGCGGCAGGTGCTCTCGACTTACGACGGGGACCTCAGGGACCCGCTCTGGTGGCCTCAGGAAAGGCCAGTCCCCATGCGAGTTCCTCGGGGGCCTCTCGGCATTCCTCTCCCGTCGATGCCGGGGCCTAAGACCTTGTGTGGAGTCGGGGCCGGAACCTGAGGATTCCTCTCCAGTGCTGACATGGATCTTGGGGTACTTCTGGAGCCTCCCCAGGGGAGTCAGTCCTCGTCTCGAATGCGGGCATGCACTTGCGCTTTCCTCCAGAGCTGTAGCAGCAGTGTCACGCAGTCCGCCGCGTGGATCAAAGGATCTATGGTTTTCCCTCGAGTCTTTCCCACGAGGCTTTCCCACGAGGCTTTCCCACAGGGCTGTCCCACGTGCACAAGTGGTGGGAGTCGATCCTCGGCTTGAACGTCAAGGCAGTGTAGGGAAAACAGGTTCCTCTGGAATGGACTGACACATCTGGGGGACTCTTGGAATGGTGGCACGACCCTGGAGTTCCTCTCGCCTTTCCTGTGGAGAGTGCCTCCTCTTGAGATGCGACGGGAACGCCGGGAATTCTTTCCCTACGAAACAGGGAAAGGATCCCTCATCTCGAGCTAGGAGGCGGAAACGGGTCTCCCCTGGATGTGTGCGGGACCCCACGTGCTTCCTCTCGAGTGGAGACGGGTATGTCGGGGAACTTCTTGAGTTGCAGCAAGGGTGTGAAGGACCCTTTGGAAGTTCCAGTGGTTAGACGTGATTAGCCTCGAGAAGCCTCAGCGGAAATGGGCCTCATCTCGCCTGGAGGGCAAAACCTCCTGGATTTTCTCGAGTTGCGGCAGGTGCTCTCGACTTACGACGGGGACCTCAGGGACCCTCTCTGGTGGCCTCAGGAAAGGCCAGTCCCCATGCGAGTTCCTCGGGGGCCTCTCGGGATTCCTCTCCCGTCGATGCCGGGGCCAAAGACCTTGTGTGGAGTCGGGGCCGGAACCTGAGGATTCCTCTCCAATGCTGACATGGACCTTGGGGTACTTCTGGAGTCTCCCCAGGGGAGTCAGTCCTCGTCTCGAATGCGGGCATGCACTTGCGCTTTCCTCCAGAGCGGTAGCAGCAGTGTCACGCAGTCCGCCGCGTGGATCAAAGGATCTATGGTTTTCCCTCGAGTCTTTCCCACGAGGCTTTCCCACGAGGCTTTCCCACAGGGCTGTCCCACGTGCACACGTGGTGGGAGTCGATCCTCGGCTTGAACGTCAAGGCAGTGCAGGGAAAACAGGTTCCTCTGGAATGGACTGACACATCTGGGGGACTCTTGGAATGGTGGCACGACCCTGGAGTTCCTCTCGCCTTTCCTGTGGAGAGCGCCTCCTCTTGAGATGCGACGGGAACGCCGGGAATTCTTTCCCTACGAAACAGGGAAAGGATCCCTCATCTCGAGCTAGGAGGCGGAAACGGGGCTCCCCTGGATGTGTGCGGGACCCCACGTGCTTCCTCTCGAGTGGAGACGGGTATGTCGGGGAACTTCTTGAGTTGCAGCAAGGGTGTGAAGGACCCTTTGGAAGTTCCAGTGGTTAGACGTGATTAGCCTCGAGAAGCCTCAGCGGAAATGGGCCTCATCTCGCCTGGAGGGCAAAACCTCCTGGATTTCCTCGAGTTGCGGCAGGTGCTCTCGACTTACGACGGGGACCTCAGGGACCCGCTCTGGTGGCCTCAGGAAAAGCCAGTCCCATGCGAGTTCCTCGGGGGCGTCTCGGGATTCCTCTCCCGTCGATGCCGGGGCCTAAGACCTTGTGTGGACTCGGGGCCGGAACCTGAGGATTCCTCTCCAGTGCTGACATGGATCTTGGGGTACTTCTGGAGTCTCCCCAGGGGAGTCAGTCCTCGTCTCGAATGCGGCCATGCACTTGCGCTTTCCTCCAGAGCGGTAGCAGCAGTGTCACGCAGTCCGCCGCGTGGATCAAAGGATCTATGGTTTTCCCTCGAGTCTTTCCCACGAGGCTTTCCCACGAGGCTTTCCCACAGGGCTGTCCCACGTGCACACGTGGTGGGAGTCGATCCTCGGCTTGAACGTCAAGGCAGTGCAGGGAAAACAGGTTCCTCTGGAATGGACTGACACATCGGGGGACTCTTGGAATGGTGGCACGACCCTGGAGTTCCTCTCGCATTTCCTGTGGAGAGCGCCTCCTCTTGAGATGCGATGGGAACGCCGGGAATTCTTTCCCTACGAAACAGGGAAAGGATCCCTCATCTCGAGCTAGGAGGCAGAAACGGGGCTCCCCTGGATGTGTGCGGGACCCCACGTGCTTCCTCTCGAGTGGAGACGGGTATGTCGGGGAACTTCTTGAGTTGCAGCAAGGGTGTGAAGGACCCTTTGGAAGTTCCAGTGGTTAGACGTGATTAGCCTCGAGAAGCCTCATCGGAAATGGGCCTCATCTCGCCTGGAGGGCAAAACCTCCTGGATTTTCTCGAGTTGCGGCAGGTGCTCTCGACTTACGACGGGGACCTCAGGGACCCGCTCTGGTGGCCTCAGGAAAGGCCAGTCCCCATGCGAGTTCCTCGGGGGCCTCTCGGGATTCCTCTCCCGTCGATGCCGGGGCCTAAGACCTTGTGTGGAGTCGGGGCCGGAACCTGAGGATTCCTCTCCAGTGCTGACATGGATCTTGGGGTACTTCTGGAGTCTCCCCAGGGGAGTCAGTCCTCGTCTCGAATGCGGGCATGCACTTGCGCTTTCCTCCAGAGCGGTAGCAGCAGTGTCACGCAGTCCGCAGCGTGGGTCAAAGGATCTATGGTTTTCCCTCGATTCTTTCCCACGAGGCTTTCCCACGAGGCTTTCCCACAGGGCTGTCCCACGTGCACACGTGGTGGAAGTCGATCCTCGGCTTGAACATCAAGGCAGTGCAGGGAAAACAGGTTCCTCTGGAATGGACTGACACATCTGGGGGACTCTTGGAATGGTGGCACGACCCTGGAGTTCCTCTCGCCTTTCCTGTGGAGAGCGCCTCCTCTTGAGATGCGACGGGAACGCCGGGAATTCTTTCCCTACGAAACAGGGAAAGGATCCCTCATCTCGAGCTAGGAGGCGGAAACGGGGCTCCCCTGGATGTGTGCGGGACCCCACGTGCTTCCTCTCGAGTGGAGACGGGTATGTCGGGGAACTTCTTGAGATGCAGCAAGGGTGTGAAGGACCCTTTGGAAGTTCCAGTGGTTAGAAGTGATTAGCCTCGAGAAGCCTCAGCCGAAATGGGCCTCATCTCGCCTGGAGGGCAAAACCGCCTGGATTTTCTCGAGTTGCGGCAGGTGCTCTCGACTTACGACGGGGACCTCAGGGACCCGCTCTGGTGGCCTCAGGAAAGGCCAGTCCCCATGCGAGTTCCTCGGGGGCCTCTCGGGATTCCTCTCCCGTCGATGCCGGGGCCTAAGACATTGTGTGGAGTCGGGGCCGGAACCTGAGGATTCCTCTCCAGTGCTGACATGGATCTTGGGGTACTCCTGGAGTCTCCCCAGGGGAGTCAGTCCTCGTCTCGAATGCGGGCATGCACTTGCGCTTTCCTCCAGAGCAGTAGCAGCAGTGTCACGCAGTCCGCCGCGTGGATCAAAGGATCTATGGTTTTCCCTCGAGTCTTTCCCACGAGGCTTTCCCACGAGGCTTTCCCACAGGGCTGTCCCACATGCACACGTGGTGGGAGTCGATCCTCGGCTTGAACGTCAAGGCAGTGCAGGGAAACCAGGTTCCTCTGGAATGGACTGACACATCAGGGGGACTCTTGGAATGGTGGCACGACCCTGGAGTTCCTCTCGCCTTTCCTGTGGAGAGCGCCTCCTCTTGAGATGCGACGGGAAAGCCGGGAATTCTTTCCCTACGAAACAGGGAAAGGATCCCTCATCTCGAGCTAGGAGGCGGAAACGGGGCTCCCCTGGATGTGTGCGGGACCCCACGTGCTTCCTCTCGAGGGGAGACGGGTATGTCGGGGAACTTCTTGAGTTGCAGCAAGGGTGTGAAGGACCCTTTGGAAGTTCCAGTGGTTAGACGTGATTAGCCTCGAGAAGCCTCAGCGGAAATGGGCCTCATCTCGCCTGGAGGGCAAAACCTCCTGGATTTTCTCGAGTTGCGGCAGGTGCTCTCGACTTACGACGGGGACCTCAGGGACCCGCTCTGGTGGCCTCAGGAAAGGCCAGTCCCCATGCGAGTTCCTCGGGGGCCTCTGGGGATTCCTCTCCCTTCGATGCCGGGGCCTAAGACCTTGTGTGGAGTCGGGGCCCGAACCTGAGGATTCCTCTCCAGTGCTGACATGGATCTTGGGGTACTTCTGGAGTCTCCCCAGGGGAGTCAGTCCTCGTCTCGAATGCGGGCATGCACTTGCGCTTTCCTCCAGAGCGGTAGCAGCAGTGTCACGCAGTCCGCCGCGTGGATCAAAGGATCTATGGTTTTCCCTCGAGTCTTTCCCACGAGGCTTTCCCACGAGGCTTTCCCACAGGGCTGTCCCACGTGCACACGTGGTGGGAGTCGATCCTCGGCTTGAACGTCAAGGCAGTGCAGGGAAAACAGGTTCCTCTGGAATGGACTGACACATCTGGGGGACTCTTGGAATGGTGGCACGACCCTGGAGTTCCTCTCGCCTTTCCTGTGGAGAGCGCCTCCTCTTGAGATGCGACGGGAACGCCGGGAATTCTTTCCCTACGAAACAGGGAAAGGATCCCTCATCTCGAGCTAGGAGGCGGAAACGGGGCTCCCCTGGATGTGTGAGGGACCCCACGTGCTTCCTCTCGAGTGGAGACGGGTATGTCGGGGAACTTCTTGAGTTGCAGCTAGGGTGTGAAGGACCCTTTGGAAGTTCCAGTGGTTAGACGTGATTAGCCTCGAGAAGCCTCAGCGGAAATGGGCCTCATCTCGCCTGGAGGGCAAAACCTCCTGGATTTTCCTGAGTTGCGGCAGGTGCTCTCGACTTACGACGGGGACCTCAGGGACCCGCTCTGGTGGCCTCAGGAAAGGCCAGTCCCCATGCGAGTTCCTTGGGGGCCTCTCGGGATTCCTCTCCCGTCGATGCCGGGGCCTAAGACCTTGTGTGGAGTCGGGGCCGGAACCTGAGGATTCCTCTCCAGTGCTGACATGGATCTTGGGGTACCTCTGGAGTCTCCCCAGGGGAGTCAGTCCTCGTCTCGAATGCGGGCATGCACTTGCGCTTTCCTCCAGAGCGGTAGCAGCAGTGTCACGCAGTCCGCCGCGTGGATCAAAGGATCTATGGTTTTCCCTCGAGTCTTTCCCACGAGGCTTTCCCACGAGGCTTTCCCACAGGGCTGTCCCACGTGCACACGTGGTGGGAGTCGATCCTCGGCTTGAACGTCAAGGCAGAGCAGGGAAAACAGGTTCCTCTGGAATGGACTGACACATCTGGGGGACTCTTGGAATGGTGGCACGACCCTGGAGTTCCTCTCGCCTTTCCTGTGGAGAGCGCCTCCTCTTGAGATGCGACGGGAACGCCGGGAATTCTTTCCCTACGAAACAGGGAAAGGATCCCTCATCTCGAGCTAGGAGGCGGAAACGGGTCTCCCCTGGATGTGTGCGGGACCCCACGTGCTTCCTCTCGAGTGGAGACGGGTATGTCGGGGAACTTCTTAAGATGCAGCAAGGGTATGAAGGACCCTTTGGAAGTTCCAGTGGTTAGACGTGATTAGCCTCGAGAAGCCTCAGCGGAAATGGGCCTCATTTCGCCTGGAGGGCAAAACCTCATGGATTTTCTCGAGTTGCGGCAGGTGCTCTCGACTTACGACGGGGACCTCAGGGACCCGCTCTGGTGGCCTCTGGAAAGGCCAGTCCTCATGCGAGTTCCTCGGGGGCCTCTCGGGATTCCTCTCCCGTCGATGCCGGGGCCTAAGACCTTGTGTGGAGTCGGGGCTGGAACCTGAGGATTCCTCTCCAGTGCTGACATGGATCTTGGGGTACTTCTGGAGTCTCCCCAGGGGAGTCAGTCCTCGTCTCGAATGCGGGCATGCACTTGCGCTTTCCTCCAGAGCGGTAGCAGCAGTGGCCCGCAGTCCGCCGCGTGGATCAATGGATCTATGGTTTTCCCTCGAGTCTTTCCCACGAGGCTTTCCCACGAGGCTTTCCCACAGGGCTGTCCCACGTGCACACGTGGTGGGAGTCGATCCTCGGCTTGAACGTCAAGGCAGTGCAGGGAAAACAGGTTCCTCTGGAATGGACTGACACATCTGGGGGACTCTTGGAATGGTGGCACGACCCTGGAGTTCCTCTCGGCTTTCCTGTGGAGAGCGCCTCCACTTGAGATGCAACGGGAACGCCGGGAATTCTTTCCCTACGAAACAGGGAAAGGATCCCTCATGTCGAGCAAGGAGGCGGAAACGGGGCTCCCCTGGATGTGTGCGGGACCCCACGTGCTTCCTCTCGAGTGGAGACGGGTATGTCGGGGAACTTCTTGAGTTGCAGCAAGGGTGTGAAGGACCCTTTGGAAGTTCCAGTGGTTAGACGTGATTAGCCTCGAGAAGCCTCAGCGGAAATGGGCCTCATCTCGCCTGGAGGGCAAAACCTCCTGGATTTTCTCGAGTTGCGGCAGGTGCTCTCGACTTACGACGGGGACCTCAGGGACCCGCTCTGGTGGCCTCAGGAAAGGCCAGTCCCCATGCGAGTTCCTCGGGGGCCTCTCGGGATTCCTCTCCCGTCGATGCCGAAGCCTAAGAACTTCTGTGGAGTCGGGGCCGGAAACTGAGGATTCCTCTCCAGTGCTGACATGGATCTTGGGGTACTCCTGGAGTCTCCCCAGGGGAGTCAGTCCTCGTCTCGAATGCGGGCATGCACTTGCGCTTTCCTCCAGAGCGGTAGCAGCAGTGTCACGCAGTCCGCCGCGTGGATCAAAGGATCTATGGTTTTCCCTCGAGTCTTTCCCACGAGGCTTTCCCACGAGGCTTTCCCACAGGGCTGTCCCACGTGCACACGTGTTGGGAGTCGATCCTCGGCTGGAACGTCAAGGCAGTGCAGGGAAAACAGGTTCCTCTGGAAAGGACTGACACATCTGGGGGACTCTTGGAATGGTGGCACGACCCTGGAGTTCCTCACGCCTTTCCTGTGGAGAGCGCCTCCTCTTGAGTTGCGACGGGAACGCCGGGAATTCTTTCCCTACGAAACAGGGAAAGGATCCCTCATCTCGAGCTAGGAGGCGGAAACGGGTCTCCCCTGGATGTGTGCGGGACCCCACGTGCTTCCTCTCGAGTGGAGACGGGTATGTCGGAGAACTTCTTGAGTTGCAGCAAGGGTGTGAAGGACCCTTTGGAAGTTCCAGTGGTTAGACGTGATTATCCTCGAGAAGCCTCAGCGGAAATGGGCCTCATCTCGCCTGGAGGGCAAAACCTCCTGGATTTTCTCGAGTTGCGGCAGGTGCTCTCGACTTACGACGGGGACCTCAGGGACCCGCTCTGGTGGCCTCAGGAAAGCCCAGTCCCCATGCGAGTTCCTCGGGGGCCTCTCGGCATTCCTCTCCCGTCGATGCCGGGGCCTAACACCTTGTGTGGAGTCGGGGCCGGAACCTGAGGATTCCTCTCCAGTGCTGACATGGATCTTGGGGTACTTCTGGAGTCTCCCCAGGGGAGTCAGTCCTCGTCTCGAATGCGGGCATGCACTTGCGCTTTCCTCCAGAGCGGTAGCAGCAGTGTCACGCATTCCGCCGCGTGGATCAAAGGATCTATGGTTTTCCCTCGAGTCTTTCCCACGAGGCTATCCCACGAGGCTTTCCCACAGGGCTGTCCCACGTGCACACGTGGTGGGAGTCGATCCTCGGCTTGAACGTCAAGGCAGTGCAGGGAAAACAGGTTCCTCTGGAATGGACTGACACATCTGGGGGACTCTTGGAATGGTGGCACGACCCTGGAGTTCCTCTCGCCTTTCCTGTGGAGAGCGCCTCCTCTTGAGATGCGACGGGAACGCCGGGAATTCTTTCCCTACGAAACAGGGAAAGGATCCCTCATCTCGAGCTAGGAGGCGGAAACGGGGCTCCCTTGGATGTGTGCGGGACCCCACGTGCTTCCTCTCGAGTGGAGACGGGTATGTCGGGGAACTTCTTGAGTTGCAGCAAGGGTGTGAAGGACCCTTTGGAAGTTCCAGTGGTTAGAGGTGATTAGCCTCGAGAAGCCTCAGCGGAAATGGGCCTCATCTCGCCTGGAGGGCAAAACCTCCTGGATTTTCTCGAGTTGCGGCAGGTGCTCTCGACTTACGACGGGGACCTCAGGGACCCGCTCTGGTGGCCTCAGGAAAGCCCAGTCCCCATGCGAGTTCCTCGGGGGCCTCTCGGCATTCCTCTCCCGTCGATGCCGGGGCCTAAGACCTTGTGTGGAGTCGGGGCCGGAACCTGAGGATTCCTCTCCAGTGCTGACATGGATCTTGGGGTACTTCTGGAGTCTCCCCAGGGGAGTCAGTCCTCGTCTCGAATGCGGGCATGCACTTGCGCTTTCCTCCAGAGCGGTAGCAGCAGTGTCACGCAGTCCGCCGCGTGGATCAAAGGATCTATGGTTTTCCCTCGAGTCTTTCCCACGAGGCTTTCCCACGAGGCTTTCCCACAGGGCTGTCCCACGTGCACACGTGGTGGGAGTGGATCCTCGGCTTGAACGTCAAGGCAGTGCAGGGAAAACAGGTTCCTCTGGAATGGACTGACACATCTGGGGGACTCTTGGAATGGTGGCACGACCCTGGAGTTCCTCTCGCCTTTCCTGTGGAGAGAGCCTCCTCTTGAGATGCGACGGGAACGCCGGGAATTCTTTCCCTACGAAACAGGGAAAGGATCCCTCATCTCGAGCTAGGAGGCGGAAACGGGGCTCCCCTGGATGTGTGCGGGACCCCACGTGCTTCCTCTCGAGTGGAGACGGGTATTTCGGGGAACTTCTTGAGATGCAGCAAGGGTGTGAAGGACCCTTTGGAAGTTCCAGTGGTTAGACGTGATTAGCCTTGAGAAGCCTCAGCGGAAATGGGCCTCATCTCGCCTGGAGGGAAAAACCTCCTGGATTTTCTCGAGTTGCGGCAGGTGCTCTCGACTTACGACGGGGACCTCAGGGACCCGCTCTGGTGGCCTCAGGAAAGGCCAGTCCCCATGCGAGTTCCTCGGGGGCCTCTCGGGATTACTCTCCCGTCGATGCCGGGGCCTAAGACCTTGTGTGGAGTCGGGGCCGGAACCTGAGGATTCCTCTCCAGTGCTGACATGGATCTTGGGGTAATTCTGGAGTCTCCCCAGGGGAGTCAGTCCTCGTCTCGAATGCGGGCATGCACTTGCGCTTTCCTCCAGAGCGGTAGCAGCAGTGTCACGCAGTCCGCCGCGTGGATCAAAGGATCTATGGTTTTCCCTCGAGTCTTTCCCACGAGGCTTTCCCACGAGGCTTTCCCACAGGGCTGTCCCACGTGCACACGTGGTGGGAGTCGATCCTCGGCTTGAACGTCAAGGCAGTGCAGGGAAAACAGGTTCCTCTGGAATGGACTGACACATCTGGGGGACTCTTGGAATGGTGGCACGACCCTGGAGTTCCTCTCGCCTTTCCTGTGGAGAGCGCCTCCTCTTGAGATGCGACGGGAACGCCAGGAATTCTTTCCCTACGAAACAGGGAAAGGATCCCTCATCTCGAGCTAGGAGGCGGAAACGGGGCTCCCCTGGATGTGTGCGGGACCCCACGTGCTTCCTCTCGAGTGGAGACGGGTATGTCGGGGAACTTCTTGAGTTGCAGCAAGGGTGTGAAGGACCCTTTGGAAGTTCCAGTGGTTAGACGTGATTAGCCTCGAGAAGCCTCAGCGGAAATGGGCCTCATCTCGCCTGGAGGGGAAAACCTCCTGGATTTTCTCGAGTTGCGGCAGGTGCTCTCGACTTACGACAGGGACCTCAGGGACCCGCTCTGGTGGCCTCAGGAAAGGCCAGTCCACATGCGAGTTCCTCGGGGGCCTCTCGGGATTCCTCTCCCGTCGATGCCGGGGCCTAAGACCTTGTGTGGAGTCGGGGCCGGAACCTGAGGATTCCTCTCCAGTGCTGACATGGATCTTGGGGTACTTCTGGAGTCTCCCCAGGGGAGTCAGTCCTCGTCTCGAATGCGGGCATGCACTTGCGCTTTCCTCCAGAGCGGTAGCAGCAGTGTCACGCAGTCCGCCGCGTGGATCAAAGGATCTATGGTTTTCCCTCGAGTCTTTCCCACGAGGCTTTCCCACGAGGCTTTCCCACAGGGCTGTCCCACGTGCACACGTGGTGGTAGTCGATCCTCTGCTTGAACGTCAAGGCAGTGCAGGGAAAACAGGTTGCTCTGGAATGGACTGACACATCTGGGGGACTCTTGGAATGGTGGCACGACCCTGGAGTTCCTCTCGCCTTTCCTGTGTAGAGCGCCTCCTCTTGAGATGCGACGGGAACGCCGGGAATTCTTTCCCTACGAAACAGGGAAAGGATCCCTCATCTCGAGCTAGGAGGCGGAAACGGGTCTCCCCTGGATGTGTTCGGGACCCCACGTGCTTCCTCTCGAGTGGAGACGGGTATGTCGGGGAACTTCTTGAGATGCAGCAAGGGTGTGAAGGACCCTTTGGAAGTTCCAGTGGTTAGACGTGATTAGCCTCGAGAAGCCTCAGCGGAAATGGGCCTCATCTCGCCTGGAGGGCAAAACCTCCTGGATTTTCTCGAGTTGCGGCAGGTGCTCTCGACTTACGACGGGGACCTCAGGGACCCGCTCTGGTGGCCTCAGGAAAGGCCAGTCCCCATGCGAGTTCCTCGGGGGCGTCTCGGGATTCCTCTCCCGTCGATGCCGAGGCCTAAGACCTTGTGTGGAGTCGGGGCCGGAACCTGAGGATTCCTCTCCAGTGCTGACATGGATCTTGGGGTCCTTCTGGAGTCTCCCCAGGGGAGTCAGTCCTCGTCTCGAATGCGGGCATGCACTTGCGCTTTCCTCCAGAGCGGTAGCAGCAGTGTCACGCAGACCGCCGCGTGGATCAAAGGATCTATGGTTTTCCCTCGAGTCTTTCCCACGAGGCTTTCCCACGAGGCTTTCCCACAGGGCTGTCCCACGTGCACACGTGGTGGGAGTCGATCCTCGGCTTGAACGTCAAGGCAGTGCAGGGAAAACAGGTTCCTCTGGAATGGACTGACACATCTGGGGGACTCTTGGAATGGTGGCACGACCCTGGAGTTCCTCTCGCCTTTCCTGTGGAGAGCGCCTCCTCTTGAGATGCGACGGGAACGCCGGGAATTCTTTCCCTACGAAACAGGGAAAGGATCCCTCATCTCGAGCTAGGAGGCGGAAACGTGGCTCCCCTGGATGTGTGCGGGACCCCACGTGCTTCCTCTCGAGTGGAGACGGGTATGTCGGGGAACTTCTTGAGTTGCAGCAAGGGTGTGAAGCACCCTTTGGAAGTTCCAGGGGTTAGAGGTGATTAGCCTCGAGAAGCCTCATCGGAAATGGGCCTCATCTCGCCTGGAGGGCAAAACCTCCTGGATTTTGTCGAGTTGCGGCAGGTGCTCTCGACTTACGACGGGGACCTCAGGGACCCGCTCTGGTGGCCTCAGGAAAGGCCAGTCCCATGCGAGTTCCTCGCGGCCTCTCGGGATTCCTCTCCCGTGGATGCCGAGGCCTAAGACCTTGTGTGGAGTCGGGGCCGGAACCTGAGGATTCCTCTCCAGTGCTGACATGGATCTTGGGGTACTTCTGGAGTCTCCCCAGGGGAGTCAGTCCTCGTCTCGAATGCGGGCATGCACTTGCGCTTTCCTCCAGAGCGGTAGCAGCAGTGTCACGCAGTCCGCCGCGTGGAACAAAGGATCTATGGTTTTCCCTCGAGTCTTTCCCACGAGGCTTTCCCACGAGGCTTTCCCACAGGGCTGTCCCACGTGCACACGTGGTGGGAGTCGATCCTCGGCTTGAACGTCAAGGCAGTGCAGGGAAAACATGTTCCTCTGGAATGGACTGACACATCTGGGGGACTCTTGGAATGGTGGCACGACCCTGGAGTTCCTCTCGCCTTTCCTGTGGAGAGCGCCTCCTCTTGAGATGCGACGGGAACGCCGGGAATTCTTTCCCTACGAAACAGGGAAAGGATCCCTCATCTCGAGCTAGGAGGCGGAAACGGGTCTCCCCTGGATGTGTGCGGGACCCCACGTGCTTCCTCTCGAGTGGAGACGGGTATGTCGGGGAACTTCTTGAGATGCAGCAAGGGTGTGAAGGACCCTTTGGAAGTTCCAGTGGTTAGACGTGATTAGCCTCGAGAAGCCTCAGCGGAAATGGGCCTCATCTCGCCTGGAGGGCAAAACCTCCTGGATTTTCTCGAGTTGCGGCAGGTGCTCTCTACTTACGACGGGGACCTCAGGGACCCGCTCTGGTGGCCTCAGGAAAGGCCAGTCCCCATGCGAGTTCCTCGGGGGCCTCTCGGGATTCCTCTCCCGTCGATGCCGGGGCCTAAGACCTTGTGTGGAGTCGGGGCCGGAACCTGAGGATTCCTCTCCAGTGCTGACATGGATCTTCGGGTAATTCTGGAGTCTCCCCAGGGGAGTCAGTCCTCGTCTCGAATGCGGGCATGCACTTGCGCTTTCCTCCAGAGCGGTAGCAGCAGTGTCACGCAGTCCGCCGCGTGGATCAAAGGATCTATGGTTTTCCCTCGAGTCTTTCCCACGAGGCTTTCCCACGAGGCTTTCCCACAGGGCTGTCCCACGTGCACACGTGGTGGGAGTCGATCCTCGGCTTGAACGTCAAGGCAGTGCAGGGAAAACAGGTTCCTCTGGAATGGACTGACACATCTGGGGGACTCTTGGAATGGTGGCACGACCCTGGAGTTCCTCTCGCCTTTCCTGTAGAGAGCGCCTCCTCTTGAGATGCGACGGGAACGCCGGGAATTCTTTCCCTACGAAACATGGAACGGATCCCTCATCTCGAGCTAGGAGGCGGAAACGGGGCTCCCCTGGATGTGTGCGGGACCCCACGTGCTTCCTCTCGAGTGGAGACGGGTATGTCGGGGAACTTCTTGAGTTGCAGCAAGGGTGTGAAGGACCCTTTGGAAGTTCCAGTGGTTAGACGTGATTAGCCTCGAGAAGCCTCAGCGGAAATGGGCCTCATCTCGCCTGGAGGGCAAAACCTCCTGGATTTTCTCGAGTTGCGGCAGGTGCTCTCGACTTACGACGGGGACCTCAGGGACCCGCTCTGGTGGCCTCAGGAAAGGCCAGTCCCCATGCGAGTTCCTCGGGGGCCTCTCGGGATTCCTCTCCCGTCGATGCCGGGGCCTAAGACCTTGTGTGGAGTCGGGGCCGGAACCTGAGGTTTCCTCTCCAGTGCTGACATGGATCTTGGGGTACTTCTGGAGTCTCCCCAGGGGAGTCAGTCCTCGTCTCGAATGCGGGCATGCACTTGCGCTTTCCTCCAGAGCGGTAGCAGCAGTGTCACGCAGTCCGCTGCGTGGATCAAAGGATCTATGGTTTTCCCTCGAGTCTTTCCCAAGAGGCTTTCCCACGAGGCTTTCCCACAGGGCTGTCCCACGTGCACACGTGGTGGGAGTCGATCCTCGGCTTGAACGTCAAGGCAGTGCAGGGAAAACAGGTTCCTCTGGAATGGACTGACACATCTGGGGGACACTTGGAATGGTGGCATGACCCTGGAGTTCCTCTCGCCTTTCCTGTGGAGAGCGCCTCCTCTTGAGATGCGACGGGAACGCCTGGAATTCTTTCCCTACGAAACAGGGAAAGGATCCCTCATCTCGAGCTAGGAGGCGGAAACGGGGCTCCCCTGGATGTGTGCGGGACACCACGTGCTTCCTCTCGAGTGCAGACGGGTATGTCGGGGAACTTCTTGAGTTGCAGCAAAGGTGTGAAGGACCCTTTGGAAGTTCAAGTGGTTAGATGTGATTGGCCTCTAGCAGCCTCAGCGGAAATGGGCCTCATCTCGCCTGGAGGTGAAAACCTCCTGGATTTTCTCGAGGTGCGGCAGGTGCTCTCGACTTACAACGGGGACCTCAGGGACGCGCTCTGGTGGCCTCAGGAAAGGCCAGTCCCCATGCGAGTTCCTCGGGGGCCTCTCGGGATTCCTCTCCCGTCGATGCCGGGGCCTAAGACCTTGTGTGGAGTCGGGGCCGGAACCTGAGGATTCCTCTCCAGTGCTGACATGGATCTTGGGGTACTTCTGGAGTCTCCCCAGGGGAGTCAGTCCTCGTCTCGATTGCGGGCATGCACTTGCGCTTTCCTCCAGAGCGGTAGCAGCAGTGTCACGCAGTCCGCCGCGTGGATCAAATGATCTATGGTTTTCCCTCGAGTCTTTCCCACGAGGCTTTCCCACGAGGCTTTCCCACAGGGCTGTCCCACGTGCACACGTGGTGGGAGTCGATCCTCGGCTTGAACGTCAAGGCAGTGCAGGGAAAACAGGTTCCTCTGGAATGGACTGACACATCTGGGGGACTCTTGGAATGGTGGCACGACCCTGGAGTTCCTCTCGCCTTTCCTGTGGAGAGCGCCTCCTCTTGAGATGCGACGGGAACGCCGGGAATTCTTTCCCTACGAAACAGGGAAAGGATCCCTCATCTCGAGCTAGGAGGCGGAAACGGGGCTCCCCTGGATGTGTGCGGGACCCCACGTGCTTCCTCTCGAGTGGAGACGGGTATGTCGGGGAACTTCTTGAGTTGCAGCAAGGGTGTGAAGGACCCTTTGGAAGTTCCAGTGGTTAGATGTGATTGGCCTCTAGCAGCCTCAGCGGAAATGGGCCTCATCTCGCCTGGAGGTGAAAACCTCCTGGATTTTCTCGAGGTTCGGCAGGTGCTCTCGACTTACGACGGGGACCTCAGGGACGCGCTCTGGTGGCCTCAGGAAAGGCCAGTCCCCATGCGAGTTCCTCGGGGGCCTCTCGGGATTCCTCTCCCGTCGATGCCGGGGCCTAAGACCTTGTGTGGAGTCGGGGCCGGAACCTGAGGATTCCTCTCCAGTGCTGACATGGATCTTGGGGTACTCCTGGAGTCTCCCCAGGGGAGTCAGTCCTCGTCTCGAATGCGGGCATGCACTTGCGCTTCCTCCAGAGCGGTAGCAGCAGTGTCACGCAGTCCGCCGCGTGGATCAAAGGATCTATGGTTTTCCCTCGAGTCTTTCCCACGAGGCTTTCCCACGAGGCTTTCCCACAGGGCTGTCCCACGTGCACACGTGGTGGGAGTCGATCCTCGGCTTGAACGTCAAGGCAGTGCAGGGAAAACAGGTTCCTCTGGAACGGACTGACACATCTGGGGTACTCTTGGAATGGTGGCATGACCCTGGAGTTCCTCTCGCCTTTCCTGTGGAGAGCGCCTCCTCTTGAGATGCGACGGGAACGCCGGGAATTCTTTCCCTACGAAACAGGGAAAGGATCCCTCATCTCGAGCTAGGAGGCGGAAACGGGGCTCCCCTGGATGTGTGCGGGACACCACGTGCTTCCTCTCGAGTGGAGACGGGTATGTCAGGGAACTTCTTGAGTTGCAGCAAGGGTGTGAAGGACCCTTTGGAAGTTCCAGTGTTTAGATGTGATTGGCCTCGAGAAGCCTCAGAGGAAATGGGCCTCATCTCGCCTGGAGGGCAAAACCTCCTGGATTTTCTCGAGTTGCTGCAGGTGCTCTCGACTTACGATGGGGACCTCAGGGACCCGCTCTGGTGGCCTCAGGAAAGGCCAGTCCCCATGCGAGTTCCTTGGGGGCCTCTCGGGATTCCTCTCCCGTCGATGCCGGGGCCTAAGACCTTGTGTGGAGTCGGGGCCGGAACCTGAGGATTCCTCTCCAGTGCTGACATGGATCTTGGGGGTACTTCTGGAGTCTCCCCAGGGGAGTCAGTCCTCGTCTCGAATGCGGGCATGCACTTGCGGTTTCCTCCAGAGCGGTAGCAGCAGTGTCACGCAGTCCGCCGCGTGGATCAAAGGATCTATGGTTTTCCCTCGAGTCTTTCCCACGAGGCTTTCCCACGAGGCTTTCCCACAGGGCTGTCCCACGTGCACACGTGGTGGGAGTCGATCCTCGGCTTGAACGTCAAGGAAGTGCAGGGAAAACAGGTTCCTCTGGAATGGACTGACACATCTGGGGGACACTGGGAATGGTGGCATGACCCTGGAGTTCCTCTCGCCTTTCCTGTGGAGAGCGCCTCCTCTTGAGATGCGACGGGAACGCCGGGAATTCTTTCCCTACGAAACAGGGAAAGGATCCCTCATCTCGAGCTAGGAGGTGGAAACGGGGCTCCCCTGGATGTGTGCGGAACCCCACGTGCTTCCTCTCGAGTGGAGACGGTATGTCGGGGAACTTCTTGAGTTGCAGGAACGGTGTGAAGGACCCTTTGGAAGTTCCAGTGGTTAGATGTGATTGGCCTCGAGAAGCCTCAGCGGAAATGGGCCTCATCTCGCCTGGAGGGCAAAACCTCCTGGATTTTCTCGAGTTGTGGCAGGTGCTCTCGACTTACGACGGGGACCTCAGGGACCCGCTCTGGTGGCCTCAGGAAAGGCCAGTCCCCATGCGAGTTCCTCGGGGGCCTCTCGGGATTCCTCTCCCGTCGATGCCGGGGCCTAAGACCTTGTGTGGAGTCGGGGCCGGAACCTGAGGATTCCTCTCCAGTGCTGACATGGATCTTGGGGTACTTCTGGAGTCTCCCCAGGGGAGTCAGTCCTCGTCTCGAATGCGGGCATGCACTTGCGGTTTCCTCCAGAGCGGTAGCAGCAGTGTCACGCAGTCCGCCGCGTGGATCAAAGGATCTATGGTTTTCCCTCGAGTCTTTCCCACGAGGCTTTCCCACAGGGCTGTCCCACGTGCACACGTGGTGGGAGTCGATCCTCGGCTTGAACGTCAAGGCAGTGCAGGGAAAACAGGTTCCTCTGGAATGGACTGACACATCTGAGGGACTCTTGGAATGGTGGCACGACCCTGGAGTTCCTCTCGCCTTTCCTGTGGAGAGCGCCTCCTCTTGAGATGCGACGGGAACGCCGGGAATTCTATCCCTACCAAACAGGGAAAGGACCCCTCATCTCGAGCTAGGAGGCGGAAACGGGGCTCCCCTGGATGTGTGCGGGACCCCACGTGCTTCCTCTCGAGTGGAGACGGGTATGTCGGGGAACTTCTTGAGTTGCAGCAAGGGTGTGAAGTACCCTTTGGAAGTTCCAGTGGTTAGATGTGATTGGCCTCTAGCAGCCTCAGCGGAAATGGGCCTCATCTCGCCTGGAGGTGAAAACCTCCTGGATTTTCTCGAGGTGCGGCAGGTGCTCTCGACTTACGACGGGGACCTCAGGGACGCGCTCTGGTGGCCTCAGGAAAGGCCAGTCCCCATGCGATTTCCTCGGGGGCCTCTCGGGATTCCTCTCCCGTCGATGCCGGGGCCTAAGACCTTGTGTGGAGTCGGGGCCGGAACCTGAGGATTCCTCTCCAGTGCTGACATGGATCTTCGGGTAATTCTGGAGTCTCCCCAGGGGAGTCAGTCCTCGTCTCGAATGCGGGCATGCACTTGCGCTTCCTCCAGAGCGGTAGCAGCAGTGTCACGCAGTCCGCCGCGTGGATCAAAGGATCTATGGTTTTCCCTCGAGTCTTTCCCACGAGGCTTTCCCACGAGGCTTTCCCACAGGGCTGTCCCACGTGCACACGTGGTGGGAGTCGATCCTCGGCTTGAACGTCAAGGCAGTGCAGGGAAAACAGGTTCCTCTGGAACGGACTGACACATCTGGGGTACTCTTGGAATGGTGGCATGACCCTGGAGTTCCTCTCGCCTTTCCTGTGGAGAGCGCCTCCTCTTGAGATGCGATGGGAACGCCGGGAATTCTTTCCCTACGAAACAGGGAAAGGATCCCTCATCTCGAGCTAGGAGGCGGAAACGGGGCTCCCCTGGATGTGTGCGGGACACCACGTGCTTCCTCTCGAGTGGAGACGGGTATGTCGGGGAACTTCTTGAGTTGCAGCAAGGGTGTAAAGGACCCTTTGGAAGTTCCAGTGGTTAGATGTGATTGGCCTCGAGAAGCCTCAGCGGAAATGGGCCTCATCTCGCCTGGAGGGCAAAACCTCCTGGATTTTCTCGAGTTGCGGCAGGTGCTCTCGACTTACGACTGGGACCTCAGGGACCCGCTCTGGTGGCCTCAGGAAAGGCCAGTCCCCATGCGAGTTCCTCGGGGGCCTTCGGGATTCCTCTCCCGTCGATGCCGGGGCCTAAGACCTTGTGTGGAGTCGGGACGGAACCTGAGGATTCCTCTCCAGTGCTGACATGGATCTTGGGGTACTTCTGGAGTCTCCCCAGGGGAGTCAGTCCTCGTCTCGAATGCGGGCATGCACTTGCGCTTTCCTCCAGAGCGGTAGCAGCAGTGTCACGCAGTCCGCCGGGTGGATCAAAGGATCTATGGTTTTCCCTCGAGTCTTTCCCACGAGGCTTTCCCACGAGGCTTTCCCACAGGGCTGTCCCACGTGCACACGTGGTGGGAGTCGATCCTCGGCTTGAACGTCAAGGCAGTGCAGGGAAAACAGGTTCCTCTGGAATGGACTGACACATCTGGGGGACTCTTGGAATGGTGGCACGACCCTGGAGTTCCTCTCGCCTTTCCTGTGGAGAGCCCCTCCTCTTGAGATGCGACGGGAACGCCGGGAATTCTTTCCCTACGAAACAGGGAAAGGATCCCTCATCTCGAGCTAGGAGGCGGAAACGGAACACCCCTGGATGTGTGCGGGACCCCACGTGCTTCCTCTCGAGTGGAGACGGGTATGTCGGGGAACTTCTTGAGTTGCAGCAACGGTGTGAAGGACCCTTTGGAAGTTCCAGTGGTTAGATGTGATTGGCCTCGAGAAGCCTCAGCGGAAATGGGCCTCATCTCGCCTGGAGGGCATAACCTCCTGGATTTTCTCGAGTTGCGGCAGGTGCTCTCGACTTACGACGGGGACCTCAGGGAACCGCTCTGGTGGCCTCAGGAAAGGCCAGTCCCCATGCGAGTTCCTCGGGGGCCTCTCGGGATTCCTCTCCCGTCGATGCCGGGGCCTAAGACCTTGTGTGGAGTCGGGGCCGGAACCTGAGGATTCCTCTCCAGTGCTGACATTAATCTTGGTGTACTTCTGGAGTCTCCCCAGGGGAGTCAGTCCTCGTCTCGAATGCGGGCATGCACTTGCGCTTTCCTCCAGAGCGGTAGCAGCAGTGTCACGCAGTCCGCCGCGTGGATCAATGGATCTATGGTTTTCCCTCGAGTCTTTCCCACGAGGCTTTCCCACGAGGCTTTCCCACAGGGCTGTCCCACGTGCACACGTGGTGGGAGTCGATCCTCGGCTTGAACGTCAAGGCAGTGCAGGGAAAACAGGT
This sequence comes from Ovis canadensis, assembly GCF_042477335.2. Taxonomy (NCBI): domain Eukaryota; kingdom Metazoa; phylum Chordata; class Mammalia; order Artiodactyla; family Bovidae; genus Ovis; species Ovis canadensis. Next base: position 4,670,780 of record NC_091261.1, on the reverse strand, counting down.
TCCTCTGGAATGGACTGACACATCTGGGGGACTCTTGGAATGGTGGCACGACCCTGGAGTTCCTCTCGCCTTTCCTGTGGAGAGCGCCTCCTCTTGAGATGCGACGGGAACGCCGGGAATTCTTTCCCTACGAAACAGGGAAAGGATCCCTCATCTCGAGCTAGGAGGCGGAAACGGGGCTCCCCTGGATGTGTGCGGGACCCCACGTGCTTCCTCTCGAGTGGAGACGGGTATGTCTGGGAACTTCTTGAGTTGCAGCAACGGTGTGAAGGACCCTTTGGAAGTTCCAGTGGTTAGATGTGATTGGCCTCGAGAAGCCTCAGCGGAAATGGGCCTCATCTCGCCTGGAGGGCAAAACCTCCTGGATTTTCTCGAGTTGCGGCAGGTGCTCTCGACTTACGACGGGGACCTCAGGGACCCGCTCTGGTGGCCTCAGGAAAGGCCAGTCCCCATGCGAGTTCCTCGGGGGTGTCTCGGGATTCCTCTCCCGTCGATGCCGGGGCCTAAGACCTTGTGTGGAGTCGGGGCCGGAACCTGAGGATTCCTCTCCAGTGCTGACATGGATCTTGGGGTACTTCTGGAGTCTCCCCAGGGAAGTCAGTCCTCGTCTCGAATGCGGGCATGCACTTGCGCTTTCCTCCAGAGCGGTAGCAGCAGTGTCACGCAGTCCGCGGCGTGGATCAAAGGATCTATGGTTTTCCCTCGAGTCTTTCCCACGAGGCTTTCCCACAGGGCTGTCCCACGTGCACACGTGGTGGGAGTCGATCCTCGGCTTGAACGTCAAGGCAGTGCAGGGAAAACAGGTTCCTCTGGAATGGACTGACACATCTGGGGGACTCTTGGAATGGTGGCACGACCCTGGAGTTCCTCTCGCCTTTCCTGTGGAGAGCGCCTCCTCTTGAGATGCGACGGGAACGCCGGGAATTCTTTCCCTACGAAACAGGGAAAGGATCCCTCATCTCGAGGTAGCAGGCGGAAACGAGGCTCCCCTGGATGTCTGCGGGACACCACGTGCTTCCTCTCGAGTGGAGACGGGTATGTCGGGGAACTTCTTGAGTTGCAGCAACGGTGTGAAGGACCCTTTGGAAGTTCCAGTGGTTAGATGTGATTGGCCTCGAGAAGCCTCAGCGGAAATGGGCCTCATCTCGCCTGGAGGGCAAAACCTCCTGGATTATCTCGAGTTGCGGCAGGTGCTCTCGACTTACGACGGGGACCTCAGGGACCCGCTCTGGTGGCCTCAGGAAAGGCCAGTCCCCATGCGAGTTCCTCGGGGGCCTCTCGGGATTCCTCTCCCGTGGATGCCGGGGCCTAAGACCTTGTGTGGAGTCGGGGCCGGAACCTGAGGATTCCTCTCCAGTGCTGACATGGATCTTGGGGTACTTCTGGAGTCTCCCCAGGGGAGTCAGTCCTCGTCTCGAATGCGGGCATGCACTTGCGCTTTCCTCCAGAGCGGTAGCAGCAGTGTCACGCAGTCCGCCGCGTGAATCAAAGGATCTATGGTTTTACCTCGAGTCTTTCCCACGAGGCTTTCCCACGAGGCTTTCCCACAGGGCTGTCCCACGTGCACACGTGGTAGGAGTCGATCCTCGGCTTCAACGTCAAGGCAGTGCAGGGAAAACAGGTTCCTCTGGAATGGACTGACACATCTGGGGGACTCTTGGAATGGTGGCACGACCCTGGAGTTCCTCTCGCCTTTCCTGTGGAGAGCGCCTCCTCTTGAGATGCGCCGGGAACGCCGGGAATTCTTTCCCTACGAAACAGGGAAAGGATCCCTCATCTCGAGCTAGGAGGCGGAAACGGGGCTCCCCTGGATGTGTGCGGGACACCACGTGCTTCCTCTCGAGTGCAGACGGGTATGTCGGGGAACTTCTTGAGTTGCAGCAAGGGTGTGAAGGACCCTTTGGAATGTCCAGTGGTTAGATGTGATTGGCCTCGAGAAGCCTCAGCGGAAATGGGCCTCATCTCGCCTGGAGGGCAAAACCTCCTGGATTTTCTCGAGTTGCGGCAGGTGCTGTCGACTTACGACGGGGACCTCAGGGACCCGCTCTGGTGGCCTCAGGAAAGGCCAGTCCCCATGCGAGTTCCTCGGGGGCCTCTCGGGATTCCTCTCCGGTCGATGCCGGGGCCTAAGACCTTGTGTGGAGTCGGGGCCGGAACCTGAGGATTCCTCTCCAGTGCTGACATGGATCTTGGGGTACTTCTGGAGTCTCCCCAGGGGAGTCAGTCCTCGTCTCGAATGCGGGCATGCACTTGCGCTTTCCTCCAGAGCGGTAGCAGCAGTCTCACGCAGTCCGCCGCGTGGATCAAAGGATCTATGGTTTTCCCTCGAGTCTTTCCCACGAGGCTTTCCCACGAGGCTTTCCCACAGGGCTGTCCCACGTGCACACGTGGTGGGAGTCGATCCTCGGCTTGAACGTCAAGGCAGTGCAGGGAAAACAGGTTCCTCTGGAATGGACTGACACATCTGGGGGACTCTTGGAATGGTGGCACGACCCGGGAGTTCCTCTCGCCTTTCCTGTGGAGAGCGCCTCCTCTTGAGATGCGACGGGAACGCCGGGAATTCTTTCCCTACGAAACAGGGAAAGGATCCCTCATCTCGAGGTAGGAGGCGGAAACGAGGCTCCCCTGGATGTCTGTGGGACACCACGTGCTTCCTCTCGAGTGGAGACGGGTATGTCGGGGAACTTCTTGAGTTGCAGCAACGGTGTGAAGGACCCTTTGGAAGTTCCAGTGGTTAGATGTGATTGGCCTCGAGAAGCCTCAGCGGAAATGTGCCTCATCTCGCCTGGAGGGCAAAACCTTCTGGATTTTCTCGAGTTGCGGCAGGTGCTCTCGAATTACGACGGGGACCTCAGGGACCCGCTCTGGTGGCCTCAGGAAAGGCCAGTCCCCATGCGAGTTCCTCGGGGGCCTCTCGGGATTCCTCTCCCGTGGATGCCGGGGCCTAAGACCTTGTGTGGAGTCGGGGCCGGAACCTGAGGATTCCTCTCCAGTGCTGACATGGATCTTGGGGTACTTCTGGAGTCTCCCCAGGGGAGTCAGTCCTCGTCTCGAATGCGGGCATGCACTTGCGCTTTCCTCCAGAGCGGTAGCAGCAGTGTCACACAGTCCGCCGCGTGGATCAAAGGATCTATGGTTTTCCCTCGAGTCTTTCCCACGAGGCTTTCCCACAGGGCTGTCCCACGTGCACACGTGGTGGGAGTCGATCCTCGGCTTGAACGTCAAGGCAGTGCAGGGAAAACAGGTTCCTCTGGAATGGACTGACACATCTGAGGGACTCTTGGAATGGTGGCACGACCCTGGAGTTCCTCTCGCCTTTCCTGTGGAGAGCGCCTCCTCTTGAGATGCGACGGGAACGCCGGGAATTCTTTCCCTACCAAACAGGGAAAGGATCCCTCATCTCGAGCTAGGAGGCGGAAACGGGGCTCCCCTGGATGTGTGCGGGACCCCACGTGCTTCCTCTCGAGTGGAGACGGGTATGTCGGGGAACTTCTTGAGTTGCAGCAAGGGTGTGAAGGACCCTTTGGAAGTTCCAGTGGTTAGATGTGATTGGCCTCTAGCAGCCTCAGCGGAAATGGGCCTCATCTCGCCTGGAGGTGAAAACCTCCTGGATTTTCTCGAGGTGCGGCAGGTGCTCTCGACTTACGACGGGGACCTCAGGGACCCGCTCTGGTGGCCTCAGGAAAGGCCAGTCCCCATGCGATTTCCTCGGGGGCCTCTCGGGATTCCTCTCCCGTCGATGCCGGGGCCTAAGACCTTGTGTGGAGTCGGGGCCGGAACCTGAGGATTCCTCTCCAGTGCTGACATGGATCTTCGGGTAATTCTGGAGTCTCCCCAGGGGAGTCAGTCCTCGTCTCGAATGCGGGCATGCACTTGCGCTTCCTCCAGAGCGGTAGCAGCAGTGTCACGCAGTCCGCCGCGTGGATCAAAGGATCTATGGTTTTCCCTCGAGTCTTTCCCACGAGGCTTTCCCACGAGGCTTTCCCACAGGGCTGTCCCACGTGCACACGTGGTGGGAGTCGATCCTCGGCTTGAACGTCAAGGCAGTGCAGGGAAAACAGGATCCTCTGGAACGGACTGACACATCTGGGGTACTCTTGGAATGGTGGCATGACCCTGGAGTTCCTCTCGCCTTTCCTGTGGAGAGCCCCTCCTCTTGAGATGCGACGGGAACGCCGGGAATTCTTTCCCTACGAAACAGGGAAAGGATCCCTCATCTCGAGCTAGGAGGCGGAAACGGAGCACCCCTGGATGTGTGCGGGACCCCACGTGCTTCCTCTCGAGTGGAGACGGGTATGTCGGGGAACTTCTTGAGTTGCAGCAACGGTGTGAAGGACCCTTTGGAAGTTCCAGTGGTTAGATGTGATTGGCCTCGAGAAGCCTCAGCGGAAATGGGCCTCATCTCGCCTGGAGGGCATAACCTCCTGGATTTTCTCGAGTTGCGGCAGGTGCTCTCGACTTACGACGGGGACCTCAGGGAACCGCTCTGGTGGCCTCAGGAAAGGCCAGTCCCCATGCGAGTTCCTCGGGGGCCTCTCGGGATTCCTCTCCCGTCGATGCCGGGGCCTAAGACCTTGTGTGGAGTCGGGGCCGGAACCTGAGGATTCCTCTCCAGTGCTGACATTAATCTTGGTGTACTTCTGGAGTCTCCCCAGGGGAGTCAGTCCTCGTCTCGAATGCGGGCATGCACTTGCGCTTTCCTCCAGAGCGGTAGCAGCAGTGTCACGCAGTCCGCCGCGTGGATCAATGGATCTATGGTTTTCCCTCGAGTCTTTCCCACGAGGCTTTCCCACGAGGCTTTCCCACAGGGCTGTCCCACGTGCACACGTGGTGGGAGTCGATCCTCGGCTTGAACGTCAAGGCAGTGCAGGGAAAACAGGTTCCTCTGGAATGGACTGACACATCTGGGGGACTCTTGGAATGGTGGCACGACCCTGGAGTTCCTCTCGCCTTTCCTGTGGAGAGCGCCTCCTCTTGAGATGCGACGGGAACGCCGGGAATTCTTTCCCTACGAAACAGGGAAAGGATCCCTCATCTCGAGCTAGGAGGCGGAAACGGGGCTCCCCTGGATGTGTGCGGGACCCCACGTGCTTCCTCTCGAGTGGAGACGGGTATGTCTGGGAACTTCTTGAGTTGCAGCAACGGTGTGAAGGACCCTTTGGAAGTTCCAGTGGTTAGATGTGATTGGCCTCGAGAAGCCTCAGCGGAAATGGGCCTCATCTCGCCTGGAGGGCAAAACCTCCTGGATTTTCTCGAGTTGCGGCAGGTGCTCTCGACTTACGACGGGGACCTCAGGGACCCGCTCTGGTGGCCTCAGGAAAGGCCAGTCCCCATGCGAGTTCCTCGGGGGTGTCTCGGGATTCCTCTCCCGTCGATGCCGGGGCCTAAGACCTTGTGTGGAGTCGGGGCCGGAACCTGAGGATTCCTCTCCAGTGCTGACATGGATCTTGGGGTACTTCTGGAGTCTCCCCAGGGAAGTCAGTCCTCGTCTCGAATGCGGGCATGCACTTGCGCTTTCCTCCAGAGCGGTAGCAGCAGTGTCACGCAGTCCGCGGCGTGGATCAAAGGATCTATGGTTTTCCCTCGAGTCTTTCCCACGAGGCTTTCCCACAGGGCTGTCCCACGTGCACACGTGGTGGGAGTCGATCCTCGGCTTGAACGTCAAGGCAGTGCAGGGAAAACAGGTTCCTCTGGAATGGACTGACACATCTGGGGGACTCTTGGAATGGTGGCACGACCCTGGAGTTCCTCTCGCCTTTCCTGTGGAGAGCGCCTCCTCTTGAGATGCGACGGGAACGCCGGGAATTCTTTCCCTACGAAACAGGGAAAGGATCCCTCATCTCGAGCTAGGAGGCGGAAACGGGGCTCCCCTGGATGTGTGCGGGACACCACGTGCTTCCTCTCGACTGCAGACGGGTATGTCGGGGAACTTCTTGAGTTGCAGCAAGGGTGTGAAGGACCCTTTGGAATGTCCAGTGGTTAGATGTGATTGGCCTCGAGAAGCCTCAGCGGAAATGGGCCTCATCTCGCCTGGAGGGCAAAACCTCCTTGATTTTCTCGAGTTGCGGCAGGTGCTGTCGACTTACGACGGGGACCTCAGGGACCCGCTCTGGTGGCCTCAGGAAAGGCCAGTCCCCATGCGAGTTCCTCGGGGGCCTCTCGGGATTCCTCTCCGGTCGATGCCGGGGCCTAAGACCTTGTGTGGAGTCGGGGCCGGAACCTGAGGATTCCTCTCCAGTGCTGACATGGATCTTGGGGTACTTCTGGAGTCTCCCCAGGGGAGTCAGTCCTCGTCTCGAATGCGGGCATGCACTTGCGCTTTCCTCCAGAGCGGTAGCAGCAGTCTCACGCAGTCCGCCGCGTGGATCAAAGGATCTATGGTTTTCCCTCGAGTCTTTCCCACGAGGCTTTCCCACGAGGCTTTCCCACAGGGCTGTCCCACGTGCACACGTGGTGGGAGTCGATCCTCGGCTTGAACGTCAAGGCAGTGCAGGGAAAACAGGTTCCTCTGGAATGGACTGACACATCTGGGGGACTCTTGGAATGGTGGCACGACCCGGGAGTTCCTCTCGCCTTTCCTGTGGAGAGCGCCTCCTCTTGAGATGCGACGGGAACGCCGGGAATTCTTTCCCTACGAAACAGGGAAAGGATCCCTCATCTCGAGGTAGGAGGCGGAAACGAGGCTCCCCTGGATGTCTGTGGGACACCACGTGCTTCCTCTCGAGTGGAGACGGGTATGTCGGGGAACTTCTTGAGTTGCAGCAACGGTGTGAAGGACCCTTTGGAAGTTCCAGTGGTTAGATGTGATTGGCCTCGAGAAGCCTCAGCGGAAATGGGCCTCATCTCGCCTGGAGGGCAAAACCTTCTGGATTTTCTCGAGTTGCGGCAGGTGCTCTCGACTTACGACGGGGACCTCAGGAACCCGCTCTGGTGGCCTCAGGAAAGGCCAGTCCCCATGCGAGTTCCTCGTGGGCCTCTCGGGATTCCTCTCCCGTGGATGCCGGGGCCTAAGACCTTGTGTGGAGTCGGGGCCGGAACCTGAGGATTCCTCTCCAGTGCTGACATGGATCTTGGGGTACTTCTGGAGTCTCCCCAGGGGAGTCAGTCCTCGTCTCGAATGCGGGCATGCACTTGCGCTTTCCTCCAGAGCGGTAGCAGCAGTGTCACGCAGTCCGCCGCGTGAATCAAAGGATCTATGGTTTTCCCTCGAGTCTTTCCCACGAGGCTTTCCCACGAGGCTTTCCCACAGGGCTGTCCCACGTGCACACGTGGTGGGAGTCGATCCTCGGCTTCAACGTCAAGGCAGTGCAGGGAAAACAGGTTCCTCTGGAATGGACTGACACATCTGGGGGACTCTTGGAATGGTGGCACGACCCTGGAGTTCCTCTCGCCTTTCCTGTGGAGAGCGCCTCCTCTTGAGATGCGCGGGGAACGCCGGGAATTCTTTCCCTACGAAACAGGGAAAGGATCCCTCATCTTGAGCTTGGAGGCGGAAACGGGGCTCCCCTGGATGTGTGCGGGACCCCACGTGCTTCCTCTCTAGTGGAGACGGGTATGTCGGGGAACTTCTTGAGTTGCAGCAAGGGTGTGAAGGACCCTTTGGAATATCCAGTTGTTAGATGTGATTGGCTTCGAGAAGCCTCAGCGGAAATGGGCCTCATCTCGCCTGGAGGGCAAAACCTCCTGGATTTTCTCGAGTTGCGGCAGGTGCTGTCGACTTACGACGGGGACCTCAGGGACCCGCTCTGGTGGCCTCAGGAAAGGCCAGTCCCCATGCGAGTTCCTCGGGGGCCTCTCGCGATTCCTCTCCCGTCGATGCCGGGGCCTAAGACCTTGTGTGGAGTCGGGGCCGGAACCTGAGGATTACTCTCCAGTGCTGACATTAATCTTGGTGTACTTCTGGAGTCTCCCCAGGGGAGTCAGTCCTCGTCTCGAATGCGGGCATGCACTTGCGCTTTCCTCCAGAGCGGTAGCAGCAGTGTCACCCAGTCTGCCGCGTGGATCAAAGGATCTATGGTTTTCCCTCGAGTCTTTCCCACGAGTCTTTCCCACGAGGCTTTCCCACAGGGCTGTCCCACGTGCACACGTGGTGGGAGTCGATCCTCGGCTTGAACGTCAAGGCAGTGCAGGGAAAACAGGTTCCTCTGGAATGGACTGACACATCTGGGGGACTCTTGGAATGGTGGCACGACCCTGGAGTTCCTCTCGCCTTTTCTGTGGAGAGCGCCTCCTCTTGAGATGCGACGGGAACGCCGGGAATTCTTTCCCTACGAAACAGGGAAAGGATCCCTCATCTCGAGGTAGGAGGCGGAAACGAGGCTCCCCTGGATGTCTGCGGGACACCACGTGCTTCCTTCGAGTGGAGACGGGTATGTCGGGGAACTTCTTGAGTTGCAGCAACGGTGTGAAGGACCCTTTGGAAGTTCCAGTGGTTAGATGTGATTGGCCTCGAGAAGCCTCAGCGGAAATTGGCCTCATCTCGCCTGGAGGGCAAAACCTCCTGGATTTTCTCGAGTTCCGGCAGGTGCTCTCGACTAACGACGGGGACCTCAGGGACCCTCTCTGGTGGCCTCAGGAAAGGCCAGTCCCCATGCGAGTTCCTCGGGGGCGTCTCAGGATTCCTCTCCCGTCGATGCCGGGGCCTAAGACCTTGTGTGGAGTCGGGGCCGGAACCTGAGGATTCCTCTCCAGTGCTGACATGGATCTTGGGGTACTTCTGGAGTCTCCCCAGGGGAGTCAGTCCTCGTCTCGAATGCGGGCATGCACTTGCGCTTTCCTCCAGAGCGGTAGCAGCAGTGTCACGCAGTCCGCCGTGTGGATCAACGGATCTATGGTTTTCCCTCGAGTTTTTCCCACGAGGCTTTCCCACGAGGCTTTCCCACAGGGCTGTCCCACGTGCACACGTGGTGGGAGTCGATCCTCGGCTTCAACGTCAAGGCAGTGCAGGGAAAACAGGTTCCTCTGGAATGGACTGACACATCTGGGGGACTCTTGGAATGGTGGCACGACCCTGGAGTTCCTCTCGCCTTTCCTGTGGAGAGCGCCTCCTCTTGAGATGCGCCGGGAACGCCGGGAATTCTTTCCCTACGAAACAGGGAAAGGATCCCTCATCTTGAGCTAGGAGGCGGAAACGGGGCTCCCCTGGATGTGTGCGGGACACAACGTGCTTCCTCTCTAGTGGAGACGGGTATGTCGGGGAACTTCTTGAGTTGCAGCAAGGGTGTGAAGGACCCTTTGGAATGTCCAATGGTTAGATGTGATTGGCTTCGAGAAGCCTCGGCGGAAATGGGCCTCATCTCGCCTGGAGGGCAAAACCTCCTGGATTTTCTCGAGTTGCGGCAGGTGCTGTCGACTTACGACGGGGACCTCAGGGACCCGCTCTGGTGGCCTCAGGAAAGGCCAGTCCCCATGCGAGTTCCTCGGGGGCCTCTCGGGATTCCTCTCCCGTCGATGCCGGGGCCTAAGACCTTGTGTGGAGTCGGGGCCGGAACCTGAGGATTCCTCTCCAGTGCTGACATGGATCTTGGGGTACTTCTGGAGTCTCCCCAGGGGAGTCAGTCCTCGTCTCGAATGCGGGCATGCACTTGCGCTTTCCTCCAGAGCGGTAGCAGCAGTGTCACGCAGTCCGCCGCGTGGATCAAAGGATCTATGGTTTTCCCTCGAGTCTTTCCCATGAGGCTTTCCCACGAGGCTTTCCCACAGGGCTGTCCCACGTGCACACGTGGTGGGAGTCGATCCTCGGCTTGAACGTCAAGGCAGTGCAGGGAAAACAGGTTCCTCTGGAATGGACTGACACATCTGGGGGACTCTTGGAATGGTGGCACGACCCTGGAGTTCCTCTCGCCTTTCCTGTGGAGAGCGCCTCCTCTTGAGATGCGACGGGAACGCCGGGAATTCTGTCCCTACGAAACAGGGAAAGGATCCCTCATCTCGAGCTAGGAGGCGGAAACGGGGCTCCCCTGGATGTGTGCGGGACCACACGTGCTTCCTCTCGAGTGGAGACGGGTATGTCTGGGAACTTCTTGAGTTGCAGCAACGGTGTGAAGGACCCTTTGGAAGTTCCAGTGGTTAGATGTGATTGGCCACGAGAAGCCTCAGCGGAAATGGGCCTCATCTCGCCTGGAGGGCAAAACCTCCTGGATTTTCTCGAGTTGCGGCAGGTGCTCTCGACTTACGACGGGGACCTCAGGGACCCGCTCTGGTGGCCTCAGGAAAGGCCAGTCCCCATGCGAGTTCCTCGGGGGCCTCTCGGGATTCCTCTCCCGTCGATGCCGGGGCCTAAGACCTTGTGTGGAGTCGGGGCCGGAACCTGAGGATTCCTCTCCAGTGCTGACATTAATCTTGGTGTACTTCTGGAGTCTCCCCAGGGGAGTCAGTCCTCGTCTCGAATGCGGGCATGCACTTGCGCTTTCCTCCAGAGCGGTAGCAGCAGTGTCACGCAGTCTGCCGCGTGGATCAAAGGATCTATGGTTTTCCCTCGAGTCTTTCCCACGAGGCTTTCCCACGAGGCTTTCCCACAGGGCTGTCCCACGTGCACACGTGGTGGGAGTCGATCCTCGGCTTGAACGTCAAGGCAGTGCAGGGAAAACAGGTTCCTCTGGAATGGACTGACACATCTGGGGGACTCTTGGAATGGTGTCACGACCCTGGAGTTCCTCTCGCCTTTACTGTGGAGAGCGCCTCCTCTTGAGATGCGACGGGAACGCCGGGAATTCTTTCCCTACGAAACAGGGAAAGGATCCCTCATCTCGAGCTAGGAGGCGGAAACGGGGCTCCCCTGGATGTCTGCGGGACACCACGTGCTTCCTCTCGAGTGGAGACGGGTATGTCGGGGAACTTCTTGAGTTGCAGCAACGGTGTGAGGACCCTTTGGAAGTTCAAGTGGTTAGATGTGATTGGCTTCGAGAAGCCTCAGCGGAAATGGGCCTCATCTCGCCTGGAGGGCAAAACCTCCTGGATTTTCTCGAGTTGCGGCAGGTGCTCTCGACTTACGACGGGGACCTCAGGGACCCGCTCTGGTGGCCTCAGGAAAGGCCAGTCCCCATGCGAGTTCCTCGGGGGCGTCTCGGGATTCCTCTCCCGTGGATGCCGGGGCCTAAGACCTTGTGTGGAGTCGGGGCCGGAACCTGAGGATTCCTCTCCAGTGCTGACATGGATCTTGGGGTACTTCTGGAGTCTCCCCAGGGGAGTCAGTCCTCGTCTCGAATGCGGGCATGCACTTGCGCTTTCCTCCAGAGCGGTAGCAGCAGTGTCACGCAGTCCGCCGCGTGGATCAAAGGATCTATGGTTTTCCCCCGAGTCTTTCCCACGAGGCTTTCCCACGAGGCTTTCCCAAAGGGCTGTCCCACGTGCACACGTGGTGGGAGTCGATCCTCGGCTTGAACGTCAAGGCAGTGCAGGGAAAACAGGTTCCTCTGGAATGGACTGACACATCTGGGGGACTCTTGGAATGGTGTCTCAACCCTGGAGTTCCTCTCGCCTTTCCTGTGGAGAGCGCCTCCTCTTGAGATGCGACGGGAACGCCGGGAATTCTTTCCCTACGAAACAGGGAAAGGATCCCTCATCTCGAGCCAGGAGGCGGAAACGGGGCTCCCCTGGATGTGTGCGGGACCCCACGTGCTTCCTCTCGAGTGGAGACGGGTATGTCGGGGACCTTCTTGAGTTGCAGCAAGGGTGTGAAGGACCCTTTGGAAGTTCCAGTGGTTAGACGTGATTAGCCTCGAGAAGCCTCAGCGGAAATGGGCCTCATCTCGCCTGGAGGGCAAAACCGCCTGGATTTTCTCGAGTTGCGGCAGGTGCTCTCGACTTACGACGGGGACCTCAGGGACCCGCTCTGGTGGCCTCAGGAAAGGCCAGTCCCCATGCGAGTTCCTCGGGGGCCTCTCGGGATTCCTCTCCGGTCGATGCCGGGGCCTAAGACCTTGTGTGGAGTCGGGGCCGGAACCTGAGGATTCCTCTCCAGTGCTGACATGGATCTTGGGGTACTTCTGGAGTCTCCCCAGGGGAGTCAGTCCTCGTCTCGAATGCGGGCATGCACTTGCGCTTTCCTCCAGAGCGGTAGCAGCAGTCTCACGCAGTCCGCCGCGTGGATCAAAGGATCTATGGTTTTCCCTCGAGTCTTTCCCACGAGGCTTTCCCACGAGGCTTTCCCACAGGGCTGTCCCACGTGCACACGTGGTGGGAGTCGATCCTCGGCTTGAACGTCAAGGCAGTGCAGGGAAAACAGGTTCCTCTGGAATGGACTGACACATCTGGGGGACTCTTGGAATGGTGGCACGACCCGGGAGTTCCTCTCGCCTTTCCTGTGGAGAGCGCCTCCTCTTGAGATGCGACGGGAACGCCGGGAATTCTTTCCCTACGAAACAGGGAAAGGATCCCTCATCTCGAGGTAGGAGGCGGAAACGAGGCTCCCCTGGATGTCTGTGGGACACCACGTGCTTCCTCTCGAGTGGAGACGGGTATGTCGGGGAACTTCTTGAGTTGCAGCAACGGTGTGAAGGACCCTTTGGAAGTTCCAGTGGTTAGATGTGATTGGCCTCGAGAAGCCTCAGCGGAAATGGGCCTCATCTCGCCTGGAGGGCAAAACCTTCTGGATTTTCTCGAGTTGCGGCAGGTGCTCTCGACTTACGACGGGGACCTCAGGGACCCGCTCTGGTGGCCTCAGGAAAGGCCAGTCCCCATGCGAGTTCCTCGGGGGCCTCTCGGGATTCCTCTCCCGTCGATGCCGGGGCCTAAGACCTTGTGTGGAGTCGGGGCCGGAACCTGAGGATTCCTCTCCAGTGCTGACATGGATCTTGGGGTACTTCTGGAGTCTCCCCAGGGGAGTCAGTCCTCGTCTCGAATGCGGGCATGCACTTGCGCTTTCCTCCAGAGCGGTAGCAGCAGTGTCACGCAGTCCGCCGCGTGGATCAAAGGATCTATGGTTTTCCCTCGAGTCTTTCCCATGAGGCTTTCCCACGAGGCTTTCCCACAGGGCTGTCCCACGTGCACACGTGGTGGGAGTCGATCCTCGGCTTGAACGTCAAGGCAGTGCAGGGAAAACAGGTTCCTCTGGAATGGACTGACACATCTGGGGGACTCTTGGAATGGTGGCACGACCCTGGAGTTCCTCTCGCCTTTCCTGTGGAGAGCGCCTCCTCTTGAGATGCGACGGGAACGCCGGGAATTCTTTCCCTACGAAACAGGGAAAGGATCCCTCATCTCGAGCTAGGAGGCGGAAACGGGGCTCCCCTGGATGTGTGCGGGACCACACGTGCTTCCTCTCGAGTGGAGACGGGTATGTCTGGGAACTTCTTGAGTTGCAGCAACGGTGTGAAGGACCCTTTGGAAGTTCCAGTGGTTAGATGTGATTGGCCACGAGAAGCCTCAGCGGAAATGGGCCTCATCTCGCCTGGAGGGCAAAACCTCCTGGATTTTCTCGAGTTGCGGCAGGTGCTCTCGACTTACGACGGGGACCTCAGGGACCCGCTCTGGTGGCCTCAGGAAAGGCCAGTCCCCATGCGAGTTCCTCGGGGGCGTCTCGGGATTCCTCTCCCGTGGATGCCGGGGCCTAAGACCTTGTGTGGAGTCGGGGCCGGAACCTGAGGATTCCTCTCCAGTGCTGACATGGATCTTGGGGTACTTCTGGAGTCTCCCCAGGGGAGTCAGTCCTCGTCTCGAATGCGGGCATGCACTTGCGCTTTCCTCCAGAGCGGTAGCAGCAGTGTCACGCAGTCCGCCGCGTGGATCAAAGGATCTATGGTTTTCCCCCGAGTCTTTCCCACGAGGCTTTCCCACGAGGCTTTCCCACAGGGCTGTCCCACGTGCACACGTGGTGGGAGTCGATCCTCGGCTTGAACGTCAAGGCAGTGCAGGGAAAACAGGTTCCTCTGGAATGGACTGACACATCTGGGGGACTCTTGGAATGGTGTCACGACCCTGGAGTTCCTCTCGCCTTTCCTGTGGAGAGCGCCTCCTCTTGAGATGCGACGGGAACGCCGGGAATTCTTTCCCTACGAAACAGGGAAAGGATCCCTCATCTCGAGCTAGGAGGCGGAAACGGGGCTCCCCTGGATGTCTGCGGGACACCACGTGCTTCCTCTCGAGTGGAGACGGGTATGTCGGGGAACTTCTTGAGTTGCAGCAACGGTGTGAAGGACCCTTTGGAAGTTCAAGTGGTTAGATGTGATTGGCTTCGAGAAGCCTCAGCGGAAATGGGCCTCATCTCGCCTGGAGGGCAAAACCTCCTGGATTTTCTCGAGTTGCGGCAGGTGCTCTCGACTTACGACGGGGACCTCAGGGACCCGCTCTGGTGGCCTCAGGAAAGGCCAGTCCCCATGCGAGTTCCTCGGGGGCGTCTCGGGATTCCTCTCCCGTGGATGCCGGGGCCTAAGACCTTGTGTGGAGTCGGGGCCGGAACCTGAGGATTCCTCTCCAGTGCTGACATGGATCTTGGGGTACTTCTGGAGTCTCCCCAGGGGAGTCAGTCCTCGTCTCGAATGCGGGCATGCACTTGCGCTTTCCTCCAGAGCGGTAGCAGCAGTGTCACGCAGTCCGCCGCGTGGATCAAAGGATCTATGGTTTTCCCCCGAGTCTTTCCCACGAGGCTTTCCCACGAGGCTTTCCCACAGGGCTGTCCCACGTGCACACGTGGTGGGAGTCGATCCTCGGCTTGAACGTCAAGGCAGTGCAGGGAAAACAGGTTCCTCTGGAATGGACTGACACATCTGGGGGACTCTTGGAATGGTGTCTCAACCCTGGAGTTCCTCTCGCCTTTCCTGTGGAGAGCGCCTCCTCTTGAGATGCGACGGGAACGCCGGGAATTCTTTCCCTACGAAACAGGGAAAGGATCCCTCATCTCGAGCCAGGAGGCGGAAACGGGGCTCCCCTGGATGTGTGCGGGACCCCACGTGCTTCCTCTCGAGTGGAGACGGGTATGTCGGGGACCTTCTTGAGTTGCAGCAAGGGTGTGAAGGACCCTTTGGAAGTTCCAGTGGTTAGATGTGATTAGCCTCGAGAAGCCTCAGCGGAAATGGGCCTCATCTCGCCTGGAGGGCAAAACCGCCTGGATTTTCTCGAGTTGCGGCAGGTGCTCTCGACTTACGACGGGGACCTCAGGGACCCGCTCTGGTGGCCTCAGGAAAGGCCAGTCCCCATGCGAGTTCCTCGGGGGCCTCTCGGGATTCCTCTCCGGTCGATGCCGGGGCCTAAGACCTTATGTGGAGTCGGGGCCGGAACCTGAGGATTCCTCTCCAGTGCTGACATGGATCTTGGGGTACTTCTGGAGTCTCCCCAGGGGAGTCAGTCCTCGTCTCGAATGCGGGCATGCACTTGCGCTTTCCTCCAGAGCGGTAGCAGCAGTGTCACGCAGTCCGCCGCGTGGATCAAAGGATCTATGGTTTTCCCCCGAGTCTTTCCCACGAGGCTTTCCCACGAGGCTTTCCCACAGGGCTGTCCCACGTGCACACGTGGTGGGAGTCGATCCTCGGCTTGAACGTCAAGGCAGTGCAGGGAAAACAGGTTCCTCTGGAATGGACTGACACATCTGGGGGACTCTTGGAATGGTGTCTCAACCCTGGAGTTCCTCTCGCCTTTCCTGTGGAGAGCGCCTCCTCTTGAGATGCGACGGGAACGCCGGGAATTCTTTCCCTACGAAACAGGGAAAGGATCCCTCATCTCGAGCCAGGAGGCGGAAACGGGGCTCCCCTGGATGTGTGCGGGACCCCACGTGCTTCCTCTCGAGTGGAGACGGGTATGTCGGGGACCTTCTTGAGTTGCAGCAAGGGTGTGAAGGACCCTTTGGAAGTTCCAGTGGTTAGATGTGATTAGCCTCGAGAAGCCTCAGCGGAAATGGGCCTCATCTCGCCTGGAGGGCAAAACCGCCTGGATTTTCTCGAGTTGCGGCAGGTGCTCTCGACTTACGACGGGGACCTCAGGGACCCGCTCTGGTGGCCTCAGGAAAGGCCAGTCCCCATGCGAGTTCCTCGGGGGCCTCTCGGGATTCCTCTCCGGTCGATGCCGGGGCCTAAGACCTTATGTGGAGTCGGGGCCGGAACCTGAGGATTCCTCTCCAGTGCTGACATGGATCTTGGGGTACTTCTGGAGTCTCCCCAGGGGAGTCAGTCCTCGTCTCGAATGCGGGCATGCACTTGCGCTTTCCTCCAGAGCGGTAGCAGCAGTCTCACGCAGTCCGCCGCGTGGATCAAAGGATCTATGGTTTTCCCTCGAGTCTTTCCCACGAGGCTTTCCCACGAGGCTTTCCCACAGGGCTGTCCCACGTGCACACGTGGTGGGAGTCGATCCTCGGCTTGAACGTCAAGGCAGTGCAGGGAAAACAGGTTCCTCTGGAATGGACTGACACATCTGGGGGACTCTTGGAATGGTGGCACGACCCGGGAGTTCCTCTCGCCTTTCCTGTGGAGAGCGCCTCCTCTTGAGATGCGACGGGAACGCCGGGAATTCTTTCCCTACGAAACAGGGAAAGGATCCCTCATCTCGAGGTAGGAGGCGGAAACGAGGCTCCCCTGGATGTCTGTGGGACACCACGTGCTTCCTCTCGAGTGGAGACGGGTATGTCGGGGAACTTCTTGAGTTGCAGCAACGGTGTGAAGGACCCTTTGGAAGTTCCAGTGGTTAGATGTGATTGGCCTCGAGAAGCCTCATCGGAAATGGGCCTCATCTCGCCTGGAGGGCAAAACCTTCTGGATTTTCTCGAGTTGCGGCAGGTGCTCTCGACTTACGACGGGGACCTCAGGGACCCGCTCTGGTGGCCTCAGGAAAGGCCAGTCCCCATGCGAGTTCCTCGGGGGCCTCTCGGGATTCCTCTCCCGTGGATGCCGGGGCCTAAGACCTTGTGTGGAGTCGGGGCCGGAACCTGAGGATTCCTCTCCAGTGCTGACATGGATCTTGGGGTACTTCTGGAGTCTCCCCAGGGGAGTCAGTCCTCGTCTCGAATGCGGGCATGCACTTGCGCTTTCCTCCAGAGCGGTAGCAGCAGTGTCACGCAGTCCGCCGCGTGAATCAAAGGATCTATGGTTTTCCCTCGAGTCTTTCCCACGAGGCTTTCCCACGAGGCTTTCCCACAGGGCTGTCCCACGTGCACACGTGGTGGGAGTCGATCCTCGGCTTCAACGTCAAGGCAGTGCAGGGAAAACAGGTTCCTCTGGAATGGACTGACACATCTGGGGGACTCTTGGAATGGTGGCACGACCCTGGAGTTCCTCTCGCCTTTCCTGTGGAGAGCGCCTCCTCTTGAGATGCGCGGGGAACGCCGGGAATTCTTTCCCTACGAAACAGGGAAAGGATCCCTCATCTTGAGCTTGGAGGCGGAAACGGGGCTCCCCTGGATGTGTGCGGGACCCCACGTGCTTCCTCTCTAGTGGAGACGGGTATGTCGGGGAACTTCTTGAGTTGCAGCAAGGGTGTGAAGGACCCTTTGGAATGTCCAGTTGTTAGATGTGATTGGCTTCGAGAAGCCTCAGCGGAAATGGGCCTCATCTCGCCTGGAGGGCAAAACCTCCTGGATTTTCTCGAGTTGCGGCAGGTGCTGTCGACTTACGACGGGGACCTCAGGGACCCGCTCTGGTGGCCTCAGGAAAGGCCAGTCCCCATGCGAGTTCCTCGGGGGCCTCTCGCGATTCCTCTCCCGTCGATGCCGGGGCCTAAGACCTTGTGTGGAGTCGGGGCCGGAACCTGAGGATTACTCTCCAGTGCTGACATTAATCTTGGTGTACTTCTGGAGTCTCCCCAGGGGAGTCAGTCCTCGTCTCGAATGCGTGCATCCACTTGCGCTTTCCTCCAGAGCGGTAGCAGCAGTGTCACCCAGTCTGCCGCGTGGATCAAAGGATCTATGGTTTTCCCTCGAGTCTTTCCCACGAGTCTTTCCCACGAGGCTTTCCCACAGGGCTGTCCCACGTGCACACGTGGTGGGAGTCGATCCTCGGCTTGAACGTCAAGGCAGTGCAGGGAAAACAGGTTCCTCTGGAATGGACTGACACATCTGGGGGACTCTTGGAATGGTGGCACGACCCTGGAGTTCCTCTCGCCTTTTCTGTGGAGAGCGCCTCCTCTTGAGATGCGACGGGAACGCCGGGAATTCTTTCCCTACGAAACAGGGAAAGGATCCCTCATCTCGAGGTAGGAGGCGGAAACGAGGCTCCCCTGGATGTCTGCGGGACACCACGTGCTTCCTTCGAGTGGAGACGGGTATGTCGGGGAACTTCTTGAGTTGCAGCAACGGTGTGAAGGACCCTTTGGAAGTTCCAGTGGTTAGATGTGATTGGCCTCGAGAAGCCTCAGCGGAAATTGGCCTCATCTCGCCTGGAGGGCAAAACCTTCTGGATTTTCTCGAGTTCCGGCAGGTGCTCTCGACTAACGACGGGGACCTCAGGGACCCTCTCTGGTGGCCTCAGGAAAGGCCAGTCCCCATGCGAGTTCCTCGGGGGCGTCTCGGGATTCCTCTCCCGTCGATGCCGGGGCCTAAGACCTTGTGTGGAGTCGGGGCCGGAACCTGAGGATTCCTCTCCAGTGCTGACATGGATCTTGGGGTACTTCTGGAGTCTCCCCAGGGGAGTCAGTCCTCGTCTCGAATGCGGGCATGCACTTGCGCTTTCCTCCAGAGCGGTAGCAGCAGTGTCACGCAGTCCGCCGTGTGGATCAAAGGATCTATGGTTTTCCCTCGAGTTTTTCCCACGAGGCTTTCCCACGAGGCTTTCCCACAGGGCTGTCCCACGTGCACACGTGGTGGGAGTCGATCCTCGGCTTGAACGTCAAGGCAGTGCAGGGAAAACAGGTTCCTCTGGAATGGACTGACACATCTGGGGGACTCTTGGAATGGTGGCACGACCCTGGAGTTCCTCTCGCCTTTCCTGTGGAGAGCGCCTCCTCTTGAGATGCGCCGGGAACGCCGGGAATTCTTTCCCTACGAAACAGGGAAAGGATCCCTCATCTTGAGCTAGGAGGCGGAAACGGGGCTCCCCTGGATGTGTGCGGGACACAACGTGCTTCCTCTCTAGTGGAGACGGGTATGTCGGGGAACTTCTTGAGTTGCAGCAAGGGTGTGAAGGACCCTTTGGAATGTCCAATGGTTAGATGTGATTGGCTTCGAGAAGCCTCGGCGGAAATGGGCCTCATCTCGCCTGGAGGGCAAAACCTCCTGGATTTTCTCGAGTTGCGGCAGGTGCTGTCGACTTACGACGGGGACCTCAGGGACCCGCTCTGGTGGCCTCAGGAAAGGCCAGTCCCCATGCGAGTTCCTCGGGGGCCTCTCGGGATTCCTCTCCCGTCGATGCCGGGGCCTAAGACCTTGTGTGGAGTCGGGGCCGGAACCTGAGGATTCCTCTCCAGTGCTGACATGGATCTTGGGGTACTTCTGGAGTCTCCCCAGGGGAGTCAGTCCTCGTCTCGAATGCGGGCATGCACTTGCGCTTTCCTCCAGAGCGGTAGCAGCAGTGTCACGCAGTCCGCCGCGTGGATCAAAGGATCTATGGTTTTCCCTCGAGTCTTTCCCATGAGGCTTTCCCACGAGGCTTTCCCACAGGGCTGTCCCACGTGCACACGTGGTGGGAGTCGATCCTCGGCTTGAACGTCAAGGCAGTGCAGGGAAAACAGGTTCCTCTGGAATGGACTGACACATCTGGGGGACTCTTGGAATGGTGGCACGACCCTGGAGTTCCTCTCGCCTTTCCTGTGGAGAGCGCCTCCTCTTGAGATGCGACGGGAACGCCGGGAATTCTTTCCCTACGAAACAGGGAAAGGATCCCTCATCTCGAGCTAGGAGGCGGAAACGGGGCTCCCCTGGATGTGTGCGGGACCACACGTGCTTCCTCTCGAGTGGAGACGGGTATGTCTGGGAACTTCTTGAGTTGCAGCAACGGTGTGAAGGACCCTTTGGAAGTTCCAGTGGTTAGATGTGATTGGCCACGAGAAGCCTCAGCGGAAATGGGCCTCATCTCGCCTGGAGGGCAAAACCTCCTGGATTTTCTCGAGTTGCGGCAGGTGCTCTCGACTTACGACGGGGACCTCAGGGACCCGCTCTGGTGGCCTCAGGAAAGGCCAGTCCCCATGCGAGTTCCTCGGGGGCCTCTCGGGATTCCTCTCCCGTCGATGCCGGGGCCTAAGACCTTGTGTGGAGTCGGGGCCGGAACCTGAGGATTCCTCTCCAGTGCTGACATTAATCTTGGTGTACTTCTGGAGTCTCCCCAGGGGAGTCAGTCCTCGTCTCGAATGCGGGCATGCACTTGCGCTTTCCTCCAGAGCGGTAGCAGCAGTGTCACGCAGTCTGCCGCGTGGATCAAAGGATCTATGGTTTTCCCTCGAGTCTTTCCCACGAGGCTTTCCCACGAGGCTTTCCCACAGGGCTGTCCCACGTGCACACGTGGTGGGAGTCGATCCTCGGCTTGAACGTCAAGGCAGTGCAGGGAAAACAGGTTCCTCTGGAATGGACTGACACATCTGGGGGACTCTTGGAATGGTGTCACGACCCTGGAGTTCCTCTCGCCTTTCCTGTGGAGAGCGCCTCCTCTTGAGATGCGACGGGAACGCCGGGAATTCTTTCCCTACGAAACAGGGAAAGGATCCCTCATCTCGAGCTAGGAGGCGGAAACGGGGCTCCCCTGGATGTCTGCGGGACACCACGTGCTTCCTCTCGAGTGGAGACGGGTATGTCGGGGAACTTCTTGAGTTGCAGCAACGGTGTGAGGACCCTTTGGAAGTTCAAGTGGTTAGATGTGATTGGCTTCGAGAAGCCTCAGCGGAAATGGGCCTCATCTCGCCTGGAGGGCAAAACCTCCTGGATTTTCTCGAGTTGCGGCAGGTGCTCTCGACTTACGACGGGGACCTCAGGGACCCGCTCTGGTGGCCTCAGGAAAGGCCAGTCCCCATGCGAGTTCCTCGGGGGCGTCTCGGGATTCCTCTCCCGTGGATGCCGGGGCCTAAGACCTTGTGTGGAGTCGGGGCCGGAACCTGAGGATTCCTCTCCAGTGCTGACATGGATCTTGGGGTACTTCTGGAGTCTCCCCAGGGGAGTCAGTCCTCGTCTCGAATGCGGGCATGCACTTGCGCTTTCCTCCAGAGCGGTAGCAGCAGTGTCACGCAGTCCGCCGCGTGGATCAAAGGATCTATGGTTTTCCCCCGAGTCTTTCCCACGAGGCTTTCCCACGAGGCTTTCCCACAGGGCTGTCCCACGTGCACACGTGGTGGGAGTCGATCCTCGGCTTGAACGTCAAGGCAGTGCAGGGAAAACAGGTTCCTCTGGAATGGACTGACACATCTGGGGGACTCTTGGAATGGTGTCTCAACCCTGGAGTTCCTCTCGCCTTTCCTGTGGAGAGCGCCTCCTCTTGAGATGCGACGGGAACGCCGGGAATTCTTTCCCTACGAAACAGGGAAAGGATCCCTCATCTCGAGCCAGGAGGCGGAAACGGGGCTCCCCTGGATGTGTGCGGGACCCCACGTGCTTCCTCTCGAGTGGAGACGGGTATGTCGGGGAACTTCTTGAGTTGCAGCAACGGTGTGAAGGACCCTTTGGAAGTTCCAGTGGTTAGATGTGATTGGCCACGAGAAGCCTCAGCGGAAATGGGCCTCATCTCGCCTGGAGGGCAAAACCTCCTGGATTTTCTCGAGTTGCGGCAGGTGCTCTCGACTTACGACGGGGACCTCAGGGACCCGCTCTGGTGGCCTCAGGAAAGGCCAGTCCCCATGCGAGTTCCTCGGGGGCCTCTCGGGATTCCTCTCCCGTCGATCCCGGGGCCTAAGACCTTGTGTGGAGTCGGGGCCGGAACCTGAGGATTCCTCTCCAGTGCTGACATGGATCTTGGGGTACTTCTGGAGTCTCCCCAGGGGAGTCAGTCCTCGTCTCGAATGCTGGCATGCACTTGCGCTTCCTCCAGAGCGGTAGCAGCAGTGTCACGCAGTCCGCCGCGTGGATCAAAGGATCTATGGTTTTCCCTCGAGTCTTTCCCACGAGGCTTTCCCACGAGGCTTTCCCACAGGGCTGTCCCACGTGCACACGTGGTGGGAGTCGATCCTCGGCTTGAACGTCAAGGCAGTGCAGGGAAAACAGGTTGTTCTTGAATGGACTGACACATCTGGGGGACTCTTGGAATGGTGTCACGACCCTGGAGTTCCTCTCGCCTTTCCTGTGGAGAGCGCCTCCTCTTGAGATGCGACGGGAACGCCGGGAATTCTTTCCCTACGAAACAGGGAAAGGATCCCTCATCTCGAGCTAGGAGGCGGAAACGGGGCTCCCCTGGATGTGTGCGGGACCCCACGTGCTTCCTCTCGAGTGGAGACGGGTATGTCTGGGAACTTCTTGAGTTGTAGCAACGGTGTGAAGGACCCTTTGGAAGTTCCAGTGGTTAGATGTGATTGGCCTCGAGAAGCCTCAGCGGAAATGGGCCTCATCTCGCCTGGAGGGCAAAACCTCCTGGATTTTCTCGAGTTGCGGCAGGTGCTCTCGACTTACGACGGGGACCTCAGGGACCCGCTCTGGTGGCCTCAGGAAAGGCCAGTCCCCATGCGAGTTCCTCGGGGGTGTCTCCAGATTCCTCTCCCGTCGATGCCGGGGCCTAAGACCTTGTGTGGAGTCGGGGCCGGAACCTGAGGATTCCTCTCCAGTGCTGACATGGATCTTGGGGTACTTCTGGAGTCTCCCCAGGGGAGTCAGTCCTCGTCTCGAATGCGGGAATGCACTTGCGCTTTCCTCCAGAGCGGTACCAGCAGTGTCACTCAGTCCGCGGTGTGGATCAAAGGATCTATGGTTTTCCCTCGAGTCTTTCCCACGAGGCTTTCCCACAGGGCTGTCCCACGTGCACACGTGGTGGGAGTCGATCCTCGGCTTGAACGTCAAGGCAGTGCAGGGAAAACAGGTTCCTCTGGAATGGACTGACACATCTGGGGGACTCTTGGAATGGTGGCACGACCCTGGAGTTCCTCTCGCCTTTCCTGTGGAGAGCGCCTCCTCTTGAGATGCGACGGGAACGCCGGGAATTCTTTCCCTACGAAACAGGGAAAGGATCCCTCATCTCGAGCTAGGAGGCGGAAACGGGGCTCCCCTGGATGTGTGCGGGACCCCACGTGCTTCCTCTCGAGTGGAGACGGGTATGTCTGGGAACTTCTTGAGTTGCAGCAACGGTGTGAAGGACCCTTTGGAAGTTCCAGTGGTTAGATGTGATTGGCCTCGAGAAGCCTCAGCGGAAATGGGCCTCATCTCGCCTGGAGGGCAAAACCTCCTGGATTTTCTCGAGTTGCGGCAGGTGCTCTCGACTTACGACGGGGACCTCAGGGACCCGCTCTGGTGGCCTCAGGAAAGGCCAGTCCCCATGCGAGTTCCTCGGGGGTGTCTCGGGATTCCTCTCCCGTCGATGCCGGGGCCTAAGACCTTGTGTGGAGTCGGGGCCGGAACCTGAGGATTCCTCTCCAGTGCTGACATGGATCTTGGGGTACTTCTGGAGTCTCCCCAGGGAAGTCAGTCCTCGTCTCGAATGCGGGCATGCACTTGCGCTTTCCTCCAGAGCGGTAGCAGCAGTGTCACGCAGTCCGCGGCGTGGATCAAAGGATCTATGGTTTTCCCTCGAGTCTTTCCCACGAGGCTTTCCCACAGGGCTGTCCCACGTGCACACGTGGTGGGAGTCGATCCTCGGCTTGAACGTCAAGGCAGTGCAGGGAAAACAGGTTCCTCTGGAATGGACTGACACATCTGGGGGACTCTTGGAATGGTGGCACGACCCTGGAGTTCCTCTCGCCTTTCCTGTGGAGAGCGCCTCCTCTTGAGATGCGTCGGGAACGCCGGGAATTCTTTCCCTACGAAACAGGGAAAGGATCCCTCATCTCGAGCTAGGAGGCGGAAACGGGGCTCCCCTGGATGTGTGCGGGACACCACGTGCTTCCTCTCGACTGCAGACGGGTATGTCGGGGAACTTCTTGAGTTGCAGCAAGGGTGTGAAGGACCCTTTGGAATGTCCAGTGGTTAGATGTGATTGGCCTCGAGAAGCCTCAGCGGAAATGGGCCTCATCTCGCCTGGAGGGCAAAACCTCCTTGATTTTCTCGAGTTGCGGCAGGTGCTGTCGACTTACGACGGGGACCTCAGGGACCCGCTCTGGTGGCCTCAGGAAAGGCCAGTCCCCATGCGAGTTCCTCGGGGGCCTCTCGGGATTCCTCTCCGGTCGATGCCGGGGCCTAAGACCTTGTGTGGAGTCGGGGCCGGAACCTGAGGATTCCTCTCCAGTGCTGACATGGATCTTGGGGTACTTCTGGAGTCTCCCCAGGGGAGTCAGTCCTCGTCTCGAATGCGGGCATGCACTTGCGCTTTCCTCCAGAGCGGTAGCAGCAGTCTCACGCAGTCCGCCGCGTGGATCAAAGGATCTATGGTTTTCCCTCGAGTCTTTCCCACGAGGCTTTCCCACGAGGCTTTCCCACAGGGCTGTCCCACGTGCACACGTGGTGGGAGTCGATCCTCGGCTTGAACGTCAAGGCAGTGCAGGGAAAACAGGTTCCTCTGGAATGGACTGACACATCTGGGGGACTCTTGGAATGGTGGCACGACCCGGGAGTTCCTCTCGCCTTTCCTGTGGAGAGCGCCTCCTCTTGAGATGCGACGGGAACGCCGGGAATTCTTTCCCTACGAAACAGGGAAAGGATCCCTCATCTCGAGGTAGGAGGCGGAAACGAGGCTCCCCTGGATGTCTGTGGGACACCACGTGCTTCCTCTCGAGTGGAGACGGGTATGTCGGGGAACTTCTTGAGTTGCAGCAACGGTGTGAAGGACCCTTTGGAAGTTCCAGTGGTTAGATGTGATTGGCCTCGAGAAGCCTCAGCGGAAATGGGCCTCATCTCGCCTGGAGGGCAAAACCTTCTGGATTTTCTCGAGTTGCGGCAGGTGCTCTCGACTTACGACGGGGACCTCAGGAACCCGCTCTGGTGGCCTCAGGAAAGGCCAGTCCCCATGCGAGTTCCTCGGGGGCCTCTCGGGATTCCTCTCCCGTGGATGCCGGGGCCTAAGACCTTGTGTGGAGTCGGGGCCGGAACCTGAGGATTCCTCTCCAGTGCTGACATGGATCTTGGGGTACTTCTGGAGTCTCCCCAGGGGAGTCAGTCCTCGTCTCGAATGCGGGCATGCACTTGCGCTTTCCTCCAGAGCGGTAGCAGCAGTGTCACGCAGTCCGCCGCGTGAATCAAAGGATCTATGGTTTTCCCTCGAGTCTTTCCCACGAGGCTTTCCCACGAGGCTTTCCCACAGGGCTGTCCCACGTGCACACGTGGTGGGAGTCGATCCTCGGCTTCAACGTCAAGGCAGTGCAGGGAAAACAGGTTCCTCTGGAATGGACTGACACATCTGGGGGACTCTTGGAATGGTGGCACGACCCTGGAGTTCCTCTCGCCTTTCCTGTGGAGAGCGCCTCCTCTTGAGATGCGCGGGGAACGCCGGGAATTCTTTCCCTACGAAACAGGGAAAGGATCCCTCATCTTGAGCTTGGAGGCGGAAACGGGGCTCCCCTGGATGTGTGCGGGACCCCACGTGCTTCCTCTCTAGTGGAGACGGGTATGTCGGGGAACTTCTTGAGTTGCAGCAAGGGTGTGAAGGACCCTTTGGAATATCCAGTTGTTAGATGTGATTGGCTTCGAGAAGCCTCAGCGGAAATGGGCCTCATCTCGCCTGGAGGGCAAAACCTCCTGGATTTTCTCGAGTTGCGGCAGGTGCTGTCGACTTACGACGGGGACCTCAGGGACCCGCTCTGGTGGCCTCAGGAAAGGCCAGTCCCCATGCGAGTTCCTCGGGGGCCTCTCGCGATTCCTCTCCCGTCGATGCCGGGGCCTAAGACCTTGTGTGGAGTCGGGGCCGGAACCTGAGGATTACTCTCCAGTGCTGACATTAATCTTGGTGTACTTCTGGAGTCTCCCCAGGGGAGTCAGTCCTCGTCTCGAATGCGGGCATGCACTTGCGCTTTCCTCCAGAGCGGTAGCAGCAGTGTCACCCAGTCTGCCGCGTGGATCAAAGGATCTATGGTTTTCCCTCGAGTCTTTCCCACGAGTCTTTCCCACGAGGCTTTCCCACAGGGCTGTCCCACGTGCACACGTGGTGGGAGTCGATCCTCGGCTTGAACGTCAAGGCAGTGCAGGGAAAACAGGTTCCTCTGGAATGGACTGACACATCTGGGGGACTCTTGGAATGGTGGCACGACCCTGGAGTTCCTCTCGCCTTTCCTGTGGAGAGCGCCTCCTCTTGAGATGCGACGGGAACGCCGGGAATTCTTTCCCTACGAAACAGGGAAAGGATCCCTCATCTCGAGGTAGGAGGCGGAAACGAGGCTCCCCTGGATGTCTGCGGGACACCACGTGCTTCCTTCGAGTGGAGACGGGTATGTCGGGGAACTTCTTGAGTTGCAGCAACGGTGTGAAGGACCCTTTGGAAGTTCCAGTGGTTAGATGTGATTGGCCTCGAGAAGCCTCAGCGGAAATTGGCCTCATCTCGCCTGGAGGGCAAAACCTCCTGGATTTTCTCGAGTTCCGGCAGGTGCTCTCGACTAACGACGGGGACCTCAGGGACCCTCTCTGGTGGCCTCAGGAAAGGCCAGTCCCCATGCGAGTTCCTCGGGGGCGTCTCAGGATTCCTCTCCCGTCGATGCCGGGGCCTAAGACCTTGTGTGGAGTCGGGGCCGGAACCTGAGGATTCCTCTCCAGTGCTGACATGGATCTTGGGGTACTTCTGGAGTCTCCCCAGGGGAGTCAGTCCTCGTCTCGAATGCGGGCATGCACTTGCGCTTTCCTCCAGAGCGGTAGCAGCAGTGTCACGCAGTCCGCCGTGTGGATCAACGGATCTATGGTTTTCCCTCGAGTTTTTCCCACGAGGCTTTCCCACGAGGCTTTCCCACAGGGCTGTCCCACGTGCACACGTGGTGGGAGTCGATCCTCGGCTTCAACGTCAAGGCAGTGCAGGGAAAACAGGTTCCTCTGGAATGGACTGACACATCTGGGGGACTCTTGGAATGGTGGCACGACCCTGGAGTTCCTCTCGCCTTTCCTGTGGAGCGCGCCTCCTCTTGAGATGCGCCGGGAACGCCGGGAATTCTTTCCCTACGAAACAGGGAAAGGATCCCTCATCTTGAGCTAGGAGGCGGAAACGGGGCTCCCCTGGATGTGTGCGGGACACAACGTGCTTCCTCTCTAGTGGAGACGGGTATGTCGGGGAACTTCTTGAGTTGCAGCAAGGGTGTGAAGGACCCTTTGGAATGTCCAATGGTTAGATGTGATTGGCTTCGAGAAGCCTCGGCGGAAATGGGCCTCATCTCGCCTGGAGGGCAAAACCTCCTGGATTTTCTCGAGTTGCGGCAGGTGCTGTCGACTTACGACGGGGACCTCAGGGACCCGCTCTGGTGGCCTCAGGAAAGGCCAGTCCCCATGCGAGTTCCTCGGGGGCCTCTCGGGATTCCTCTCCCGTCGATGCCGGGGCCTAAGACCTTGTGTGGAGTCGGGGCCGGAACCTGAGGATTCCTCTCCAGTGCTGACATGGATCTTGGGGTACTTCTGGAGTCTCCCCAGGGGAGTCAGTCCTCGTCTCGAATGCGGGCATGCACTTGCGCTTTCCTCCAGAGCGGTAGCAGCAGTGTCACGCAGTCCGCCGCGTGGATCAAAGGATCTATGGTTTTCCCTCGAGTCTTTCCCATGAGGCTTTCCCACGAGGCTTTCCCACAGGGCTGTCCCACGTGCACACGTGGTGGGAGTCGATCCTCGGCTTGAACGTCAAGGCAGTGCAGGGAAAACAGGTTCCTCTGGAATGGACTGACACATCTGGGGGACTCTTGGAATGGTGGCACGACCCTGGAGTTCCTCTCGCCTTTCCTGTGGAGAGCGCCTCCTCTTGAGATGCGACGGGAACGCCGGGAATTCTTTCCCTACGAAACAGGGAAAGGATCCCTCATCTCGAGCTAGGAGGCGGAAACGGGGCTCCCCTGGATGTGTGCGGGACCACACGTGCTTCCTCTCGAGTGGAGACGGGTATGTCTGGGAACTTCTTGAGTTGCAGCAACGGTGTGAAGGACCCTTTGGAAGTTCCAGTGGTTAGATGTGATTGGCCACGAGAAGCCTCAGCGGAAATGGGCCTCATCTCGCCTGGAGGGCAAAACCTCCTGGATTTTCTCGAGTTGCGGCAGGTGCTCTCGACTTACGACGGGGACCTCAGGGACCCGCTCTGGTGGCCTCAGGAAAGGCCAGTCCCCATGCGAGTTCCTCGGGGGCCTCTCGGGATTCCTCTCCCGTCGATGCCGGGGCCTAAGACCTTGTGTGGAGTCGGGGCCGGAACCTGAGGATTCCTCTCCAGTGCTGACATTAATCTTGGTGTACTTCTGGAGTCTCCCCAGGGGAGTCAGTCCTCGTCTCGAATGCGGGCATGCACTTGCGCTTTCCTCCAGAGCGGTAGCAGCAGTGTCACGCAGTCTGCCGCGTGGATCAAAGGATCTATGGTTTTCCCTCGAGTCTTTCCCACGAGGCTTTCCCACGAGGCTTTCCCACAGGGCTGTCCCACGTGCACACGTGGTGGGAGTCGATCCTCGGCTTGAACGTCAAGGCAGTGCAGGGAAAACAGGTTCCTCTGGAATGGACTGACACATCTGGGGGACTCTTGGAATGGTGTCACGACCCTGGAGTTCCTCTCGCCTTTACTGTGGAGAGCGCCTCCTCTTGAGATGCGACGGGAACGCCGGGAATTCTTTCCCTACGAAACAGGGAAAGGATCCCTCATCTCGAGCTAGGAGGCGGAAACGGGGCTCCCCTGGATGTCTGCGGGACACCACGTGCTTCCTCTCGAGTGGAGACGGGTATGTCGGGGAACTTCTTGAGTTGCAGCAACGGTGTGAGGACCCTTTGGAAGTTCAAGTGGTTAGATGTGATTGGCTTCGAGAAGCCTCAGCGGAAATGGGCCTCATCTCGCCTGGAGGGCAAAACCTCCTGGATTTTCTCGAGTTGCGGCAGGTGCTCTCGACTTACGACGGGGACCTCAGGGACCCGCTCTGGTGGCCTCAGGAAAGGCCAGTCCCCATGCGAGTTCCTCGGGGGCGTCTCGGGATTCCTCTCCCGTGGATGCCGGGGCCTAAGACCTTGTGTGGAGTCGGGGCCGGAACCTGAGGATTCCTCTCCAGTGCTGACATGGATCTTGGGGTACTTCTGGAGTCTCCCCAGGGGAGTCAGTCCTCGTCTCGAATGCGGGCATGCACTTGCGCTTTCCTCCAGAGCGGTAGCAGCAGTGTCACGCAGTCCGCCGCGTGGATCAAAGGATCTATGGTTTTCCCCCGAGTCTTTCCCACGAGGCTTTCCCACGAGGCTTTCCCAAAGGGCTGTCCCACGTGCACACGTGGTGGGAGTCGATCCTCGGCTTGAACGTCAAGGCAGTGCAGGGAAAACAGGTTCCTCTGGAATGGACTGACACATCTGGGGGACTCTTGGAATGGTGTCTCAACCCTGGAGTTCCTCTCGCCTTTCCTGTGGAGAGCGCCTCCTCTTGAGATGCGACGGGAACGCCGGGAATTCTTTCCCTACGAAACAGGGAAAGGATCCCTCATCTCGAGCCAGGAGGCGGAAACGGGGCTCCCCTGGATGTGTGCGGGACCCCACGTGCTTCCTCTCGAGTGGAGACGGGTATGTCGGGGACCTTCTTGAGTTGCAGCAAGGGTGTGAAGGACCCTTTGGAAGTTCCAGTGGTTAGATGTGATTAGCCTCGAGAAGCCTCAGCGGAAATGGGCCTCATCTCGCCTGGAGGGCAAAACCGCCTGGATTTTCTCGAGTTGCGGCAGGTGCTCTCGACTTACGACGGGGACCTCAGGGACCCGCTCTGGTGGCCTCAGGAAAGGCCAGTCCCCATGCGAGTTCCTCGGGGGCCTCTCGGGATTCCTCTCCGGTCGATGCCGGGGCCTAAGACCTTGTGTGGAGTCGGGGCCGGAACCTGAGGATTCCTCTCCAGTGCTGACATGGATCTTGGGGTACTTCTGGAGTCTCCCCAGGGGAGTCAGTCCTCGTCTCGAATGCGGGCATGCACTTGCGCTTTCCTCCAGAGCGGTAGCAGCAGTCTCACGCAGTCCGCCGCGTGGATCAAAGGATCTATGGTTTTCCCTCGAGTCTTTCCCACGAGGCTTTCCCACGAGGCTTTCCCACAGGGCTGTCCCACGTGCACACGTGGTGGGAGTCGATCCTCGGCTTGAACGTCAAGGCAGTGCAGGGAAAACAGGTTCCTCTGGAATGGACTGACACATCTGGGGGACTCTTGGAATGGTGGCACGACCCGGGAGTTCCTCTCGCCTTTCCTGTGGAGAGCGCCTCCTCTTGAGATGCGACGGGAACGCCGGGAATTCTTTCCCTACGAAACAGGGAAAGGATCCCTCATCTCGAGGTAGGAGGCGGAAACGAGGCTCCCCTGGATGTCTGTGGGACACCACGTGCTTCCTCTCGAGTGGAGACGGGTATGTCGGGGAACTTCTTGAGTTGCAGCAACGGTGTGAAGGACCCTTTGGAAGTTCCAGTGGTTAGATGTGATTGGCCTCGAGAAGCCTCAGCGGAAATGGGCCTCATCTCGCCTGGAGGGCAAAACCTTCTGGATTTTCTCGAGTTGCGGCAGGTGCTCTCGACTTACGACGGGGACCTCAGGGACCCGCTCTGGTGGCCTCAGGAAAGGCCAGTCCCCATGCGAGTTCCTCGGGGGCCTCTCGGGATTCCTCTCCCGTCGATGCCGGGGCCTAAGACCTTGTGTGGAGTCGGGGCCGGAACCTGAGGATTCCTCTCCAGTGCTGACATGGATCTTGGGGTACTTCTGGAGTCTCCCCAGGGGAGTCAGTCCTCGTCTCGAATGCGGGCATGCACTTGCGCTTTCCTCCAGAGCGGTAGCAGCAGTGTCACGCAGTCCGCCGCGTGGATCAAAGGATCTATGGTTTTCCCTCGAGTCTTTCCCATGAGGCTTTCCCACGAGGCTTTCCCACAGGGCTGTCCCACGTGCACACGTGGTGGGAGTCGATCCTCGGCTTGAACGTCAAGGCAGTGCAGGGAAAACAGGTTCCTCTGGAATGGACTGACACATCTGGGGGACTCTTGGAATGGTGGCACGACCCTGGAGTTCCTCTCGCCTTTCCTGTGGAGAGCGCCTCCTCTTGAGATGCGACGGGAACGCCGGGAATTCTTTCCCTACGAAACAGGGAAAGGATCCCTCATCTCGAGCTAGGAGGCGGAAACGGGGCTCCCCTGGATGTGTGCGGGACCACACGTGCTTCCTCTCGAGTGGAGACGGGTATGTCTGGGAACTTCTTGAGTTGCAGCAACGGTGTGAAGGACCCTTTGGAAGTTCCAGTGGTTAGATGTGATTGGCCACGAGAAGCCTCAGCGGAAATGGGCCTCATCTCGCCTGGAGGGCAAAACCTCCTGGATTTTCTCGAGTTGCGGCAGGTGCTCTCGACTTACGACGGGGACCTCAGGGACCCGCTCTGGTGGCCTCAGGAAAGGCCAGTCCCCATGCGAGTTCCTCGGGGGCCTCTCGGGATTCCTCTCCCGTCGATGCCGGGGCCTAAGACCTTGTGTGGAGTCGGGGCCGGAACCTGAGGATTCCTCTCCAGTGCTGACATTAATCTTGGTGTACTTCTGGAGTCTCCCCAGGGGAGTCAGTCCTCGTCTCGAATGCGGGCATGCACTTGCGCTTTCCTCCAGAGCGGTAGCAGCAGTGTCACGCAGTCTGCCGCGTGGATCAAAGGATCTATGGTTTTCCCTCGAGTCTTTCCCACGAGGCTTTCCCACGAGGCTTTCCCACAGGGCTGTCCCACGTGCACACGTGGTGGGAGTCGATCCTCGGCTTGAACGTCAAGGCAGTGCAGGGAAAACAGGTTCCTCTGGAATGGACTGACACATCTGGGGGACTCTTGGAATGGTGTCACGACCCTGGAGTTCCTCTCGCCTTTCCTGTGGAGAGCGCCTCCTCTTGAGATGCGACGGGAACGCCGGGAATTCTTTCCCTACGAAACAGGGAAAGGATCCCTCATCTCGAGCTAGGAGGCGGAAACGGGGCTCCCCTGGATGTCTGCGGGACACCACGTGCTTCCTCTCGAGTGGAGACGGGTATGTCGGGGAACTTCTTGAGTTGCAGCAACGGTGTGAAGGACCCTTTGGAAGTTCAAGTGGTTAGATGTGATTGGCTTCGAGAAGCCTCAGCGGAAATGGGCCTCATCTCGCCTGGAGGGCAAAACCTCCTGGATTTTCTCGAGTTGCGGCAGGTGCTCTCGACTTACGACGGGGACCTCAGGGACCCGCTCTGGTGGCCTCAGGAAAGGCCAGTCCCCATGCGAGTTCCTCGGGGGCGTCTCGGGATTCCTCTCCCGTGGATGCCGGGGCCTAAGACCTTGTGTGGAGTCGGGGCCGGAACCTGAGGATTCCTCTCCAGTGCTGACATGGATCTTGGGGTACTTCTGGAGTCTCCCCAGGGGAGTCAGTCCTCGTCTCGAATGCGGGCATGCACTTGCGCTTTCCTCCAGAGCGGTAGCAGCAGTGTCACGCAGTCCGCCGCGTGGATCAAAGGATCTATGGTTTTCCCCCGAGTCTTTCCCACGAGGCTTTCCCACGAGGCTTTCCCACAGGGCTGTCCCACGTGCACACGTGGTGGGAGTCGATCCTCGGCTTGAACGTCAAGGCAGTGCAGGGAAAACAGGTTCCTCTGGAATGGACTGACACATCTGGGGGACTCTTGGAATGGTGTCTCAACCCTGGAGTTCCTCTCGCCTTTCCTGTGGAGAGCGCCTCCTCTTGAGATGCGACGGGAACGCCGGGAATTCTTTCCCTACGAAACAGGGAAAGGATCCCTCATCTCGAGCCAGGAGGCGGAAACGGGGCTCCCCTGGATGTGTGCGGGACCCCACGTGCTTCCTCTCGAGTGGAGACGGGTATGTCGGGGACCTTCTTGAGTTGCAGCAAGGGTGTGAAGGACCCTTTGGAAGTTCCAGTGGTTAGATGTGATTAGCCTCGAGAAGCCTCAGCGGAAATGGGCCTCATCTCGCCTGGAGGGCAAAACCGCCTGGATTTTCTCGAGTTGCGGCAGGTGCTCTCGACTTACGACGGGGACCTCAGGGACCCGCTCTGGTGGCCTCAGGAAAGGCCAGTCCCCATGCGAGTTCCTCGGGGGCCTCTCGGGATTCCTCTCCGGTCGATGCCGGGGCCTAAGACCTTATGTGGAGTCGGGGCCGGAACCTGAGGATTCCTCTCCAGTGCTGACATGGATCTTGGGGTACTTCTGGAGTCTCCCCAGGGGAGTCAGTCCTCGTCTCGAATGCGGGCATGCACTTGCGCTTTCCTCCAGA
Source organism: Ovis canadensis (assembly GCF_042477335.2). Lineage (NCBI taxonomy): Eukaryota > Metazoa > Chordata > Mammalia > Artiodactyla > Bovidae > Ovis > Ovis canadensis. The sequence continues at coordinate 4,637,489 of NC_091261.1, read as the reverse complement.
GCGGTAGCAGCAGTCTCACGCAGTCCGCCGCGTGGATCAAAGGATCTATGGTTTTCCCTCGAGTCTTTCCCACGAGGCTTTCCCACGAGGCTTTCCCACAGGGCTGTCCCACGTGCACACGTGGTGGGAGTCGATCCTCGGCTTGAACGTCAAGGCAGTGCAGGGAAAACAGGTTCCTCTGGAATGGACTGACACATCTGGGGGACTCTTGGAATGGTGGCACGACCCGGGAGTTCCTCTCGCCTTTCCTGTGGAGAGCGCCTCCTCTTGAGATGCGACGGGAACGCCGGGAATTCTTTCCCTACGAAACAGGGAAAGGATCCCTCATCTCGAGGTAGGAGGCGGAAACGAGGCTCCCCTGGATGTCTGTGGGACACCACGTGCTTCCTCTCGAGTGGAGACGGGTATGTCGGGGAACTTCTTGAGTTGCAGCAACGGTGTGAAGGACCCTTTGGAAGTTCCAGTGGTTAGATGTGATTGGCCTCGAGAAGCCTCATCGGAAATGGGCCTCATCTCGCCTGGAGGGCAAAACCTTCTGGATTTTCTCGAGTTGCGGCAGGTGCTCTCGACTTACGACGGGGACCTCAGGGACCCGCTCTGGTGGCCTCAGGAAAGGCCAGTCCCCATGCGAGTTCCTCGGGGGCCTCTCGGGATTCCTCTCCCGTGGATGCCGGGGCCTAAGACCTTGTGTGGAGTCGGGGCCGGAACCTGAGGATTCCTCTCCAGTGCTGACATGGATCTTGGGGTACTTCTGGAGTCTCCCCAGGGGAGTCAGTCCTCGTCTCGAATGCGGGCATGCACTTGCGCTTTCCTCCAGAGCGGTAGCAGCAGTGTCACGCAGTCCGCCGCGTGAATCAAAGGATCTATGGTTTTCCCTCGAGTCTTTCCCACGAGGCTTTCCCACGAGGCTTTCCCACAGGGCTGTCCCACGTGCACACGTGGTGGGAGTCGATCCTCGGCTTCAACGTCAAGGCAGTGCAGGGAAAACAGGTTCCTCTGGAATGGACTGACACATCTGGGGGACTCTTGGAATGGTGGCACGACCCTGGAGTTCCTCTCGCCTTTCCTGTGGAGAGCGCCTCCTCTTGAGATGCGCGGGGAACGCCGGGAATTCTTTCCCTACGAAACAGGGAAAGGATCCCTCATCTTGAGCTTGGAGGCGGAAACGGGGCTCCCCTGGATGTGTGCGGGACCCCACGTGCTTCCTCTCTAGTGGAGACGGGTATGTCGGGGAACTTCTTGAGTTGCAGCAAGGGTGTGAAGGACCCTTTGGAATGTCCAGTTGTTAGATGTGATTGGCTTCGAGAAGCCTCAGCGGAAATGGGCCTCATCTCGCCTGGAGGGCAAAACCTCCTGGATTTTCTCGAGTTGCGGCAGGTGCTGTCGACTTACGACGGGGACCTCAGGGACCCGCTCTGGTGGCCTCAGGAAAGGCCAGTCCCCATGCGAGTTCCTCGGGGGCCTCTCGCGATTCCTCTCCCGTCGATGCCGGGGCCTAAGACCTTGTGTGGAGTCGGGGCCGGAACCTGAGGATTACTCTCCAGTGCTGACATTAATCTTGGTGTACTTCTGGAGTCTCCCCAGGGGAGTCAGTCCTCGTCTCGAATGCGGGCATGCACTTGCGCTTTCCTCCAGAGCGGTAGCAGCAGTGTCACCCAGTCTGCCGCGTGGATCAAAGGATCTATGGTTTTCCCTCGAGTCTTTCCCACGAGTCTTTCCCACGAGGCTTTCCCACAGGGCTGTCCCACGTGCACACGTGGTGGGAGTCGATCCTCGGCTTGAACGTCAAGGCAGTGCAGGGAAAACAGGTTCCTCTGGAATGGACTGACACATCTGGGGGACTCTTGGACTGGTGGCACGACCCTGGAGGTCCTCTCGCCTTTCCTGTGGAGAGCGCCTCCTCTTGAGATGCGACGGGAACGCCGGGAATTCTTTCCCTACGAAACAGGGAAAGGATCCCTCATCTCGAGGTAGGAGGCGGAAACGAGGCTCCCCTGGATGTCTGCGGGACACCACGTGCTTCCTTCGAGTGGAGACGGGTATGTCGGGGAACTTCTTGAGTTGCAGCAACGGTGTGAAGGACCCTTTGGAAGTTCCAGTGGTTAGATGTGATTGGCCTCGAGAAGCCTCAGCGGAAATTGGCCTCATCTCGCCTGGAGGGCAAAACCTTCTGGATTTTCTCGAGTTCCGGCAGGTGCTCTCGACTAACGACGGGGACCTCAGGGACCCTCTCTGGTGGCCTCAGGAAAGGCCAGTCCCCATGCGAGTTCCACGGGGGCGTCTCGGGATTCCTCTCCCGTCGATGCCGGGGCCTAAGACCTTGTGTGGAGTCGGGGCCGGAACCTGAGGATTCCTCTCCAGTGCTGACATGGATCTTGGGGTACTTCTGGAGTCTCCCCAGGGGAGTCAGTCCTCGTCTCGAATGCGGGCATGCACTTGCGCTTTCCTCCAGAGCGGTAGCAGCAGTGTCACGCAGTCCGCCGTGTGGATCAAAGGATCTATGGTTTTCCCTCGAGTTTTTCCCACGAGGCTTTCCCACGAGGCTTTCCCACAGGGCTGTCCCACGTGCACACGTGGTGGGAGTCGATCCTCGGCTTGAACGTCAAGGCAGTGCAGGGAAAACAGGTTCCTCTGGAATGGACTGACACATCTGGGGGACTCTTGGAATGGTGGCACGACCCTGGAGTTCCTCTCGCCTTTCCTGTGGAGAGCGCCTCCTCTTGAGATGCGCCGGGAACGCCGGGAATTCTTTCCCTACGAAACAGGGAAAGGATCCCTCATCTTGAGCTAGGAGGCGGAAACGGGGCTCCCCTGGATGTGTGCGGGACACAACGTGCTTCCTCTCTAGTGGAGACGGGTATGTCGGGGAACTTCTTGAGTTGCAGCAAGGGTGTGAAGGACCCTTTGGAATGTCCAATGGTTAGATGTGATTGGCTTCGAGAAGCCTCGGCGGAAATGGGCCTCATCTCGCCTGGAGGGCAAAACCTCCTGGATTTTCTCGAGTTGCGGCAGGTGCTGTCGACTTACGACGGGGACCTCAGGGACCCGCTCTGGTGGCCTCAGGAAAGGCCAGTCCCCATGCGAGTTCCTCGGGGGCCTCTCGGGATTCCTCTCCCGTCGATGCCGGGGCCTAAGACCTTGTGTGGAGTCGGGGCCGGAACCTGAGGATTCCTCTCCAGTGCTGACATGGATCTTGGGGTACTTCTGGAGTCTCCCCAGGGGAGTCAGTCCTCGTCTCGAATGCGGGCATGCACTTGCGCTTTCCTCCAGAGCGGTAGCAGCAGTGTCACGCAGTCCGCCGCGTGGATCAAAGGATCTATGGTTTTCCCTCGAGTCTTTCCCATGAGGCTTTCCCACGAGGCTTTCCCACAGGGCTGTCCCACGTGCACACGTGGTGGGAGTCGATCCTCGGCTTGAACGTCAAGGCAGTGCAGGGAAAACAGGTTCCTCTGGAATGGACTGACACATCTGGGGGACTCTTGGAATGGTGGCACGACCCTGGAGTTCCTCTCGCCTTTCCTGTGGAGAGCGCCTCCTCTTGAGATGCGACGGGAACGCCGGGAATTCTTTCCCTACGAAACAGGGAAAGGATCCCTCATCTCGAGCTAGGAGGCGGAAACGGGGCTCCCCTGGATGTGTGCGGGACCACACGTGCTTCCTCTCGAGTGGAGACGGGTATGTCTGGGAACTTCTTGAGTTGCAGCAACGGTGTGAAGGACCCTTTGGAAGTTCCAGTGGTTAGATGTGATTGGCCACGAGAAGCCTCAGCGGAAATGGGCCTCATCTCGCCTGGAGGGCAAAACCTCCTGGATTTTCTCGAGTTGCGGCAGGTGCTCTCGACTTACGACGGGGACCTCAGGGACCCGCTCTGGTGGCCTCAGGAAAGGCCAGTCCCCATGCGAGTTCCTCGGGGGCCTCTCGGGATTCCTCTCCCGTCGATGCCGGGGCCTAAGACCTTGTGTGGAGTCGGGGCCGGAACCTGAGGATTCCTCTCCAGTGCTGACATTAATCTTGGTGTACTTCTGGAGTCTCCCCAGGGGAGTCAGTCCTCGTCTCGAATGCGGGCATGCACTTGCGCTTTCCTCCAGAGCGGTAGCAGCAGTGTCACGCAGTCTGCCGCGTGGATCAAAGGATCTATGGTTTTCCCTCGAGTCTTTCCCACGAGGCTTTCCCACGAGGCTTTCCCACAGGGCTGTCCCACGTGCACACGTGGTGGGAGTCGATCCTCGGCTTGAACGTCAAGGCAGTGCAGGGAAAACAGGTTCCTCTGGAATGGACTGACACATCTGGGGTCTCTTGGAATGGTGTCACGACCCTGGAGTTCCTCTCGCCTTTCCTGTGGAGAGCGCCTCCTCTTGAGATGCGACGGGAACGCCGGGAATTCTTTCCCTACGAAACAGGGAAAGGATCCCTCATCTCGAGCTAGGAGGCGGAAACGGGGCTCCCCTGGATGTCTGCGGGACACCACGTGCTTCCTCTCGAGTGGAGACGGGTATGTCGGGGAACTTCTTGAGTTGCAGCAACGGTGTGAGGACCCTTTGGAAGTTCAAGTGGTTAGATGTGATTGGCTTCGAGAAGCCTCAGCGGAAATGGGCCTCATCTCGCCTGGAGGGCAAAACCTCCTGGATTTTCTCGAGTTGCGGCAGGTGCTCTCGACTTACGACGGGGACCTCAGGGACCCGCTCTGGTGGCCTCAGGAAAGGCCAGTCCCCATGCGAGTTCCTCGGGGGCGTCTCGGGATTCCTCTCCCGTGGATGCCGGGGCCTAAGACCTTGTGTGGAGTCGGGGCCGGAACCTGAGGATTCCTCTCCAGTGCTGACATGGATCTTGGGGTACTTCTGGAGTCTCCCCAGGGGAGTCAGTCCTCGTCTCGAATGCGGGCATGCACTTGCGCTTTCCTCCAGAGCGGTAGCAGCAGTGTCACGCAGTCCGCCGCGTGGATCAAAGGATCTATGGTTTTCCCCCGAGTCTTTCCCACGAGGCTTTCCCACGAGGCTTTCCCACAGGGCTGTCCCACGTGCACACGTGGTGGGAGTCGATCCTCGGCTTGAACGTCAAGGCAGTGCAGGGAAAACAGGTTCCTCTGGAATGGACTGACACATCTGGGGGACTCTTGGAATGGTGTCTCAACCCTGGAGTTCCTCTCGCCTTTCCTGTGGAGAGCGCCTCCTCTTGAGATGCGACGGGAACGCCGGGAATTCTTTCCCTACGAAACAGGGAAAGGATCCCTCATCTCGAGCCAGGAGGCGGAAACGGGGCTCCCCTGGATGTGTGCGGGACCCCACGTGCTTCCTCTCGAGTGGAGACGGGTATGTCGGGGAACTTCTTGAGTTGCAGCAACGGTGTGAAGGACCCTTTGGAAGTTCCAGTGGTTAGATGTGATTGGCCACGAGAAGCCTCAGCGGAAATGGGCCTCATCTCGCCTGGAGGGCAAAACCTCCTGGATTTTCTCGAGTTGCGGCAGGTGCTCTCGACTTACGACGGGGACCTCAGGGACCCGCTCTGGTGGCCTCAGGAAAGGCCAGTCCCCATGCGAGTTCCTCGGGGGCCTCTCGGGATTCCTCTCCCGTCGATCCCGGGGCCTAAGACCTTGTGTGGAGTCGGGGCCGGAACCTGAGGATTCCTCTCCAGTGCTGACATGGATCTTGGGGTACTTCTGGAGTCTCCCCAGGGGAGTCAGTCCTCGTCTCGAATGCTGGCATGCACTTGCGCTTCCTCCAGAGCGGTAGCAGCAGTGTCACGCAGTCCGCCGCGTGGATCAAAGGATCTATGGTTTTCCCTCGAGTCTTTCCCACGAGGCTTTCCCACGAGGCTTTCCCACAGGGCTGTCCCACGTGCACACGTGGTGGGAGTCGATCCTCGGCTTGAACGTCAAGGCAGTGCAGGGAAAACAGGTTGTTCTTGAATGGACTGACACATCTGGGGGACTCTTGGAATGGTGTCACGACCCTGGAGTTCCTCTCGCCTTTCCTGTGGAGAGCGCCTCCTCTTGAGATGCGACGGGAACGCCGGGAATTCTTTCCCTACGAAACAGGGAAAGGATCCCTCATCTCGAGCTAGGAGGCGGAAACGGGGCTCCCCTGGATGTGTGCGGGACCCCACGTGCTTCCTCTCGAGTGGAGACGGGTATGTCTGGGAACTTCTTGAGTTGTAGCAACGGTGTGAAGGACCCTTTGGAAGTTCCAGTGGTTAGATGTGATTGGCCTCGAGAAGCCTCAGCGGAAATGGGCCTCATCTCGCCTGGAGGGCAAAACCTCCTGGATTTTCTCGAGTTGCGGCAGGTGCTCTCGACTTACGACGGGGACCTCAGGGACCCGCTCTGGTGGCCTCAGGAAAGGCCAGTCCCCATGCGAGTTCCTCGGGGGTGTCTCCAGATTCCTCTCCCGTCGATGCCGGGGCCTAAGACCTTGTGTGGAGTCGGGGCCGGAACCTGAGGATTCCTCTCCAGTGCTGACATGGATCTTGGGGTACTTCTGGAGTCTCCCCAGGGGAGTCAGTCCTCGTCTCGAATGCGGGAATGCACTTGCGCTTTCCTCCAGAGCGGTACCAGCAGTGTCACTCAGTCCGCGGTGTGGATCAAAGGATCTATGGTTTTCCCTCGAGTCTTTCCCACGAGGCTTTCCCACAGGGCTGTCCCACGTGCACACGTGGTGGGAGTCGATCCTCGGCTTGAACGTCAAGGCAGTGCAGGGAAAACAGGTTCCTCTGGAATGGACTGACACATCTGGGGGACTCTTGGAATGGTGGCACGACCCTGGAGTTCCTCTCGCGTTTCCTGTGGAGAGCGCCTCCTCTTGAGATGCGACGGGAACGCCGGGAATTCTTTCCCTACGAAACAGGGAAAGGATCCCTCATCTCGAGCTAGGAGGCGGAAACGGGGCTCCCCTGGATGTGTGCGGGACCCCACGTGCTTCCTCTCGAGTGGAGACGGGTATGTCGGGGAACTTCTTGAGTTGCAGCAAGGGTGTGAAGGACCCTTTGGAAGTTCCAGTGGTTAGATGTGATTGGCCTCGAGAAGCCTCAGCGGAAATGGGCCTCATCTCGCCTGGAGGGCAAAACCTCCTGGATTTTCTCGAGTTGCGGCAGGTGCTCTCGACTTACGACGGGAACCTCAGGGACCCGCTCTGGTGGCCTCAGGAAAGGCCAGTCCCCATGCGAGTTCCTCGGGGGCCACTCGGGATTCCTCTCCCGTCGATGCCGGGGCCTAAGACCTTGTGTGGAGTCGGGGCCGGAACCTGAGGATTCCTCTCCAGTGCTGACATGGATCTTGGGGTACTTCTGGAGTCTCCCCAGGGGAGTCAGTCCTCGTCTCGAATGCGGGCATGCACTTGCGCTTTCCTCCAGAGCGGTAGCAGAAGTGTCACGCAGTCCGCCGCGTGGATCAAAGGATCTATGATTTTCCCTCGAGTCTTTCCCACGAGGCTTTCCCACGAGGCTTTCCCACAGGGCTGTCCCACGTGCACACGTGGTGGGAGTCGATCCTCGGCTTGAACGTCAAGGCAGTGCAGGGAAAACAGGTTCCTCTGGAATGGACTGACACATCTGGGGGACTCTTGGAATGGTGGCACGACCCTGGAGTTCCTCTCGCCTTTCCTGGCGAGAGCACCTCCTCTTGAGATGCGACGGGAACGCCGGGAATTCTTTCCCTACGAAACAGGGAAAGGATCCCTCATCTCGAGCTAGGAGGCGGAAACCGAGCACCCCTGGATGTGTGCGGGGCCCACGTGCTTCCTCTCGAGTGGAGACGGGTATGTCGGGGAACTTCTTGAGTTGCAGCAACGATATGAAGGACCCTTTGGAAGTTCCAGTGGTTAGATGTGATTGGCCTCGAGAAGCCTCAGCGGAAATGGGCCTCATCTCGCCTGGAGGGCAAAACCTCCTGGATTTTCTCGAGTTGCGGCAGGTGCTCTCGACTTACGACGGGGACCTCAGGGACCCGCTCTGGTGGCCTCAGGAAAGGCCAGTCCCCATGCGAGTTCCTCGGGGGCCTATCGGGATTTCTCTCCCGTCGATGCCGGGGCCTAAGACCTTGTGTGGAGTCGGGGCCGGAACCTGAGGATTCCTCTCCAGTGCTGACATGGATCTTGGGGTACTTCTGGAGTCTCCCCAGGGGAGTCAGTCCTCGTCTCGAATGCGGGCATGCACTTGCGCTTCCTCCAGAGCGGTAGCAGCAGTGTCACGCAGTCCGCCGCGTGGATCAAAGGATCTATGGTTTTCCCTCGAGTCTTTCCCACGAGGCTTTCCCACAGGGCTGTCCCACGTGCACACGTGGTGGGAGTCGATCCTCGGCTTGAACGTCAAGGCAGTGCAGGGAAAACAGGTTCCTCTGGAATGGACTGACACATCTGGGGGACTCTTGGAATGGTGGCACGACCCTGGAGTTCCTCTCGCCTTTCCTGTGGAGAGCGCCTCCTCTTGAGATGCGACGGGAACGCCGGGAATTCTTTCCCTACGAAACAGGGAAAGGATCCCTCATCTCGAGCTAGGAGGCGGAAACGGGTCTCCCCTGGATGTGTGCGGGACCCCACGTGCTTCCTCTCGAGTGGAGACGGGTATGTCGGGGAACTTCTTGAGTTGCAGCAAGGTTGTGAAGGACCCTTTGGAAGTTCCAGTGGTTAGATGTGATTGGCCTCGAGAAGCCTCAGCGGAAATGGGCCTCATCTCGCCTGGAGGGCAAAACCTCCTGGATTTTCTCGAGTTGCGGCAGGTGCTCTCGACTTACGACGGGGACCTCAGGGAACCGCTCTGGTGGCCTCAGGAAAGGCCAGTCCCCATGCGAGTTCCTCGGGGGCCTCTCGGGATTCCTCTCCCATCGATGCCGGGGCCTAAGACCTTGTGTGGAGTCGGGGCCGGAACCTGAGGTTTCCTCTCCAGTGCTGACATGGATCTTGGGGTACTTCTGGAGTCTCCCCAGGGGAGTCAGTCCTCGTCTCGAATGCGGGCATGCACTTGCGCTTTCTCCAGAGCGGTAGCAGCAGTGTCACGCAGTCCGCCGCGTGGATCAAAGGATCTATGGTTTTCCCTCGAGTCTTTCCCACGAGGCTTTCCCACGAGGCTTTCCCACAGGGCTGTCCCACGTGCACACGTGGTGGGAGTCGATCCTCGGCTTGAACGTCAAGGCAGTGCAGGGAAAACAGGTTCCTCTGGAATGGACTGACACATCTGGGGGACTCTTGGAATGGTGGCATGACCCTGGAGTTCCTCTCGCCTTTCCTGTGGAGAGCGCCTCCTCTTGAGATGCGACGGGAACGCCGGGAATTCTTTCCCTACGAAACAGGGAAAGGATCCCTCATCTCGAGCTAGGAGGCGGAAACGGGGCTCCCCTGGATGTGTGCGGGACACCACGTGCTTCCTCTCGAGTGCAGACGGGTATGTCGGGGAACTTCTTGAGTTGCAGCAAGGGTGTGAAGGACCCTTTGGAAGTTCCAGTGGTTAGATGTGATTGGCCTCGAGAAGCCTCAGCGGAAATGGGCCTCAACTCGCCTGGAGGGCAAAACCTCCTGGATTTTCTCGAGTTGCGGCAGGTGCTCTCGACTTACGACGGGGACCTCAGGGACCCGCTCTGGTGGCCTCAGGAAAGGCCAGTCCCCATGCGAGTTCCTCGGGGGCCTCTCGGGATTCCTCTCCCGTCGATGCCGGGGCCTAAGACCTTGTGTGGAGTCGGGGCCGGAACCTGAGGATTCCTCTCCAGTGCTGACATGGATCTTGGGGTACTTCTGGAGTCTCCCCAGGGGAGTCAGTCCTCGTCTCGAATGCGGGCATGCACTTGCGCTTTCCTCCAGAGCGGTAGCAGCAGTGTCACGCAGTCCGCCGCGTGGATCAAAGGATCTATGGTTTTCCCTCGAGTCTTTCCCACGAGGCTTTCCCACGAGGCTTTCCCACAGGGCTGTCCCACGTGCACACGTGGTGGGAGTCGATCCTCGGCTTGAACGTCAAGGCAGTGCAGGGAAAACAGGTTCCTCTGGAATGGACTGACACATCTGGGGGACTCTTGGAATGGTGGCACGACCCTGGAGTTCCTCTCGCCTTTCCTGTGGAGAGCGCCTCCTCTTGAGATGCGACGGGAACGCCGGGAATTCTTTCCCTACGAAACAGGGAAAGGATCCCTCATCTCGAGCTAGGAGGCGGAAACGGAGCACCCCTGGATGTGTGCGGGACCCCACGTGCTTCCTCTCGAGTGGAGACGGGTATGTCGGGGAACTTCTTGAGTTGCAGCAACGGTGTGAAGGACCCTTTGGAAGTTCCAGTGGTTAGATGTGATTGGCCTCGAGAAGCCTCAGCGGAAATGGGCCTCATCTCGCCTGGAGGGCAAAACCTCCTGGATTTTCTCGAGTTGCGGCAGGTGCTCTCGACTTACGACGGGGACCTCGGGGACCCGCTCTGGTGGCCTCAGGAAAGGCCAGTCCCCATGCGAGTTCCTCGGGGGCCTCTCGGGATTCCTCTCCCGTCGATGCCGGGGCCTAAGACCTTGTGTGGAGTCGGGGCCGGAACCTGAGGATTCCTCTCCAGTGCTGACATGGATCTTGGGGTACTTCTGGAGTCTCCCCAGGGGAGTCAGTCCTCGTCTCGAATGCGGGCATGCACTTGCGCTTCCTCCAGAGCGGTAGCAGCAGTGTCACGCAGTCCGCCCCGTGGATCAAAGGATCTATGGTTTTCCCTCGAGTCTTTCCCACGAGGCTTTCCCACGAGGCTTTCCCACAGGGCTGTCCCACGTGCACACGTGGTGGGAGTCGATCCTCGGCTTGAACGTCAAGGCAGTGCAGGGAAAACAGGTTCCTCTGGAATGGACTGACACATCTGGGGGACTCTTGGAATGGTGGCACGACCCTGGAGTTCCTCTCGCCTTTCCTGTGGAGAGCGCCTCCTCTTGAGATGCGACGGGAACGCCGGGAATTCTTTCCCTACGAAACAGGGAAAGGATCCCTCATCTCGAGCTAGGAGGCGGAAACGGGGCTCCCCTGGATGTGTTCGGGACCCCACGTGCTTCCTCTCGAGTGCAGACGGGTATGTCGGGGAACTTCTTGAGTTGCAGCAAGGGTGTGAAGGACCCTTTGGAAGTTCCAGTGGTTAGATGTGATTGGCCTCGAGAAGCCTCAGCGGAAATGGGCCTCATCTCGCCTGGAGGGCAAAACCTCCTGGATTTTCTCGAGTTGCGGCAGGTGCTCTCGACTTACGACGGGGACCTCAGGGACCCGCTCTGGTGGCCTCAGGAAAGGCCAGTCCCCATGCGAGTTCCTCGGGGGCCTCTCGGGATTCCTCTCCCGTCGATGCCGGGGCCTAAGACCTTGTGTGGACTCAGGGCCGGAACCTGAGGATTCCTCTCCAGTGCTGACATGGATCTTGGGGTACTTCTTGAGTCTCCCCAGTGGAGTCAGTCCTCGTCTCGAATGCGGGCATGCACTTGCGCTTTCCTCCAGAGCGGTAGCAGAAGTGTCACGCAGTCCGCCGCGTGGATCAAAGGATCTATGGTTTTCCCTCGAGTCTTTCCCACGAGGCTTTCCCACGAGGCTTTCCCACAGGGCTGTCCCACGTGCACACGTGGTGGGATTCGATCCTCGGCTTGAACGTCAAGGCAGTGCAGGGAAAACAGGTTCCTCTGGAATGGACTGACACATCTGGGGGACTCTTGGAATGGTGGCACGACCCTGGAGTTCCTCTCCCCTTTCCTGTGGAGAGCGCCTCCTCTTGAGATGCGACGGGAACGCCGGGAATTCTTTCCCTACGAAACAGGGAAAGGATCCCTCATCTCGAGCTAGGAGGCGGAAACGGAGCACCCCTGGATGTGTGCGGGACCCCACGTGCTTCCTCTCGAGTGGAGACGGGTATGTCGGGGAACTTCTTGAGTTGCAGCAACGGTGTGAAGGACCCTTTGGAAGTTCCAGTGGTTAGATGTGATTGGCCTCGAGAAGCCTCAGCGGAAATGGGCCTCATCTCGCCTGGAGGGCAAAACCTCCTGGATTTTCTCGAGTTGCGGCAGGTGCTCTCGACTTACGACGGGGACCTCAGGGACCCGCTCTGGTGGCCTCAGGAAAGGCCAGTCCCCATGCGAGTTCCTCGGGGGCCTATCGGGATTTCTCTCCCGTCGATGCCGGGGCCTAAGACCTTGTGTGGAGTCGGGGCCGGAACCTGAGGATTCCTCTCCAGTGCTGACATGGATCTTGGGGTACTTCTGGAGTCTCCCCAGGGGAGTCAGTCCTCGTCTCGAATGAGGGCATGCACTTGCGCTTCCTCCAGAGCGGTAGCAGCAGTGTCACGCAGTCCGCCGCGTGGATCAAAGGATCTATGGTTTTCCCTCGAGTCTTTCCCACGAGGCTTTCCCACGAGGCTGTCCCACGTGCACACGTGGTGGGAGTTCGATCCTCGGCTTGAACGTCAAGGCAGTGCAGGGAAAACAGGTTCCTCTGGAATGGACTGACACATCTGGGGGACTCTTGGAATGGTGGCACGACCCTGGAGTTCCTCTCGCCTTTCCTGTGGAGAGCGCCTCCTCTTGAGATGCGACGGGAACGCCGGGAATTCTTTCCCTACGAAACAGGGAAAGGATCCCTCATCTCGAGCTAGGAGGCGGAAACGGGTCTCCCCTGGATGTGTGCGGGACCCCACGTGCTTCCTCTCGAGTGGAGACGGGTATGTCGGGGAACTTCTTGAGTTGCAACAAGGGTGTGAAGGACCCTTTGGAAGTTCCAGTGGTTAGATGTGATTGGCCTCGAGAAGCCTCAGCGGAAATGGGCCTCATCTCGCCTGGAGGGCAAAACCTCCTGGATTTTCTCGAGTTACGGCAGGTGCTCTCGACTTACGACGGGGACCTCAGGGAACCGCTCTGGTGGCCTCAGGAAAGGCCAGTCCCCATGCGAGTTCCTCGGGGGCCTCTCGGGATACCTCTCCCATCGATGCCGGGGCCTAAGACCTTGTGTGGAGTCGGGGACGGAACCTGAGGTTTCCTCTCCAGTGCTGACATGGATCTTGGGGTACTTCTGGAGTCTCCCCAGGGGAGTCAGTCCTCGTCTCGAATGCGGGCATGCACTTGCGCTTCCTCCAGAGCGGTAGCAGCAGTGTCACGCAGTCCGCCGCGTGGATCAAAGGATCTATGGTTTTCCCTCGAGTCTTTCCCACGAGTCTTTCCCACGAGGCTTTCCCACAGGGCTGTCCCACGTGCACACGTGGTGGGAGTCGATCCTCGGCTTGAACGTCAAGGCAGTGCAGGGAAAACAGGTTCCTCTGGAATGGACTGACACATCTGGGGGACTCTTGGAATGGTGGCATGACCCTGGAGTTCCTCTCGCCTTTCCTGTGGAGAGCGCCTCCTCTTGAGATGCGACGGGAACGCCCGGAATTCTTTCCCTACGAAACAGGGAAAGGATCCCTCATCTCGAGCTAGGAGGCGGAAACGGGGCTCCCCTGGATGTGTGCGGGACACCACGTGCTTCCTCTCGAGTGCAGGCGGGTTTGTCGGGGAACTTCTTGAGTTGCAGCAATGGTGTGAAGGACCCTTTGGAAGTTCCAGTGGTTAGATGTGATTGGCCTCGAGAAGCCTCAGCGGAAATGGGCCTCATCTCGCCTGGAGGGCAAAACCTCCTGGATTTTCTCGAGTTACGGCAGGTGCTCTCGACATACGACGGGGACCTCCGGGACCCGCTCTGGTGGCCTCAGGAAAGGCCAGTCCCCATGCGAGTTCCTCGGGGGCCTCTCGGGATTCCTCTCCCGTCGATGCCGGGGCCTAAGACCTTGTGTGGAGTCGGGGCCGGAACCTGAGGATTCCTCTCCAGTGCTGACATGGATCTTGGGGTACTTCTGGAGTCTCCCCAGGGGAGTCAGTCCTCGTCTCGAATGCGGGCATGCACTTGCGCTTTCCTCCAGAGCGGTAGCAGCAGTGTCACGCAGTCCGCCGCGTGGATCAAAGGATCTATGGTTTTCCCTCGAGTCTTTCCCACGAGGCTTTCCCACAGGGCTGTCCCACGTGCACACGTGGTGGGAGTCGATCCTCGGCTTGAACGTCAAGGCAGTGCAGGGAAAACAGGTTCCTCTGGAATGGCCTGACACATCTGGGGGACTCTTGGAATGGTGGCATGACCCTGGAGTTCCTCTCGCGTTTCCTGTGGAGAGCGCCTCCTCTTGAGATGCGACGGGAACGCCGGGAATTCTTTCCCTACGAAACAGGGAAAGGATCCCTCATCTCGAGCTAGGAGGCGGAAACGGGTCTCCCCTGGATGTGTGCGGGACCCCACGTGCTTCCTCTCGAGTGGAGACGGGTATGTCGGGGAACTTCTTGAGTTGCAGCAAGGGTGTGAAGGACCCTTTGGAAGTTCCAGTGGTTAGATGTGATTGGCCTCGAGAAGCCTCAGCGGAAATGGGCCTCATCTCGCCTGGAGGGCAAAACCTCCTGGATTTTCTCGAGTTACGGCAGGTGCTCTCGACTTACGACGGGGACCTCAGGGAACCGCTCTGGTGGCCTCAGGAAAGGCCAGTCCCCATGCGAGTTCCTCGGGGGCCTCTCGGGATTCCTCTCCCATCGATGCCGGGGCCTAAGACATTGTGTGGAGTCGGGGCCGGAACCTGAGGTTTCCTCTCCAGTGCTGACATTGATCTTGGGGTACTTCTGGAGTCTCCCCAGGGGAGTCAGTCCTCGTCTCGAATGCGGGCATGCACTTGCGCTTCCTCCAGAGCGGTAGCAGCAGTGTCACGCAGTCCGCCGCGTGGATCAAAGGATCTATGGTTTTCCCTCGAGTCTTTCCCACGAGTCTTTCCCACGAGGCTTTCCCACAGGGCTGTCCCACGTGCACACGTGGTGGGAGTCGATCCTCGGCTTGAACGTCAAGGCAGTGCAGGGAAAACAGGTTCCTCTGGAATGGACTGACACATCTGGGGGACTCTTGGAATGGTGGCATGACCCTGGAGTTCCTCTCGCCTTTCCTGTGGAGAGCGCCTCCTCTTGAGATGCGACGGGAACGCCGGGAATTCTTTCCCTACGAAACAGGGAAAGGATCCCTCATCTCGAGCTAGGAGGCGGATACGGGGCTCCCCTGGATGTGTGAGGGACACCACGTGCTTCCTCTCGAGTGCAGGCGGGTTTGTCGGGGAACTTCTTGAGTTGCAGCAATGGTGTGAAGGACCCTTTGGAAGTTCCAGTGGTTAGATGTGATTGGCCTCGAGAAGCCTCAGCGGAAATGGGCCTCATCTCGCCTGGAGGGCAAAACCTCCTGGATTTTCTCGAGTTACGGCAGGTGCTCTCGACATACGACGGGGACCTCGGGGACCCGCTCTGGTGGCCTCAGGAAAGGCCAGTCCCCATGCGAGTTCCTCGGGGGCCTCTCGGGATTCCTCTCCCGTCGATGCCGGGGCCTAAGACCTTGTGTGGAGTCGGGGCCGGAACCTGAGGATTCCTCTCCAGTGCTGACATGGATCTTGGGGTACTTCTGGAGTCTCCCCAGGGGAGTCAGTCCTCGTCTCGATTGCGGGCATGCACTTGCGCTTTCCTCCAGAGCGGTAGCAGCAGTGTCACGCAGTCCGCCGCGTGGATCAAAGGATCTATGGTTTTCCCTCGAGTCTTTCCCACGAGGCTTTCCCACGAGGCTTTCCCACAGGGCTGTCCCACGTGCACACGTGGTGGGAGTCGATCCTCGGCTTGAACGTCAAGGCAGTGCAGGGAAAACAGGTTCCTCTGGAATGGACTGACACATCTGGGGGACTCTTGGAATGGTGGCATGACCCTGGAGTTCATCTCGCCTTTCCTGTGGAGAGCGCCTCCTCTTGAGATGCGACGGGAACGCCGGGAATTCTTTCCCTACGAAACAGGGAAAGGATCCCTCATCTCGAGCTAGGAGGCGGAAACGGGGCTCCCCTCGATGTGTGCGGGACACCACGTGCTTCCTCTCGAGTGCAGACGGGTATGTCGGGGAACTTCTTGAGTTGCAGCAAGGGTGTGAAGGACCCTTTGGAAGTTCCAGTGGTTAGATGTGATTGGCCTCGAGAAGCCTCAGCGGAAATGGGCCTCATCTCGCCTGGAGGGCAAAACCTCCTGGACTTTCTCGAGTTGCGGCAGGTGCTCTCGACTTACAACGGGGACCTCAGGGACCCGCTCTGGTGGCCTCAGGAAAGGCCAGTCCCCATGCGAGTTCCTCGGGGGCCTCTCGGGATTCCTCTCCCGTCGATGCCGGGGCCTAACACCTTGTGTGGAGTCGGGGCCGGAACCTGAGGATTCCTCTCCAGTGCTGACATGGATCTTGGAGTACTTCTGGAGTCTCCCCAGGGGAGTCAGTCCTCGTCTCGAATGCGGGCATGCACTTGCGCTTTCCTCCAGAGCGGTAGCAGCAGTGTCACACAGTCCGTCGCGTGGATCAAAGGATCTATGGTTTTCCCTCGAGTCTTTCCCACGAGGCTTTCCCACAGGGCTGTCCCACGTGCACACGTGGTGGGAGTCGATCCTCGGCTTGAACGTCAAGGCAGTGCAGGGAAAACAGGTTCCTCTGGAATGGACTGACACATCTGGGGGACTCTTGGAATGGTGGCACGACCCTGGAGTTCCTCTCGCGTTTCCTGTGGAGAGCGCCTCCTCTTGAGATGCGACGGGAACTCCGGGAATTCTTTCCCTACGAAACAGAGAAAGGATCCCTCATCTCGAGCTAGGAGGCGGAAACGGGTCTCCCCTGGATGTGTGCGGGACCCCACGTGCTTCCTCTCGAGTGGAGACGGGTATGTCGGGGAACTTCTTGAGTTGCAGCAAGGGTGTGAAGGACCCTTTGGAAGATCCAGTGGTTAGATGTGAGTGGCCTCGAGAAGCCTCAGCGGAAATGGGCCTCATCTCGCCTGGAGGGCAAAACCTCCTGGATTTTCTCGAGTTGCGGCAGGTGCTCTCGACTTACGACGGGGACCTCAGGGAACCGCTCTGGTGGCCTCAGGAAAGGCCAGTCCCCATGCGAGTTCCTCGGGGGCCTCTCGGAATTCCTCTCCCATCGATGCCGGGGCCTAAGACATTGTGTGGAGTCGGGGCCGGAACCTGAGGTTTCCTCTCCAGTGCTGACATTGATCTTGGGGTACTTCTGGAGTCTCCCCAGGGGAGTCAGTCCTCGTCTCGAATGCGGGCATGCACTTGCGCTTCCTCCAGAGCGGTAGCAGCAGTGTCACGCAGTCCGCCGCGTGGATCAAAGGATCTATGGTTTTCCCTCGAGTCTTTCCCACGAGTCTTTCCCACGAGGCTTTCCCACAGGGCTGTCCCACGTGCACACGTGGTGGGAGTCGATCCTCGGCTTGAACGTCAAGGCAGTGCAGGGAAAACAGGTTCCTCTGGAATGGACTGACACATCTGGGGGACTCTTGGAATGGTGGCATGACCCTGGAGTTCCTCTCGCCTTTCCTGTGGAGAGCGCCTCCTCTTGAGATGTGACGGGAACGCCGGGAATTCTTTCCCTACGAAACAGGGAAAGGATCCCTCATCTCGAGCTAGGAGGCGGTAACGGGGCTCCCCTGGATGTGTGCGGGACCCCACGTGCTTCCTCTCGAGTGCAGGCGGGTTTGTCGGGGAACTTCTTGAGTTGCAGCAATGGTGTGAAGGACCCTTTGGAAGTTCCAGTGGTTAGATGTGATTGGCCTCGAGAAGCCTCAGCGGAAATGGGCCTCATCTCGCCTGGAGGGCAAAACCTCCTGGATTTTCTCGAGTTACGGCAGTTGCTCTCGACATACGACGGGGACCTCGGGGACCCGCTCTGGTGGCCTCAGGAAAGGCCAGTCCCCATGCGAGTTCCTCGGGGGCCTCTCGGGATTCCTCTCCCGTCGATGCCGGGGCCTAAGACCTTGTGTGGAGTCGGGGCCGGAACCTGAGGATTCCTCTCCAGTGCTGACATGGATCTTGGGGTACTTCTGGAGTCTCCCCAGGGGAGTCAGTCCTTGTCTCGAATGCGGGCATGCACTTGCGCTTTCCTCCAGAGCGGTAGCAGCAGTGTCACGCAGTCCGCCGCGTGGATCAAAGGATCTATGGTTTTCCCTCGAGTCTTTCCCACGAGGCTTTCCCACGAGGCTTTCCCACAGGGCTGTCCCACTTGCACACGTGGTGGGAGTCGATCCTCGGCTTGAACGTCAAGGCAGTGCAGGGAAAACAGGTTCCTCTGGAATGGACTGACACATCTGGGGGACTCTTGGAATGGTGGCACGACCCTGGAGTTCATCTCGCCTTTCCTGTGGAGAGCGCCTCCTCTTGAGATGCGACGGGAACGCCGGGAATTCTTTCCCTACGAAACAGGGAAAGGATCCCTCATCTCGAGCTAGGAGGCGGAAACGGGGCTCCCCTGGATGTGTGCGGGACACCACGTGCTTCCTCTCGAGTGCAGACGGGTATGTCGGGGAACTTCTTGAGTTGCAGCAAGGGTGTGAAGGACCCTTTGGAAGTTCCAGTGGTTAGATGTGATTGGCCTCGAGAAGCCTCAGCGGAAATGGGCCTCATCTCGCCTGGAGGGCAAAACCTCCTGGACTTTCTCGAGTTGCGGCAGGTGCTCTCGACTTACAACGGGGACCTCAGGGACCCGCTCTGGTGGCCTCAGGAAAGGCCAATCCCCATGCGAGTTCCTCGGGGGCCTCTCGGGATTCCTCTCCCGTCGATGCCGGGGCCTAACACCTTGTGTGGAGTCGGGGCCGGAACATGAGGATTCCTCTCCAGTGCTGACATGGATCTTGGGGTACTTCTGGAGTCTCCCCAGGGGAGTCAGTCCTCGTCTCGAATGCGGGCATGCACTTGCGCTTTCCTCCAGAGCGGTAGCAGCAGTGTCACACAGTCCGTCGCGTGGATCAAAGGATCTATGGTTTTCCCTCGAGTCTTTCCCACGAGGCTTTCCCACAGGGCTGTCCCACGTGCACACGTGGTGGGAGTCGATCCTCGGCTTGAACGTCAAGGCAGTGCAGGGAAAACAGGTTCCTCTGGAATGGACTGACACATCTGGGGGACTCTTGGAATGGTGGCACGACCCTGGAGTTCCTCTCGCCTTTCCTGTGGAGAGCGCCTCCTCTTGAGATGCGACGGGAACGCCGGGAATTCTTTCCCTACGAAACAGGGAAAGGATCCCTCATCTCGAGCTAGGAGGCGGAAACGGGTCTCCCCTGGATGTGTGCGGGACCCCACGTGCTTCCTCTCGAGTGGAGACGGGTATGTCGGGGAACTTCTTGAGTTGCAGCAAGGTTGTGAAGGACCCTTTGGAAGTTCCAGTGGTTAGATGTGATTGGCCTCGAGAAGCCTCAGCGGAAATGGGCCTCATCTCGCCTGGAGGGCAAAACCTCCTGGATTTTCTCGAGTTGCGGCAGGTGCTCTCGACTTACGACGGGGACCTCAGGGAACCGCTCTGGTGGCCTCAGGAAAGGCCAGTCCCCATGCGAGTTCCTCGGGGGCCTCTCGGGATTCCTCTCCCATCGATGCCAGGGCCTAAGACCTTGTGTGGAGTCGGGGCCGGAACCTGAGGTTTCCTCTCCAGTGCTGACATGGATCTTGGGGTACTTCTGGAGTCTCCCCAGGGGAGTCAGTCCTCGTCTCGAATGCGGGCATGCACTTGCGCTTTCTCCAGAGCGGTAGCAGCAGTGTCACGCAGTCCGCCGCGTGGATCAAAGGATCTATGGTTTTCCCTCGAGTCTTTCCCACGAGGCTTTCCCACGAGGCTTTCCCACAGGGCTGTCCCACGTGCACACGTGGTGGGAGTCGATCCTCGGCTTGAACGTCAAGGCAGTGCAGGGAAAGCAGGTTCCTCTGGAATGGACTGACACATCTGGGGGACTCTTGGAATGGTGGCATGACCCTGGAGTTCCTCTCGCCTTTCCTGTGGAGAGCGCCTCCTCTTGAGATGCGACGGGAACGCCGGGAATTCTTTCCCTACCAAACAGGGAAAGGATCCCTCATCTCGAGCTAGGAGGCGGAAACGGGGCTCCCCTGGATGTGTGCGGGACACCACGTGCTTCCTCTCGAGTGCAGACGGGTATGTCGGGGAACTTCTTGAGTTGCAGCAAGGGTGTGAAGGACCCTTTGGAAGTTCCAGTGGTTAGATGTGATTGGCCTCGAGAAGCCTCAGCGGAAATGGGCCTCAACTCGCCTGGAGGGCAAAACCTCCTGGATTTTCTCGAGTTGCGGCAGGTGCTCTCGACTTACGACGGGGACCTCAGGGACCCGCTCTGGTGGCCTCAGGAAAGGCCAGTCCCCATGCGAGTTCCTCGGGGGCCTCTCGGGATTCCTCTCCCGTCGAAGCCGGGGCCTAAGACCTTGTGTGGAGTCGGGGCCGGAACCTGAGGATTCCTCTCCAGTGCTGACATGGATCTTGGGGTACTTCTGGAGTCTCCCCAGGGGAGTCAGTCCTCGTCTCGAATGCGGGCATGCACTTGCGCTTTCCTCCAGAGCGGTAGCAGCAGTGTCACGCAGTCCGCCGCGTGGATCAAAGGATCTATGGTTTTCCCTCGAGTCTTTCCCACGAGGCTTTCCCATGAGGCTTTCCCACAGGGCTGTCCCACGTGCACACGTGGTGGGAGTCGATCCTCGGCTTGAACGTCAAGGCAGTGCAGGGAAAACAGGTTCCTCTGGAATGGACTGACACATCTGGGGGACTCTTGGAATGGTGGCACGACCCTGGAGTTCCTCTCGCCTTTCCTGTGGAGAGCGCCTCCTCTTGAGATGCGACGGGAACGCCGGGAATTCTTTCCCTACGAAACAGGGAAAGGATCCCTCATCTCGAGCTAGGAGGCGGAAACGGAGCACCCCTGGATGTGTGCGGGACCCCACGTGCTTCCTCTCGAGTGGAGACGGGTATGTCGGGGAACTTCTTGAGTTGCAGCAACGGTGTGAAGGACCCTTTGGAAGTTCCAGTGGTTAGATGTGATTGGCCTCGAGAAGCCTTAGCGGAAATGGGCCTCATCTCGCCTGGAGGGCAAAACCTCCTGGATTTTCTCGAGTTGCGGCAGGTGCTCTCGACTTACGATGGGGACCTCAGGGACCCGCTCTGGTGGCCTCAGGAAAGGCCAGTCCCCATGCGAGTTCCTCGGGGGCCTCTCGGGATTCCTCTCCCGTCGATGCCGGGGCCTAAGACCTTGTGTGGAGTCGGGGCCGGAACCTGAGGATTCCTCTCCAGTGCTGACATTGATCTTGGTGTACTTCTGGAGTCTCCCCAGGGGAGTCAGTCCTCGTCTCGAATGCGGGCATGCACTTGCGCTTTCCTCCAGAGCGGTAGCAGCAGTGTCACGCAGTCCGCCGCGTGGATCAAAGGATCTATGGTTTTCCCTCGAGTCTTTCCCACGAGGCTTTCCCACGAGGCTTTCCCACAGGGCTGTCCCACGTGCACACGTGGTGGGAGTCGATCCTCGGCTTGAACGTCAAGGCAGTGCAGGGAAAACAGGTTCCTCTGGAATGGACTGACACATCTGGGGGACTCTTGGAATGGTGGCACGACCCTGGAGTTCCTCTCGCCTTTCCTGTGGAGAGCGCCTCCTCTTGAGATGCGACGGGAACGCCGGGAATTCTTTCCCTACGAAACAGGGAAAGGATCCCTCATCTCGAGCTAGGAGGTGGAAACGGGGCTCCCCTGGATGTGTGCGGGACGCCACGTGCTTCCTCTCGAGTGGAGACGGGTATGTCGGGGAACTTCTTGAGTTGCAGCAAGGGTGTGAAGGACCCTTTGGAAGTTCCAGTGGTTAGATGTGATTGGCCTCGAGAAGCCTCAGCGGAAATGGGCCTCATCTCGCCTGGAGGGCAAAACCTCCTGGATTTTCTAGAGTTGCGGCAGGTGCTCTCGACTTACGACGGGGACCTCGGGGACCCGCTCTGGTGGCCTCAGGAAAGGCCAGTCCCCATGCGAGTTCCTCGGGGGCCTCTCGGGATTCCTCTCCCGTCGATGCCGGGGCCTAAGACCTTGTGTGGAGTCGGGGCCGGAACCTGAGGATTCCTCTCCAGTGCTGACATGGATCTTGGGGTACTTCTGGAGTCTCCCCAGGGGAGTCAGTCCTCGTCTCGAATGCGGGCATGCACTTGCGCTTCCTCCAGAGCGGTAGCAGCAGTGTCACGCAGTCCGCCCCGTGGATCAAAGGATCTATGGTTTTCCCTCGAGTCTTTCCCACGAGGCTTTCCCACGAGGCTTTCCCACAGGGCTGTCCCACGTGCACACGTGGTGGGAGTCGATCCTCGGCTTGAACGTCAAGGCAGTGCAGGGAAAACAGGTTCCTCTGGAATGGACTGACACATCTGGGGGACTCTTGGAATGGTGGCACGACCCTGGAGTTCCTCTCGCCTTTCCTGTGGAGAGCGCCTCCTCTTGAGATGCGACGGGAACGCCGGGAATTCTTTCCCTACGAAACAGGGAAAGGATCCCTCATCTCGAGCTAGGAGGCGGAAACGGGGCTCCCCTGGATGTGTGCGGGACCCCACGTGCTTCCTCTCGAGTGGAGACGGGTATGCCGGGGAACTTCTTGAGTTGCAGCAACGGTGTGAAGGACCCTTTGGAAGTTCCAGTGGTTAGATGTGATTGGCCTCGAGAAGCCTCAGCGGAAATGGGCCTCATCTCGCCTGGAGGGCAAAACCTCCTGGATTTTCTCGAGTTGCGGCAGGTGCTCTCGACTTACGACGGGGACCTCAGGGAACCGCTCTGGTGGCCTCAGGAAAGTCCAGTCCCCATGCGAGTTCCTCGGGGGCCTCTCGGGATTCCTCTCCCGGTGATGCCGGGGCCTAAGACCTTGTGTGGAGTCGGGGCCGGAACCTGAGGATTCCTCTCCAGTGCTGACATGGATCTTGGGGTACTTCTGGAGTCTCCCCAGGGGAGTCAGTCCTCGTCTCGAATGCGGGCATGCACTTGCGCTTTCCTCCATAGCGGTAGCAGCAGTGTCACGCAGTCCGCCGCGTGGATCAAAGGATCTATGGTTTTCCCTCGAGTCTTTCCCACGAGGCTTTCCCACGAGGCTTTCCCACAGGGCTGTCCCACGTGCACACGTGGTGGGAGTCGATCCTCGGCTTGAACGTCAAGGCAGTGCAGGGAAAACAGGTTCCTCTGGAATGGACTGACACATCTGGGGGACTCTTGGAATGGTGGCACGACCCTGGAGTTCCTCTCGCGTTTCCTGTGGAGAGCGCCTCCTCTTGAGATGCGACGGGAACTCCGGGAATTCTTTCCCTACGAAACAGGGAAAGGATCCCTCATCTCGAGCTAGGAGGCGGAAACGGGTCTCCCCTGGATGTGTGCGGGACCCCACGTGCTTCCTCTCGAGTGGAGACGGGTATGTCGGGGAACTTCTTGAGTTGCAGCAAGGGTGTGAAGGACCCTTTGGAAGATCCAGTGGTTAGATGTGAGTGGCCTCGAGAAGCCTCAGCGGAAATGGGCCTCATCTCCCCTGGATGGCAAAACCTCCTGGATTTTCTCGAGTTGCGGCAGGTGCTCTCGACTTACGACGGGGACCTCAGGGAACCGCTCTGGTGGCCTCAGGAAAGGCCAGTCCCCATGCGAGTTCCTCGGGGGCCTCTCGGAATTCCTCTCCCATCGATGCCGGGGCCTAAGACATTGTGTGGAGTCGGGGCCGGAACCTGAGGTTTCCTCTCCAGTGCTGACATTGATCTTGGGGTACTTCTGGAGTCTCCCCAGGGGAGTCAGTCCTCGTCTCGAATGCGGGCATGCACTTGCGCTTCCTCCAGAGCGGTAGCAGCAGTGTCACGCAGTCCGCCGCGTGGATCAAAGGATCTATGGTTTTCCCTCGAGTCTTTCCCACGAGTCTTTCCCACGAGGCTTTCCCACAGGGCTGTCCCACGTGCACACGTGGTGGGAGTCGATCCTCGGCTTGAACGTCAAGGCAGTGCAGGGAAAACAAGTTCCTCTGGAATGGACTGACACATCTGGGGGACTCTTGGAATGGTGGCATGACCCTGGAGTTCCTCTCGCCTTTCCTGTGGAGAGCGCCTCCTCTTGAGATGTGACGGGAACGCCGGGAATTCTTTCCCTACGAAACAGGGAAAGGATCCCTCATCTCGAGCTAGGAGGCGGAAACGGGGCTCCCCTGGATGTGTGCGGGACCCCACGTGCTTCCTCTCGAGTGCAGGCGGGTTTGTCGGGGAACTTCTTGAGTTGCAGCAATGGTGTGAAGGACCCTTTGGAAGTTCCAGTGGTTAGATGTGATTGGCCTCGAGAAGCCTCAGCGGAAATGGGCCTCATCTCGCCTGGAGGGCAAAACCTCCTGGATTTTCTCGAGTTACGGCAGTTGATCTCGACATACGACGGGGACCTCGGGGACCCGCTCTGGTGGCCTCAGGAAAGGCCAGTCCCCATGCGAGTTCCTCGGGGGCCTCTCGGGATTCCTCTCCCGTCGATGCCGGGGCCTAAGACCTTGTGTGGAGTCGGGGCCGGAACCTGAGGATTCCTCTCCAGTGCTGACATGGATCTTGGGGTACTTCTGGAGTCTCCCCAGGGGAGTCAGTCCTCGTCTCGAATGCGGGCATGCACTTGCGCTTTCCTCCAGAGCGGTAGCAGCAGTGTCACACAGTCCGTCGCGTGGATCAAAGGATCTATGGTTTTCCCTCGAGTCTTTCCCACGAGGCTTTCCCACAGGGCTGTCCCACGTGCACACGTGGTGGGAGTCGATCCTCGGCTTGAACGTCAAGGCAGTGCAGGGAAAACAGGTTCCTCTGGAATGGACTGACACATCTGGGGGACTCTTGGAATGGTGGCACGACCCTGGAGTTCCTCTCGCCTTTCCTGTGGAGAGCGCCTCCTCTTGAGATGCGACGGGAACGCCGGGAATTCTTTCCCTACGAAACAGGGAAAGGATCCCTCATCTCGAGCTAGGAGGCGGAAACGGGTCTCCCCTGGATGTGTGCGGGACCCCACGTGCTTCCTCTCGAGTGGAGACGGGTATGTCGGGGAACTTCTTGAGTTGCAGCAAGGTTGTGAAGGACCCTTTGGAAGTTCCAGTGGTTAGATGTGATTGGCCTCGAGAAGCCTCAGCGGAAATGGGCCTCATCTCGCCTGGAGGGCAAAACCTCCTGGATTTTCTCGAGTTGCGGCAGGTGCTCTCGACTTACGACGGGGACCTCAGGGAACCGCTCTGGTGGCCTCAGGAAAGGCCAGTCCCCATGCGAGTTCCTCGGGGGCCTCTCGGGATTCCTCTCCCATCGATGCCGGGGCCTAAGACCTTGTGTGGAGTCGGGGCCGGAACCTGAGGTTTCCTCTCCAGTGCTGACATGGATCTTGGGGTACTTCTGGAGTCTCCCCAGGGGAGTCAGTCCTCGTCTCGAATGCGGGCATGCACTTGCGCTTTCTCCAGAGCGGTAGCAGCAGTGTCACGCAGTCCGCCGCGTGGATCAAAGGATCTATGGTTTTCCCTCGAGTCTTTCCCACGAGGCTTTCCCACGAGGCTTTCCCACAGGGCTGTCCCACGTGCACACGTGGTGGGAGTCGATCCTCGGCTTGAACGTCAAGGCAGTGCAGGGAAAACAGGTTCCTCTGGAATGGACTGACACATCTGGGGGACTCTTGGAATGGTGGCATGACCCTGGAGTTCCTCTCGCCTTTCCTGTGGAGAGCGCCTCCTCTTGAGATGCGACGGGAACGCCGGGAATTCTTTCCCTACGAAACAGGGAAAGGATCCCTCATCTCGAGCTAGGAGGCGGAAACGGGGCTCCCCTGGATGTGTGCGGGACACCACGTGCTTCCTCTCGAGTGCAGACGGGTATGTCGGGGAACTTCTTGAGTTGCAGCAAGGGTGTGAAGGACCCTTTGGAAGTTCCAGTGGTTAGATGTGATTGGCCTCGAGAAGCCTCAGCGGAAATGGGCCTCAACTCGCCTGGAGGGCAAAACCTCCTGGATTTTCTAGAGTTGCGGCAGGTGCTCTCGACTTACGACGGGGACCTCAGGGACCCGCTCTGGTGGCCTCAGGAAAGGCCAGTCCCCATGCGAGTTCCTCGGGGGCCTCTCGGGATTCCTCTCCCGTCGATGCCGGGGCCTAAGACCTTGTGTGGAGTCGGGGCCGGAACCTGAGGATTCCTCTCCAGTGCTGACATGGATCTTGGGGTACTTCTGGAGTCTCCCCAGGGGAGTCAGTCCTCGTCTCGAATGCGGGCATGCACTTGCGCTTTCCTCCAGAGCGGTAGCAGCAGTGTCACGCAGTCCGCCGCGTGGATCAAAGGATCTATGGTTTTCCCTCGAGTCTTTCCCACGAGGCTTTCCCACGAGGCTTTCCCACAGGGCTGTCCCACGTGCACACGTGGTGGGAGTCGATCCTCGGCTTGAACGTCAAGGCAGTGCAGGGAAAACAGGTTCCTCTGGAATGGACTGACACATCTGGGGGACTCTTGGAATGGTGGCACGACCCTGGAGTTCCTCTCGCCTTTCCTGTGGAGAGCGCCTCCTCTTGAGATGCGACGGGAACGCCGGGAATTCTTTCCCTACGAAACAGGGAAAGGATCCCTCATCTCGAGCTAGGAGGCGGAAACGGAGCACCCCTGGATGTGTGCGGGACCCCACGTGCTTCCTCTCGAGTGGAGACGGGTATGTCGGGGAACTTCTTGAGTTGCAGCAACGGTGTGAAGGACCCTTTGGAAGTTCCAGTGGTTAGATGTGATTGGCCTCGAGAAGCCTCAGCGGAAATGGGCCTCATCTCGCCTGGAGGGCAAAACCTCCTGGATTTTCTCGAGTTGCGGCAGGTGCTCTCGACTTACGACGGGGACCTCAGGGACCCGCTCTGGTGGCCTCAGGAAAGGCCAGTCCCCATGCGAGTTCCTCGGGGGCGTCTCGGGATTCCTCTCCCGTCGATGCCGGGGCCTAAGACCTTGTGTGGAGTCGGGGCCGGAACCTGAGGATTCCTCTCCAGTGCTGACATTGATCTTGGTGTACTTCTGGAGTCTCCCCAGGGGAGTCAGTCCTCGTCTCGAATGCGGGCATGCACTTGCGCTTTCCTCCAGAGCGGTAGCAGCAGTGTCACGCAGTCTGCCGCGTGGATCAAAGGATCTATGGTTTTCCCTCGAGTCTTTCCCACGAGGCTTTCCCACGAGGCTTTCTCACAGGGCTGTCCCACGTGCACACGTGGTGGGAGTCGATCCTCGGCTTGAACGTCAAGGCAGTGCAGGGAAAACAGGTTCCTCTGGAATGGACTGACACATCTGGGGGACTCTTGGAATGGTGGCACGACCCTGGAGTTCCTCTCGCCTTTCCTGTGGAGAGCGCCTCCTCTTGAGATGCGACGGGAACGCCGGGAATTCTTTCCCTACGAAACAGGGAAAGGATCCCTCATCTCGAGCTAGGAGGTGGAAACGGTGCTCCCCTGGATGTGTGCGGGACGCCACGTGCTTCCTCTCGAGTGGAGACGGGTATGTCGGGGAACTTCTTGAGTTGCAGCAAGGGTGTGAAGGACCCTTTGGAAGTTCCAGTGGTTAGATGTGATTGGCCTCGAGAAGCCTCAGCGGAAATGGGCCTCATCTCGCCTGGAGGGCAAAACCTCCTGGATTTTCTCGAGATGCGGCAGGTGCTCTCGACTTACGACGGGGACCTCGGGGACCCGCTCTGGTGGCCTCAGGAAAGGCCAGTCCCCATGCGAGTTCCTCGGGGGCCTCTCGGGATTCCTCTCCCGTCGATGCCGGGGCCTAAGACCTTGTGTGGAGTCGGGGAGGGAACCTGAGGATTCCTCTCCAGTGCTGACATGGATCTTGGGGTACTTCTGGAGTCTCCCCAGGGGAGTCAGTCCTCGTCTCGAATGCGGGCATGCACTTGCGCTTCCTCCAGAGCGGTAGCAGCAGTGTCATGCAGTCCGCCCCGTGGATCAAAGGATCTATGGTTTTCCCTCGAGTCTTTCCCACGAGGCTTTCCCACGAGGCTTTCCCACAGGGCTGTCCCACGTGCACACGTGGTGGGAGTCGATCCTCGGCTTGAACGTCAAGGCAGTGCAGGGAAAACAGGTTCCTCTGGAATGGACTGACACATCTGGGGGACTCTTGGAATGGTGGCACGACCCTGGAGTTCCTCTCGCCTTTCCTGTGGAGAGCGCCTCCTCTTGAGATGCGACGGGAACGCCGGGAATTCTTTCCCTACGAAACAGGGAAAGGATCCCTCATCTCGAGCTAGGAGGCGGAAACGGGGCTCCCCTGGATGTGTGCGGGACCCCACGTGCTTCCTCTCGAGTGGAGACGGGTATGCCGGGGAACTTCTTGAGTTGCAGCAACGGTGTGAAGGACCCTTTGGAAGTTCCAGTGGTTAGATGTGATTGGCCTCGAGAAGCCTCAGCGGAAATGGGCCTCATCTCGCCTGGAGGGCAAAACCTCCTGGATTTTCTCGAGTTGCGGCAGGTGCTCTCGACTTACGACGGGGACCTCAGGGACCCGCTCTGGTGGCCTCAGGAAAGGCCAGTCCCCATGCGAGTTCCTCGGGGGCCTCTCGGGATTCCTCTCCCGTCGATGCCGGGGCCTAAGACCTTGTGTGGAGTCGGGGCCGGAACCTGAGGATTCCTCTCCAGTGCTGACATGGATCTTGGGGTACTTCTGGAGTCTCCCCAGGGGAGTCAGTCCTCGTCTCGAATGCGGGCATGCACTTGCGCTTTCCTCCAGAGCGGTAGCAGCAGTGTCACGCAGACCGCCGCGAGGATCAAAGGATCTATGGTTTTCCCTCGAGTCTTTCCCACGAGGCTTTCCCACGAGGCTTTCCCACAGGGCTGTCCCACGTGCACACGTGGTGGGATTCGATCCTCGGCTTGAACGTCAAGGCAGTGCAGGGAAAACAGGTTCCTCTGGAATGGACTGACACATCTGGGGGACTCTTGGAATGGTGGCACGACCCTGGAGTTCCTCTCCCCTTTCCTGTGGAGAGCGCCTCCTCTTGAGATGCGACGGGAACGCCGGGAATTCTTTCCCTAGGAAACAGGGAAAGGATCCCTCATCTCGAGCTAGGAGGCGGAAACGGAGCACCCCTGGATGTGTGCGGGACCCCACGTGCTTCCTCTCGAGTGGAGACGGGTATGTCGGGGAACTTCTTGAGTTGCAGCAAGGGTGTGAAGGACCCTTTGGAAGTTCCAGTGGTTAGATGTGATTGGCCTCGAGAAGCCTCAGCGGAAATGGGCCTCATCTCGCCTGGAGGGCAAAACCTCCTGGATTTTCTCGAGTTGCGGCAGGTGCTCTCGACTTACGACGGGGACCTCAGGGACCCGCTCTGGTGGCCTCAGGAAAGGCCAGTCCCCATGCGAGTTCCTCGGGGGTGTCTCGGGATTACTCTCCCGTCGATGCCGGGGCCTAAGACCTTGTGTGGAGTCGGGGCCGGAACCTGAGGATTCCTCTCCAGTGCTGACATGGATCTTGGGGTACTTCTGGAGTCTCCCCAGGGGAGTCAGTCCTTGTCTCGAATGCGGGCATGCACTTGCGCTTTCCTCGAGAGCGGTAGCAGCAGTGTCACGCAGTCCGCCGCGTGGATCAAAGGATCTATGGTTTTCCCTCGAGTCTTTCCCACGAGGCTTTCCCACAGGGCTGTCCCACGTGCACACGTGGTGGGAGTCGATCCTCGGCTTGAACGTCAAGGCAGTGCAGGGAAAACAGGTTCCTCTGGAATGGACTGACACATCTGGGGGACTCTTGGAATGGTGGCACGACCCTGGAGTTCCTCTCGCCTTTCCTGTGGAGAGCGCCTCCTCTTGAGATGCGACGGGAACGCCGGGAATTCTTTCCCTACGAAACAGGGAAAGGATCCCTCATCTCGAGCTAGGAGGCGGAAACGGGTCTCCCCTGGATGTGTGCGGGACCCCACGTGCTTCCTCTCGAGTGGAGACGGGTATGTCGGGGAACTTCTTGAGTTGCAGCAAGGGTGTGAAGGACCCTTTGGAAGTTCCAGTGGTTAGATGTGATTGGCCTCGAGAAGCCTCAGCGGAAATGGGCCTCATCTCGCCTGGAGGGCAAAACCTCCTGGATTTTCTCGAGTTACGGCAGGTGCTCTCGACTTACGTCGGGGACCTCAGGGAACCGCTCTGGTGGCCTCAGGAAAGGCCAGTCCCCATGCGAGTTCCTCGGGGGCCTCTCGGGATACCTCTCCCATCGATGCCGGGGCCTAAGACCTTGTGTGGAGTCGGGGCCGGAACCTGAGGTTTCCTCTCCAGTGCTGACATGGATCTTGGGGTACTTCTGGAGTCTCCCCAGGGGAGTCAGTCCTCGTCTCGAATTCGGGCATGCACTTGCGCTTCCTCCAGAGCGGTAGCAGCAGTGTCACGCAGTCCGCCGCGTGGATCAAAGGATCTATGGTTTTCCCTCGAGTCTTTCCCACGAGTCTTTCCCACGAGGCTTTCCCACAGGGCTGTCCCACGTGCACACGTGGTGGGAGTCGATCCTCGGCTTGAAAGTCAAGGCAGTGCAGGGAAAACAGGTTCCTCTGGAATGGACTGACACATCTGGGGGACTCTTGGAATGGTGGCATGACCCTGGAGTTCCTCTCGCCTTTCCTGTGGAGAGCGCCTCCTCTTGAGATGCGACGGGAACGCCGGGAATTCTTTCCCTACGAAACAGGGAAAGGATCCCTCATCTCGAGCTAGGAGGCGGAAACGGGGCTCCCCTGGATGTGTGCGGACACCACGTGCTTCCTCTCGAGTGCAGACGGGTATGTCGGGGAACTTCTTGAGTTGCAGCAAGGGTGTGAAGGACCCTTTGGAAGTTCCAGTGGTTAGATGTGATTGGCCTCGAGAAGCCTCAGCGGAAATGGGCCTCATCTCGCCTGGAGGGCAAAACCTCCTGGATTTTCTCGAGTTGCGGCAGGTGCTCTCGACTTACGACGGGGACCTCAGGGACCCGCTCTGGTGGCCTCAGGAAAGGCCAGTCCCCATGCGAGTTCCTCGGGGGCCTCTCGGGATTCCTCTCCCGTCGATGCCGGGGCCTAACACCTTGTGTGGAGTCGGGGCCGGTACATGAGGATTCCTCTCCAGTGCTGACATGGATCTTGGGGTACTTCTGGAGTCTCCCCAGGGGAGTCAGTCCTCGTCTCGAATGCGGGCATGCACTTGCGCTTTCCTCCAGAGCGGTAGCAGCAGTGTCACACAGTCCGTCGCGTGGATCAAAGGATCTATGGTTTTCCCTCGAGTCTTTCCCACGAGGCTTTCCCACAGGGCTGTCCCACGTGCACACGTGGTGGGAGTCGATCCTCGGCTTGAACGTCAAGGCAGTGCAGGGAAAACAGGTTCCTCTGGAATGGACTGACACATCTGGGGGACTCTTGGAATGGTGGCATGACCCTGGAGTTCCTCTCGCCTTTCCTGTGGAGAGCGCCTCCTCTTGAGATGCGACGGGAACGCCGGGAATTCTTTCCCTACGAAACAGGGAAAGGATCCCTCATCTCGAGCTAGGAGGCGGAAACGGGGCTCCCCTGGATGTGTGCGGGACCCCACGTGCTTCCTCTCTAGTGGAGACGGGTATGTCGGGGAACTTCTTGAGTTGCAGCAAGGGTGTGAAGGACCCTTTGGAAGTTCCAGTGGTTAGATGTGATTGGTCTCGAGAAGCCTCAGCGGAAATGGGCCTCATCTCGCCTGGAGGGCAAAACCTCCTGGATTTTCTCGAGTTGCGGCAGGTGCTCTCGACTTACGACGGGGACCTCAGGGACCCGCTCTGGTGGCCTCAGGAAAGGCCAGTCCCCATGCGAGTTCCTCGGGGGCCTCTCGGGATTCCTCTCCCGTCGATGCCAGGGCCTAAGACCTTATGTGGAGTCGGGGCCGGAACCTGAGAATTCCTCTCCAGTGCTGACATGGATCTTGGGGTACTTCTGGAGTCTCCCCAGCGGAGTCAGTCATCGTCTCGAATGCGCGCATGCACTTGCGCTTTCCTCCAGAGCGGTAGCAGCAGTGTCACGCAGTCCGCCGCGTGGATCAAAGGATCTATGGTTTTCCCTCGAGTCTTTCCCACGAGGCTTTCCCACGAGGCTTTCCCACAGGGCTGTCCCACGTGCACACGTGGTGGGAGTCGATCCTCGGCTTGAACGTCAAGGCAGTGCAGGGAAAACAGGTTCCTCTGGAATGGACTGACACATCTGGGGGACTCTTGGAATGGTGGCATGACCCAGGAGTTCCTCTCGCCTTTCCTGTGGAGAGCGCCTCCTCTTGAGATGCGACGGGAACGCCGGGAATTCTTTCCCTACGAAACAGGGAAAGGATCCCTCATCTCGAGCTAGGAGGCGGAAACGGGGCTCCCCTGGATGTGTGCGGGACCCCACGTGCTTCCTCTCGAGTGCAGACGGGTATGTCGGGGAACTTCTTGAGTTGCAGCAAGGGTGTGAAGGACCCTTTGGAAGTTCCAGTGGTTAGATGTGATTGGCCTCGAGAAGCCTCAGCGGAAATGGGCCTCATCTCGCCTGGAGGGCAAAACCTCCTGGATTTTCTCGAGTTGCGGCAGGTGCTCTCGACTTACGACGGGGACCTCGGGGAACCGCTCTGGTGGCCTCAGGAAAGGCCAGTCCCCATGCGAGTTCCTCGGGGGCCTCTCGGGATTCCTCTCCCGGTGATGCCGGGGCCTAAGACCTTGTGTGGAGTCGGGGCCGGAACATGAGGATTCCTCTCCAGTGCTGACATGGATCTTGGGGTACTTCTGGAGTCTCCCCAGGGGAGTCAGTCCTCGTCTCGAATGCGGGCATGCACTTGCGCTTTCCTCCAGAGCGGTAGCAGCAGTGTCACGCAGTCCGCCGCGTGGATCAAAGGATCTATGGTTTTCCCTCGAGTCTTTCCCACGAGGCTTTCCCACGAGGCTTTCCCACAGGGCTGTCCCACGTGCAAACGTGGTGGGAGTTCGATCCTCGGCTTGAACGTCAAGGCAGTGCAGGGAAAACAGGTTCCTCTGGAATGGACTAACACATCTGGGGGACTCTTGGAATGGTGGCACGACCCTGGAGTTCCTCTCGCCTTTCCTGTGGAGAGCGCCTCCTCTTGAGATGCGACGGGAACGCCGGGAATTCTTTCCCTACGAAACAGGGAAAGGATCCCTCATCTCGAGCTAGGAGGCGGAAACGGGGCTCCCCTGGATGTGTGCGGGACCCCACGTGCTTCCTCTCGAGTGGAGACGGGTATGTCGGGGAACTTCTTGAGTTGCAGCAAGGGTGTGAAGGACCCTTTGGAAGTTCCAGTGGTTAGATGTGATTGGCCTCGAGAAGCCTCAGCGGAAATGGGCCTCATCTCGCCTGGAGGGCAAAACCTCCTGGATTTTCTCGAGTTGCGGCAGGTGCTCTCGACTTACGACGGGGACCTCAGGGACCCGCTCTGGTGGCCTCAGGAAAGGCCAGTCCCCATGCGAGTTCCTCGGGGGCCTCTCGGGATTCCTCTCCCGTCGATGCCGGGGCCTAAGACCTTGTGTGGAGTCGGGGCCGGAACCTGAGTATTCCTCTCCAGTGCTGACATGGATCTTGGGGTACTTCTGGAGTCTCCCCAGGGGAGTCAGTCATCGTCTCGAATGCGCGCATGCACTTGCGCTTTCCTCCAGAGCGGTAGCAGCATTGTCACGCATTCCGCCGCGTGGATCAAAGGATCTATGGTTTTCCCTCGAGTCTTTCCCACGAGGCTTTCCCACGAGGCTTTCCCACGGGCTGTCCCACGTGCACACGTGGTGGGAGTCGATCCTCGGCTTGAACGTCAAGGCAGTGCAGGGAAAACAGGTTCCTCTGGAATGGACTGACACATCTGGGGGACTCTTGGAATGGTGGCACGACCCTGGAGTTCCTCTCGCCTTTCCTGTGGAGAGCGCCTCCTCTTGAGATGCGACGGGAACGCCGGGAATTCTTTCCCTACGAAACAGGGAAAGGATCCCTCATCTCGAGCTAGGAGGCGGAAACGGGGCTCCCCTGGATGTGTGCGGGACACCACGTGCTTCCTCTCGAGTGCAGGCGGGTATGTCGGGGAACTTCTTGAGTTGCAGCAATGGTGTGAAGGACCCTTTGGAAGTTCCAGTGGTTAGATGTGATTGGCCTCGAGAAGCCTCAGCGGAAATGGGCCTCATCTCGCCTGGAGGGCAAAACCTCCTGGATTTTCTCGAGTTGCGGCAGGTGCTCTCGACTTACGACGGGGACCTCAGGGACCCGCTCTGGTGGCCTCAGGAAAGGCCAGTCCACATGCGAGTTCCTCGGGGGCCTCTCGGGATTCCTCTCCCGTCGATGCCGGGGCCTAAGACCTTGTGTGGAGTCGGGGCCGGAACCTGAGGATTCCTCTCCAGTGCTGACATGGATCTTGGGGTACTTCTGGAGTCTCCCCAGGGGAGTCAGTCCTCGTCTCGAATGCGGGCATGCACTTGCGCTTTCCTCCAGAGCGGTAGCAGCAGTGTCACGCAGTCCGCCGCGAGGATCAAAGGATCTATGGTTTTCCCTCGAGTCTTTCCCACGAGGCTTTCCCACGAGGCTTTCCCACAGGGCTGTCCCACGTGCACACGTGGTGGGATTCGATCCTCGGCTTGAACGTCAAGGCAGTGCAGGGAAAACAGGTTCCTCTGGAATGGACTGACACATCTGGGGGACTCTTGGAATGGTGGCACGACCCTGGAGTTCCTCTCCCCTTTCCTGTGGAGAGCGCCTCCTCTTGAGATGCGACGGGAACGCCGGGAATTCTTTCCCTAGGAAACAGGGAAAGGATCCCTCATCTCGAGCTAGGAGGCGGAAACGGAGCACCCCTGGATGTGTGCGGGACCCCACGTGCTTCCTCTCGAGTGGAGACGGGTATGTCGGGGAACTTCTTGAGTTGCAGCAAGGGTGTGAAGGACCCTTTGGAAGTTCCAGTGGTTAGATGTGATTGGCCTCGAGAAGCCTCAGCGGAAATGGGCCTCATCTCGCCTGGAGGGCAAAACCTCCTGGATTTTCTCGAGTTGCGGCAGGTGCTCTCGACTTACGACGGGGACCTCAGGGACCCGCTCTGGTGGCCTCAGGAAAGGCCAGTCCCCATGCGAGTTCCTCGGGGGCCTCTCGGGATTCCTCTCCCGTCGATGCCGGGGCCTAAGACCTTGTGTGGAGTCGGGGCCGGAACCTGAGGATTCCTCTCCAGTGCTGACATGGATCTTGGGGTACTTCTGGAGTCTCCCCAGGGGAGTCAGTCCTCGTCTCGAATGCGGGCAGGCACTTGCGCTTCCTCCAGAGCGGTAGCAGCAGTGTCACGCAGTCCGCCGCGTGGATCAAAGGATCTATGGTTTTCCCTCGAGTCTTTCCCACGAGGCTTTCCCACGAGGCTTTCCCACAGGGCTGTCCCACGTGCACACGTGGTGGGAGTCGATCCTCGGCTTGAACGTCAAGGCAGTGCAGGGAAAACAGGTTCCTCTGGAATGGACTGACACATCTGGGGGACTCTTGGAATGGTGTCACGACCCTGGAGTTCCTCTCGCCTTTTCCTGTGGAGAGCGCCTCCTCTTGAGATGCGACGGGAACGCCGGGAATTCTTTCCCTACGAAACAGGGAAAGGATCCCTCATCTCGAGCTAGGAGGCGGAAACGGAGCACCCCTGGATGTGTGCGGGACCCCACGTGCTTCCTCTCGAGTGGAGACGGGTATGCCGGGGAACTTCTTGAGTTGCAGCAAGGGTGTGAAGGACCCTTTGGACGTTCCAGTGGTTAGATGTGATTGGCCTCGAGAAGCCTCAGCGGAAATGGGCCTCATCTCGCCTGGAGGGCAAAACCTCCTGGATTTTCTCGAGTTGCGGCAGGTGCTCTCGACTTACGACGGGGACCTCAGGGAACCGCTATGGTGGCCTCAGGAAAAGCCAGTCCCCATGCGAGTTCCTCGGGGGCCTCTCGGGATTCCTCTCCCGGTGATGCCGGGGCCTAAGACCTTGTGTGGAGTCGGGGCCGGAACCTGAGGATTCCTCTCCAGTGCTGACATGGATCTTGGGGTACTTCTGGAGTCTCCCCAGGGGAGTCAGTCCTCGTCTCGAATGCGGGCATGCACTTGCGCTTTCCTCCAGAGCGGTAGCAGCAGTGTCACGCAGTCCGCCGCGTGGATCAAAGGATCTATGGTTTTCCCTCGAGTCTTTCCCACGAGGCTTTCCCACAGGGCTGTCCCACGTGCACACGTGGTGGGAGTCGATTCTCGGCTTGAACGTCAAGGCAGTGCAGGGAAAACAGGTTCCTCTGGAATGGACTGACACATCTGGGGGACTCTTGGAATGGTGTCACGACCCTGGAGTTCCTCTCGCCTTTCCTGTGGAGAGCGCCTCCTCTTGAGATGCGACGGGAACGCCGGGAATTCTTTCCCTACGAAACAGGGAAAGGATCCCTCATCTCGAGCTAGGAGGCGGAAACGGGGCTCCCCTGGATGTGTACGGGACCCCACGTGCTTCCTCTCGAGTGGAGACGGGTATGTCGGGGAACTTCTTGAGTTGCAGCAAGGGTGTGAAGGACCCTTTGGAAGTTCCAGTGGTTAGATGTGATTGGCCTCGAGAAGCCTCAGCGGAAATGGGCCTCATCTCGCCTGGAGGGCAAAACCTCCTGGATTTTCTCGAGTTGCGGCAGGTGCTCTCGACTTACGACGGGGACCTCAGGGACCCGCTCTGGTGGCCTCAGGAAAGGCCAGTCCCCATGCGAGTTCCTCGGGGGCCTCTCGGGATTCCTCTCCCGTCGATGCCGGGGCCTAACACCTTGTGTGGAGTCGGGGCCGGAACCTGAGGATTCCTCTCCAGTGCTGACATGGATCTTGGGGTACTTCTGGAGTCTCCCCAGGGGAGTCAGTCCTCGTCTCGAATGCGGGCATGCACTTGCGCTTTCCTCCAGAGCGGTAGCAGCAGTGTCACACAGTCCGTCGCGTGGATCAAAGGATCTATGGTTTTCCCTCGAGTCTTTCCCACGAGGCTTTCCCACGAGGCTTTCCCACAGGGCTGTCCCACGTGCACACGTGGTGGGAGTCGATCCTCGGCTTGAACGTCAAGGCAGTGCAGGGAAAACAGGTTCCTCTGGAATGGACTGACACATCTGGGGGACTCTTGGAATGGTGGCACGACCCTGGAGTTCCTCTCGCCTTTCCTGTGGAGAGCACCTCCTCTTGAGATGCGACGGGAACGCCGGGAATTCTTTCCCTACGAAACAGGGAAAGGATCCCTCATCTCGAGCTAGGAGGCGGAAACGGGGCTCCCCTGGATGTGTGCGGGACACCACGTGCTTCCTCTCGAGTGCAGACGGGTATGTCGGGGAACTTCTTGAGTTGCAGCAAGGGTGTGAAGGACCCTTTGGAAGTTCCAGTGGTTAGATGTGATTGGCCTCGAGAAGCCTCAGCGGAAATGGGCCTCATCTCGCCTGGAGGGCAAAACCTCCTGGATTTTCTCGAGTTGTGGCAGGTGCTCTCGACTTACGACGGGGACCTCGGGGACCCGCTCTGGTGGCCTCAGGAAAGGGCAGTCCCCATGCGAGTTCCTCGGGGGCCTCTCGGGATTCCTCTCCCGTCGATGCCGGGGCCTAACACCTTGTGTAGAGTCGGGGCCGGAACCTGAGGATTCCTCTCCAGTGCTGACATGGATCTTGGGGTACTTCTGGAGTCTCCCCAGGGGAGTCAGTCCTCGTCTCGAATGCGGGCATGCACTTGCGCTTTCCTCCAGAGCGGTAGCAGCAGTGTCACGCAGTCCGCCGCGTGGATCAAAGGATCTATGGTTTTCCCTCGAGTCTTTCCCACGAGGCTTTCCCACGAGGCTTTCCCACAGGGCTGTCCCACGTGCACACGTGGTGGGAGTCGATCCTCGGCTTGAACGTCAAGGCAGTGCAGGGAAAACAGGTTCCTCTGGAATGGACTGACACATCTGGGGGACTCTTGGAATGGTGTCACGACCCTGGAGTTCCTCTCGCCTTTCTTGTGGAGAGCGCCTCCTCTTGAGATGCGACGGGAACGCCGGGAATTCTTTCCCTACGAAACAGGGAAAGGATCCCTCATCTCGAGCTAGGAGGCGGAAACGGAGCACCCCTGGATGTGTGCGGGACCCCACGTGCTTCCTCTCGAGTTGAGACGGGTATGCCGGGGAACTTCTTGAGTTGCAGCAACGGTGTGACGGACCCTTTGGAAGTTCCAGTGGTTAGATGTGATTGGCCTCGAGAAGCCTCAGCGGAAATGGGCCTCATCTCGCCTGGAGGGCAAAACCTCCTGGATTTTCTCGAGTTGCGGCAGGTGCTCTCGACTTACGACGGGGACCTCAGGGAACCGCTCTGGTGGCCTCAGGAAAGTCCAGTCCCCATGCGAGTTCCTCGGGGGCCTCTCGGGATTCCTGTCCCGGTGATGCCGGGGCCTAAGACCTTGTGTGGAGTCGGGGCCGGAACCTGAGGATTCCTCTCCAGTGCTGACATGGATCTTGGGGTACTTCTGGAGTCTCCCCAGGGGAGTCAGTCCTCGTCTCGAATGCGGGCATGCACTTGCGCTTTCCTCCAGAGCGGTAGCAGCAGTGTCACGCAGTCCGCCGCGTGGATCAAAGGATCTATGGTTTTCCCTCGAGTCTTTCCCACGAGGCTTTCCCACGAGGCTTTCCCACAGGGCTGTCCCACGTGCACACGTGGTGGGAGTCGATCCTCGGCTTGAACGTCAAGGCAGTGCAGGGAAAACAGGTTCCTCTGGAATGGACTGACACATCTGGGGGACTCTTGGAATGGTGGCATGACCCTGGAGTTCCTCTCACCTTTCCTGTGGAGAGCGCCTCCTCTTGAGATGCGACGGGAACGCCGGGAATTCTTTCCCTACGAAACAGGGAAAGGATCCCTCATCTCGAGCTAGGAGGCGGAAACGGGGCTCCCCTGGATGTGTGCGGGACCCCACGTGCTTCCTCTCTAGTGGAGACGGGTATGTCGGGGAACTTCTTGAGTTGCAGCATGGGTGTGAAGGACCCTTTGGAAGTTCCAGTGGTTAGATGTGATTGGCCTCGAGAAGCCTCAGCGGAAAGGGGACTCATCTCGCCTGGAGGGCAAAAACTCCTGGATTTTCTCGAGTTGCGGCAGGTGCTCTCGACTTACGCCGGGGACCTCAGGGACCCTCTCTGGTGGCCTCAGGAAAGGCCAGTCCCCATGCGAGTTCCTCGGGGGCCTCTCGCGATTCCTCTCCCGTCGATGCCGGGGCCTAAGACCTTGTGTGGAGTCGGGGCCGGAACCTGAGAATTCCTCTCCAGTGCTGACATGGATCTTGGGGTACTTCTGGAGTCTCCCCAGGGGAGTCAGTCATCATCTCGAATGCGCGCATGCACTTGCGCTTTCCTCCAGAGCGGTAGCAGCAGTGTCACGCAGTCCGCCGCGTGGATCAAAGGATCTATGGTTTTCCCTCGGGTCTTTCCCACGAGGCTTTCCCACGAGGCTTTCCCACAGGGCTGTCCCACGTGCACACGTGGTGGGAGTCGATCCTCGGCTTGAACGTCAAGGCAGTGCAGGGAAAACAGGTTCCTCTGGAATGGACTGACACATCTGGGGGACTCTTGGAATGGTGGCATGACCCTGGAGTTCCTCTCGCCTTTCCTGTGGAAAACGCCTCCTCTTGAGATGCGACGGGAACGCCGGGAATTCTTTCCCTACGAAACAGGGAAAGGATCCCTCATCTCGAGCTAGGAGGCGGAAACGGGGCTCCCCTGGATGTGTGCGGGACCCAACGTGCTTCCTTTCGAGTGGAG
Source organism: Ovis canadensis (assembly GCF_042477335.2). Classification (NCBI taxonomy): domain Eukaryota; kingdom Metazoa; phylum Chordata; class Mammalia; order Artiodactyla; family Bovidae; genus Ovis; species Ovis canadensis. The sequence continues at coordinate 4,597,973 of NC_091261.1, read as the reverse complement.
ACGGGTATGTCGGGGAACTTCTTGAGTTGCAGCAAGGGTGTGAAGGACCCTTTGGAAGTTCCAGTGGTTAGATGTGATTGGCCTCGAGAAGCCTCAGCGGAAATGGGCCTCATCTCGCCTGGAGGGCAAAACCTCCTGGATTTTCTCGAGTTGCGGCAGGTGCTCTCGACTTATGACGGGGACATCAGGGACCCGCTCTGGTGGCCTCAGGAAAGGCCAGTCCCCATGCGAGTTCCTCGGGGGCCTCGCGGGATTCCTCTCCCGTCGATGCCGGGGCCTAAGACCTTGTGTGGAGTCGGGGCCGGAACCTGAGGATTCCTCTCCAGTGCTGACATGGATCTTGGGGTACTTCTGGAGTCTCCCCAGGGGAGTCAGTCCTCGTCTCGAATGCGGGCATGCACTTGCGTTTTTCCTCCAGAGTGGTAGCAGCAGTGTCACGCAGTCCGCCGCGTGGATCAAAGGATCTATGATTTTCCCTCGAGTCTTTCCCACGAGGCTTTCCCACAGGGCTGTCCCACGTGCACACGTGGTGGGAGTCGATCCTCGGCTTGAACATCAAGGCAGTGCAGGGAAAACAGGTTCCTCTGGAATGGACTGACACATCTGGGGGACTCTTGGAATGGTGGCACGACCCTGGAGTTCCTCTCGCCTTTCCTGTGGAGAGCGCCTCCTCTTGAGATGCGACGGGAACGCCGGGAATTCTTTCCCTACGAAACAGGGAAAGGATCCCTCATCTCGAGCTAGGAGGCGGAAACGGGGCTCCCCCGATGTGTGCGGGACCCCACGTGCTTCCTCTCGAGTGGAGACGGGTATGCCGGGGAACTTCTTGAGTTGCAGCAACGGTGTGAAGGACCCTTTGGAAGTTCCACTGGTTAGATGTGATTGGCCTCGAGAAGCCTCAGCGGAAATGGGCCTCATCTCGCCTGGAGGGCAAAACCTCCTGGATTTTCTCGAGTTGCGGCAGGTGCTCTCGACTTACGACGGGGACCTCAGGGAACCGCTCTGGTGGCCTCAGGAAAGTCCAGTCCCCATGCGAGTTCCTCGGGGGCCTCTCGGGATTCCTGTCCCGGTGATGCCGGGGCGTAAGACCTTGTGTGGAGTCGGGGCCGGAACCTGAGGATTCCTCTCCAGTGCTGACATGGATCTTGGGGTACTTCTGGAGTCTCCCCAGGGGAGTCAGTCCTCGTCTCGAATGCGGGCATGCACTTGCGCTTTCCTCCAGAGCGGTAGCAGCAGTGTCACGCAGTCCGCCGCGTGGATCAAAGGATCTATGGTTTTCCCTCGAGTCTTTCCCACGAGGCTTTCCCACGAGGCTTTCCCACAGGGCTGTCCCACGTGCACACGTGGTGGGAGTCGATCCTCGGCTTGAACGTCAAGGCAGTGCAGGGAAAACAGGTTCCTCTGGAATGGACTGACACATCTGGGGGACTCTTGGAATGGTGGCATGACCCTGGAGTTCCTCTCACCTTTCCTGTGGAGAGCGCCTCCTCTTGAGATGCGACGGGAACGCCGGGAATTCTTTCCCTACGAAACAGGGAAAGGATCCCTCATCTCGAGCTAGGAGGCGGAAACGGGGCTCCCCTGGATGTGTGCGGGACCCCACGTGCTTCCTCTCGAGTGCAGACGGGTATGTCGGGGAACTTCTTGAGTTGCAGCAAGGGTGTGAAGGACCCTTTGGAAGTTCCAGTGGTTAGATGTGATTGGCCTCGAGAAGCCTCAGCGGAAATGGGCCTCATCTCGCCTGGAGGGCAAAACCTCCTGGATTTTCTCGAGTTGCGGCAGGTGCTCTCGACTTACGACGGGGACCTCAGGGACCCGCTCTGGTGGCCTCAGGAAAGGCCAGTCCCCATGCGAGTTCCTCGGGGGCCTCTCGGGATTCCTCTCCCGTCGATGCCGGGGCCTAAGACCTTGTGTGGAGTCGGGGCCGGAACCTGAGAATTCCTCTCCAGTGCTGACATGGATCTTGGGGTACTTCTGGAGTCTCCCCAGGGGAGTCAGTCATCATCTCGAATGCGCGCATGCACTTGCGCTTTCCTCCAGAGCGGTAGCAGCAGTGTCACGCAGTCCGCCGCGTGGATCAAAGGATCTATGATTTTCCCTCGAGTCTTTCCCACGAGGCTTTCCCACGAGGCTTTCCCACAGGGCTGTCCCACGTGCACACGTGGTGGGAGTCGATCCTCGGCTTGAACATCAAGGCAGTGCAGGGAAAACAGGTTCCTCTGGAATGGACTGACACATCTGGGGGACTCTTGGAATGGTGGCACGACCCTGGAGTTCCTCTCGCCTTTCCTGTGGAGAGCGCCTCCTCTTGAGATGCGACGGGAATGCCGGGAATTCTTTCCCTACGAAACAGGGAAAGGATCCCTCATCTCGAGCTAGGAGGCGGAAACGGGGCTCCCCTGGATGTGTGCGGGACCCCACGTGCTTCCTCTCGAGTGGAGACGGGTATGTCGGGGAACTTCTTGAGTTGCAGCAAGGGTGTGAAGGACCCTTTGGAAGTTCCAGTGGTTAGATGTGATTGGCCTCGAGAAGCCTCAGCGGAAATGGGCCTCATCTCGCCTGGAGGGCAAAACCTCCTGGATTTTCTCGAGTTACGGCAGGTGCTCTCGACTTATGACGGGGACCTCAGGGAACCGCTCTGGTGGCCTCAGGAAAGGCCAGTCCCCATGCGAGTTCCTCGGGGGCCTCTCGGGATTCCTCTCCCGTCGATGCCGGGGCCTAAGACCTTGTGTGGAGTCGGGGCCGGAACCTGAGGATTCCTCTCCAGTGCTGACATAGATCTTGGGGTACTTCTGGAGTCTCCCCAGGGGAGTCAGTCCTCGTCTCGAATGCGGGCATGCACTTGCGCTTCCTCCACAGCGGTAGCAGCAGTGTCACGCAGTCCGCCGCGTGGATCAAAGGATCTATGGTTTTCCCTCGAGTCTTTCCCACGAGGCTTTCCCACGAGGCTTTCCCACAGGGCTGTCCCACGTGCACACGTGGTGGGAGTCGATCCTCGGCTTGAACGTCAAGGCAGTGCAGGGAAAACAGGTTCCTCTGGAATGGACTGACACATCTGGGGGACTCTTGGAATGGTGGCATGACCCTGGAGTTCCTCTCGCCTTTCCTGTGGAGAGCGCCTCCTCTTGAGATGCGACGGGAACGCCGGGAATTCTTTCCCTACGAAACAGGGAAAGGATCCCTCATCTCGAGCTAGGAGGCGGCAACGGGGCTCCCCTGGATGTGAGCGGGACCCCACGTGCTTCCTCTCGAGTGGAGACGGGTATGTCGGGGAACTTCTTGAGTTGCAGCAAGGGTGTGAAGGACCCTTTGGAAGTTCCAGTGGTTAGATGTGATTGGCCTCGAGAAGCCTCAGCGGAAATGGGCATCATCTCGCCTGGAGGGCAAAACCTCCTGGATTTTCTCGAGTTGCGGCAGGTGCTCTCGACTTACGACGGGGACCTCAGGGACCCGCTCTGGTGGCCTCAGGAAAGGCCAGTCCCCATGCGAGTTCCTCGGGGGCCTCTCGGGATTCCTCTCCCGTCGATGCCGGGGCCTAAGACCTTGTGTGGAGTCGGGGCCGGAACCTGAGGATTCCTCTCCAGTGCTGACATGGATCTTGGGGTACTTCTGGAGTCTCCCCAGGGGAGTCAGTCCTCGTCTCGAATGTGGGCATGCACTTGCGCTTTCCTCCATAGCGGTAGCAGCAGTGTCACGCAGTCCGCCGCGTGGATCAAAGGATCTATGGTTTTCCCTCGAGTCTTTCCCACGAGGCTTTCCCACAGGGCTGTCCCACGTGCACACGTGGTGGGAGTCGATCCTCGGCTTGAACGTCAAGGCAGTGCAGGGAAAACAGGTTCCTCTGGAATGGACTGACACATCTGGGGGACTCTTGGAATGGTGGCACGACCCTGGAGTTCCTCTCGCCTTTCCTGTGGAGAGCGCCTCCTCTTGAGATGCGACGGGAATGCCGGGAATTCTTTCCCTACGAAACAGGGAAAGGATCCCTCATCTCGAGCTAGGAGGCGGAAACGGGGCTCCCCTGGATGTGTGCGGGACCCCACGTGCTTCCTCTCGAGTGGAGACGGGTATGTCGGGGAACTTCTTGAGTTGCAGCAAGGGTGTGAAGGACCCTTTGGAAGTTCCAGTGGTTAGATGTGATTGGCCTCGAGAAGCCTCAGCGGAAATGGGCCTCATCTCGCCTGGAGGGCAAAACCTCCTGGATTTTCTCGAGTTGCGGCAGGTGCTCTCGACTTACGACGGGGACCTCAGGGAACCGCTCTGGTGGCCTCAGGAAAGGCCAGTCCCCATGCGAGTTCCTCGGGGGCCTCGCGGGATTCCTCTCCCGTCGATGCCGGGGCCTAAGACCTTGTGTGGAGTCGGGGCCGGAACCTGAGGATTCCTCTCCAGTGCTGACATGGATCTTGGGGTACTTCTGGAGTCTCCCCAGGGGAGTCAGTCCTCGTCTCGAATGCGGGCATGCACTTGCGCTTCCTCCACAGCGGTAGCAGCAGTGTCACGCAGTCCGCCGCGTGGATCAAAGGATCTATGGTTTTCCCTCGAGTCTTTCCCACGAGGCTTTCCCACGAGGCTTTCCCACAGGGCTGTCCCACGTGCACACGTGGTGGGAGTCGATCCTCGGCTTGAACGTCAAGGCAGTGCAGGGAAAACAGGTTCCTCTGGAATGGACTGACACATCTGGGGGACTCTTGGAATGGTGGCATGACCCTGGAGTTCCTCTCGCCTTTCCTGTGGAGAACGCCTCCTCTTGAGATGCGACGGGAACGCCGGGAATTCTTTCCCTACGAAACAGGGAAAGGATCCCTCATCTCGAGCTAGGAGGCGGAAACGGGGCTCCCCTGGATGTGTGCGGGACCCCACGTGCTTCCTCTCGAGTGCAGACGGGTATGTCGGGGAACTTCTTGAGTTGCAGCAAGGGTGTGAAGGACCCTTTGGAAGTTCCAGTGGTTAGATGTGATTGGCCTCGAGAAGCCTCAGCGGAAATGGGCCTCATCTCGCCTGGAGGGCAAAACCTCCTGGATTTTCTCGAGTTGCGGCAGGTGCTCTCGACTTACGACGGGGACCTCAGGGACCCGCTCTGGTGGCCTCAGGAAAGGCCAGTCCCCATGCGAGTTCCTCGGGGGCCTCTCGGGATTCCTCTCCCGTCGATGCCGGGGCCTAAGACCTTGTGTGGAGTCGGGGCCGGAACCTGAGGATTCCTCTCCAGTGCTGACATGGATCTTGGGGTACTTCTGGAGTCTCCCCAGGGGAGTCAGTCCTCGTCTCGAATGCGGGCATGCACTTGCGCTTTCCTCCAGAGTGGTAGCAGCAGTGTCACGCAGTCCGCCGCGTGGATCAAAGGATCTATGGTTTTCCCTCGAGTCTTTCCCACGAGGCTTTCCCACGAGGCTTTCCCACAGGGCTGTCCCACGTGCACACGTGGTGGGTGTCGATCCTCGGCTTGAACGTCAAGGCAGGGCAGGGAAAACAGGTTCCTCTGGAATGGACTGACACATCTGGGGGACTCTTGGAATGGTGGCATGACCCTGGAGTTCCTCTCGCCTTTCCTGTGGAGAGCGCCTCCTCTTGAGATGCGACGGGAACGCCGGGAATTCTTTCCCTACGAAACAGGGAAAGGATCCCTCATCTCGAGCTAGGAGGCGGAAACGGGGCTCCCCTGGATGTGTGCGGGACCCCACGTGCTTCCTCTCGAATGGAGACGGGTATGTCGGGGAACTTCTTGAGTTGCAGCAAGGGTGTGAAGGACCCTTTGGAAGTTCCAGTTGTTAGATGTGATTGGCCTCGAGAAGCCTCAGCGGAAATGGGCCTCATCTCGCCTGGAGGGCAAATCCTCCTGGATTTTCTCGAGTTGCGGCAGGTGCTCTCGACTTATGACGGGGACCTCGGGGAACCGCTCTGGTGGCCTCAGGAAAGGCCAGTCCCCATGCGAGTTCCTCGGGGGCCTCTCGGGATTCCTCTCCCGGTGATGCCGGGGCCTAAGACCTTGTGTGGAGTCGGGGCCGGAACCTGAGGATTCCTCTCCAGTGCTGACATGGATCTTGGGGTACTTCTGGAGTCTCCCCAGGGGAGTCAGTCCTCGTCTCGAATGCGGGCATGCACTTGCGCTTTCCTCCAGAGCGGTAGCAGCAGTGTCACGCAGTCAGCCGCGTGGATCAAAGGATCTATGGTTTTCCCTCGAGTCTTTCCCACGAGGCTTTCCCACGAGGCTTTCCCACAGGGCTGTCCCACGTGCACACGTGGTGGGAGTGGATCCTCGGCTTGAACGTCAAGGCAGTGCAGGGAAAACAGGTTCCTCTGGAATGGACTGACACATCTGGGGTCTCTTGGAATGGTGGCACGACCCTGGAGTTCCTCTCGCCTTTCCTGTGGAGAGCGCCTCCTCTTGAGATGCGAAGGGAACGCCGGGAATTCTTTCCCTACGAAACAGGGAAAGGATCCCTCATCTCGAGCTAGGAGGCGGAAAAGGGGCTCCCCTGGATGTGTGCGGGAACCCACGTGCTTCCTCTCGAGTGGAGACGGGTATGTCGGGGAACTTCTTGAGTTGCAGCAAGGGTGTGAAGGACCCTTTGGAAGTTCCAGTGGTTAGATGTGATTGGCCTCGAGAAGCCTCAGCGGAAATGGGCCTCATCTCGCCTGGAGGGCAAAACCTCCTGGATTTTCTCGAGTTGCCGCAGGTGCTCTCGACTTACGACGGGGACCTCAGGGACCCGCTCTGGTGGCCTCAGGAAAGGCCAGTCCCCATGCGAGTTCCTCGGGGGCCTCTCGGGATTCCTCTCCCGTCGATGCCGGGGCCTAAGACCTTGTGTGGAGTCGGGACCAGAACCTGAGGATTCCTCTCCAGTGCTGACATGGATCTTGGGGTACTTCTGGAGTCTCCCCAGGGGAGTCAGTCCTCGTCTCGAATGCGGGCATGCACTTGCGCTTCCTCCAGAGCGGTAGCAGCAGTGTCACGCAGTCCGCCGCGTGGATCAAAGGATCTATGATTTTCCCTCGAGTCTTTCCCACGAGGCTTTCCCACAGGGCTGTCCCACGTGCACACGTGGTGGGAGTCGATCCTCGGCTTGAACGTCAAGGCAGTGCAGGGAAAACAGGTTCCTCTGGAATGGACTGACACATCTGGGGGACTCTTGGAATGGTGGCACGACCCTGGAGTTCCTCTCGCCTTTCCTGTGGAGAGCGCCTCCTCTTGAGATGCGACGGGAACGCCGGGAATTCTTTCCATACGAAACAGGGAAAGGATCCCTCATGTCGAGCTAGGAGGCGGAAACGTGGCTCCCCTGGATGTGTGCGGGACCCCACGTGCTTCCTCTCGAGTGGAGACGGGTATGTCGGGGAACTTCTTGAGTTGCAGCAAGGGTGTGAAGGACCCTTTGGAAGTTCCAGTGGTTAGATGTGATTGGCCTCGAGAAGCCTCAGCGGAAATGGGCCTCATCTCGCCTGGAGGGCAAAACCTCCTGGATTTTCTCGAGTAGCGGCAGGTGCTCTCGACTTACGACGGGGACCTCGGGGAACCGCTCTGGTGGCCTCAGGAAAGGCCAGTCCCCATGCGAGTTCCTCGGGGGCCTCTCGGGATTCCTCTCCCGTCGATGCCGGGGCCTAAGACCTTGTGTGGAGTCGGGGCCGGAACCTGAGGATTCCTCTCCAGTGCTGACATGGATCTTGGGGTACTTCTGGAGTCTCCCCAGGGGAGTCAGTCCTCGTCTCGAATGCGGGCATGCACTTGCGCTTTCCTCCATAGCGGTAGCAGCAGTGTCACGCAGTCCGCCGCGTGGATCAAAGGATCTATGGTTTTCCCTCGAGTCTTTCCCACGAGGCTTTCCCACGAGGCTTTCCCACAGGGCTGTCCCACGTGCACACGTGGTGGGAGTCGATCCTCGGCTTGAACGTCAAGGCAGTGCAGGGAAAACAGGTTCCTCTGGAATGGACTGAAACATCTGGGGGACTCTTGGAATGGTGGCACGACCCTGGAGTTCCTCTCGCCTTTCCTGTGGAGAGCGCCTCCTCTTGAGATGCGACGGGAACGCCGGGAATTCTTTCCCTACGAAACAGGGAAAGGATCCCTCATCTCGAGCTAGGAGGCGGAAACGGGGCTCCCCTGGATGTGTGCGGGACCCCACGTGCTTCCTCTCGAGTGGAGACGGGTATGTCGGGGAACTTCTTGAGTTGCAGCAAGGGTGTGAAGGACCCTTTGGAAGTTCCAGTGGTTAGATGTGATTGGCCTCGAGAAGCCTCGGCGGAAATGGGCCTCATCTCGCCTGGAGGGCAAAACCTCCTGGATTTTCTCGAGTTGCGGCAGGTGCTCTCGACTTACGACGGGGACCTCAGGGACCCGCTCTGGTGGCCTCAGGAAAGGCCAGTCCCCATGCGAGTTCCTCGGGGGCCTCTCGGGATTCCTCTCCCGTCGATGCCGGGGCCTAAGACCTTGTGTGGAGTCGGGGCCGGAACCTGAGGAATCCTCTCCAGTGCTGACATGGATCTTGGGGTACTTCTGGAGTCTCCCCAGGGGAGTCAGTCCTCGTCTCGAATGCGGGCATGCACTTGCGCTTTCCTCCATAGCGGTAGCAGCAGTGTCACGCAGTCCGCCGCGTGGATCAAAGGATCTATGGTTTTCCCTCGAGTCTTTCCCACGAGGCTTTCCCACGAGGCTTTCCCACAGGGCTGTCCCACGTGCACACGTGGTGGGAGTCGATCCTCGGCTTGAACGTCAATGCAGTGCAGGGAAAACAGGTTCCTCTGGAATGGACTGACACATCTGGGGGACTCTTGGAATGGTGGCACGACCCTGGAGTTCCTCTCGCCTTTCCTGTGGAGAGCGCCTCCTCTTGAGATGCGACGGGAACGCCGGGAATTCTTTCCCTACGAAACAGGGAAAGGATCCCTCATCTCGAGCTAGGAGGCGGAAACGGGGCTCCCCTGGATGTGTGCGGGACACCACGTGCTTCCTCTCGAGTGCAGACGGGTATGTCGGGGAACTTCTTGAGTTGCAGCAAGGGTGTGAAGGACCCTTTGGAAGTTCCAGTGGTTAGATGTGATTGGCCTCGAGAAGCCTCAGCGGAAATGGGCCTCATCTCGCCTGGAGGGCAAAACCTCCTGGATTTTCTCGAGTTGCGGCAGGTGCTCTCGACTTACGACGGGGACCTCAGGGAACCGCTCTGGTGGCCTCAGGAAAGTCCAGTCCCCATGCGAGTTCCTCGGGGGCCTCTCGGGATTCCTCTCCCGGTGATGCCGGGGCCTAAGACCTTGTGTGGAGTCGGGGCCGGAACCTGAGGATTCCTCTCCAGTGCTGACATGGATCTTGGGGTACTTCTGGAGTCTCCCCAGGGGAGTCAGTCCTCGTCTCGAATGCGGGCATGCACTTGCGCTTTCCTCCAGAGCGGTAGCAGCAGTGTCACGCAGTCCGCCGCGTGGATCAAAGGATCTATGGTTTTCCCTCGAGTCCTTCCCACGAGGCTTTCCCACGAGGCCTTCCCACAGGGCTGTCCCACGTGCACACGTGGTGGGAGTCGATCCTCGGCTTGAACGTCAAGGCAGTGCAGGGAAAACAGGTTCCTCTGGAACGGACTGACACATCTGGGGGACTCTTGGAATGGTGGCATGACCCTGGAGTTCCTCTCACCTTTCCTGTGGAGAGCGCCTCCTCTTGAGATGCGACGGGAACGCCGGGAATTCTTTCCCTATGAAACAGGGAAAGGATCCCTCATCTCGAGCTAGGAGGCGGAAACGGGGCTCCCCTGGATGTGTGCGGGACCCCACGTGCTTCCTCTCTAGTGGAGACGGGTATGTCGGGGAACTTCTTGAGTTGCAGCAAGGGTGTGAAGGACCCTTTGGAAGTTCCAGTGGTTAGATGTGATTGGCCTCGAGAAGCCTCAGCGGAAATGGGCCTCATCTCGCCTGGAGGGCAAAACCTCCTGGATTTTCTCGAGTTGCGGCAGGTGCTCTCGACTTACGACGGGGACCTCAGGGACCCGCTCTGGTGGCCTCAGGAAAGGCCAGTCCCCATGCGAGTTCCTCGGGGGCCTCTCGGGATTCCTCTCCCGTCGATGCCGGGGCCTAAGACCTTGTGTGGAGTCGGGGCCGGAACCTGAGAATTCCTCTCCAGTGCTGACATGGATCTTGGGGTACTTCTGGAGTCTCCCCAGGGGAGTCAGTCATCATCTCGAATGCGCGCATGCACTTGCGCTTTCCTCCAGAGCGGTAGCAGCAGTGTCACGCAGTCCGCCGCGTGGATCAAAGGATCTATGGTTTTCCCTCGAGTCTTTCCCACGAGGCTTTCCCACGAGGCTTTCCCACAGGGCTGTCCCACGTGCACACGTGGTGGGAGTCGATCCTCGGCTTGAACGTCAAGGCAGTGCAGGGAAAACAGGTTCCTCTGGAATGGACTGACACATCTGGGGGACTCTTGGAATGGTGGCATGACCCTGGAGTTCCTCTCGCCTATCCTGTGGAGATCGCCTCCTCTTGAGATGCGACGGGAACGCCGGGAATTCTTTCCCTACGAAACAGGGAAAGGATCCCTCATCTCGAGCTAGGAGGCGGAAACGGGGCTCCCCTGGATGTGTGCGGGACCCCACGTGCTTCCTCTCGAGTGGAGACGGGTATGTCGGGGAACTTCTTGAGTTGCAGCAAGGGTGTGAAGGACCCTTTGGAAGTTCCAGTGGTTAGATGTGATTGGCCTCGAGAAGCATCAGCGGAAATGGGCCTCATCTCGCCTGGAGGGCAAAACCTCCTGGATTTTCTCGAGTTGCGGCAGGTGCCCTCGACTTACGACGGGAACCTCGGGGACCCGCTCTGGTGGCCTCAGGAAAGGCCAGTCCCCATGCGAGTTCCTCGGGGGCCTCTCGGGATTCCTCTCCCGTCGATTCCGGGGCCTAAGACCTAGTGTGGAGTCGGGGCCGGAACCTGAGGATTCCTCTCCAGTGCTGACATGGATCTTGGGGTACTTCTGGAGTCTCCCCAGGGGAGTCAGTCCTCGTCTCGAATGCGGGCATGCACTTGCGCTTTCTCCAGAGAGGTAGCAGCAGTGTCACGCAGTCCGCCGCGTGGATCAAAGGATCTATGGTTTTCCCTCGAGTCTTTCCCACGAGGCTTTCCCACGAGGCTTTCCCACAGGGCTGTCAGACGTGCACACGTGGTGGGAGTCGATCCTCGGCTTGAACGTCAAGGCAGTGCAGGGAAAACAGGTTCCTCTGGAATGGACTGACACATCTGGGGGACTCTTGGAATGGTGGCACGACCCTGGAGTTCCTCTCGCCTTTCCTGTGGAGAGCGCCTCCTCTTGAGATGCGACGGGAACGCCGGGAATTCTTTCCCTACGAAACAGGGAAAGGATCCCTCATCTCGAGCTAGGAGGCTGAAACGGGGCTCCCCTGGATGTGTGCGGGACCCCACGTGCTTCCTCTCGAGTGGAGACGGGTATGTCGGGGAACTTCTTGAGTTGCAGCAAGGGTGTGAAGGACCCTTTGGAAGTTCCAGTGGTTAGATGTGATTGGCCTCGAGAAGCCTCAGCGGAAATGGGCCTCATCTCGCCTGGAGGGCAAAACCTCCTGGATTTTCTCGAGTTACGGCAGGTGCTCTCGACTTACGACGGGGACCTCAGGGAACCGCTCTGGTGGCCTCAGGAAAGGCCAGTCCCCATGCGAGTTCCACGGGGGCCTCTCGGGATTCCTCTCCCGTCGATGCCGGGGCCTAAGACCTTGTGTGGAGTCGGGGCCGGAACCTGAGGTTTCCTCTCCAGTGCTGACATGGATCTTGGGGTACTTCTGGAGTCTCCCCAGGGGAGTCAGTCCTCGTCTCGAATGCGGGCATGCACTTGCGCTTCCTCCAGAGCGGTAGCAGCAGTGTCACGCAGTCCGCCGAGTGGATCAAAGGATCTATGGTTTTCCCTCGAGTCTTTCCCACGAGGCTTTCCCACGAGGCTTTCCCACAGGGCTGTCCCAAGTGCACACGTGGTGGGAGTCGATCCTCGGCTTGAACGTCAAGGCAGTGCAGGGAAAACAGGTTCCTCTGGAATGGACTGACACATCTGGGGGACTCTTGGAATGGTGGCATGACCCTGGGGTTCCTCTCGCCTTTCCTGTGGAAAGCGCCTCCTCTTGAGATACGACGGGAACGCCGGGAATTCTTTCCCTACGAAACAGGGAAAGGATCCCTCATCTCGAGCTAGGAGGCGGAAACGGGGCTCCCCTGGATGTGTGCGGGACACCACGTGCTTCCTCTCGAGTGCAGACGGGTATGTCGGGGAACTTCTTGAGTTGCAGCAAGGGTGTGAAGGACCCTTTGGAAGTTCCAGTGGTTAGATGTGAATGGCCTCGAGAAGCCTCAGCGGAAATGGGCCTCATCTCGCCTGGAGGGCAAAACCTCCTGGATTTTCTCGAGTTGCGGCAGGTGCTCTCGACTTACGACGGGGACCTCAGGGACCCGCTCTCTTGGCCTCAGGAAAGGCCAGTCCCCATGCGAGTTCCTCGGGGGCCTCTCCGGATTCCTCTCCCGTCGATGCCGGGGCCTAAGACCTTGTGTGGAGTCGGGGCCGGAACCTGAGGATTCCTTTCCAGTGCTGACATGGATCTTGGGGTACTTCTGGAGTCTCCCCAGGGGAGTCAGTCCTCGTCTCGAATGCGGGCATGCACTTGCGCTTTCCTCCAGAGCGGTAGCAGCAATGTCACGCCGTCCGCCGCGTGGATCAAAGGATCTATGGTTTTCCCTCGAGTCTTTCCCACGAGGCTTTCCCACGAGGCTTTCCCACAGGGCTGTCCCACGTGCACACGTGGTGGGAGTCGATCCTCGGCTTGAAAGTCAAGGAAGTGCAGGGAAAACAGGTTCCTCTGGAATGGACTGACACATCTGGGGTACTCTTGGAATGGTGGCACGACCCTGGAGTTCCTCTCGCCTTTCCTGTGGAGAGCGCCTCCTCTTGAGATGCGACGGGAACGCCGGGAATTCTTTCCCTACGAAACAGGGAAAGGATCCCTCATCTCGAGCTAGGAGGCGGAAACGGGTCTCCCCTGGATGTGTGCGGGACCCTCGTGCTTCCTCTCGAGTGGAGACGGGTATGTCGGGGAACTTCTTGAGTTGCAGCAAGGGTGAGAAGGACCCTTTGGATGTTCCAGTGGTTAGATGTGATTAGCCTGGAGAAGCCTCAGCGGAAATGGGCATCATCTCGCCTGGAGGGCAAAACCTCCTGGATTTTCTCGAGTTGCGGCAGGTGCTCTCGACTTACGACGGGGACCTCAGGGACCCGCTCTGGTGGCCTCAGGAAAGGCCAGTCCCCATGCGAGTTCCTCAGGGGCCTCTCGGGATTCCTCTCCCGTCGATGCCGGGGCCTAAGACCTTGTGTGGAGTCGGGGCCGGAACCTGAGGATTCCTCTCCAGTGCTGACATGGATCTTGGGGTACTTCTGGAGTCTCCCCAGGGGAGTCAGTCCTCGTCTCGAATGCGGGCATGCACTTGCGCTTTCCTCCAGGGCGGTAGCAGCAGTGTCACGCAGTCCGCCGCGTGGATCAAAGGATCTATGGTTTTCCCTCGAGTCTTTCCCACGAGGCTTTCCCACGAGGCTTTCCCACAGGGCTGTCCCACGTGCACACGTGGTGGGAGTCGATCCTCGGCTTGAACGTCAAGGCAGTGCAGGGAAAAAAGGTTCCTCTGGCATGGACTGACACATCTGGGGGACTCTTGGAATGGTGGCACGACCCTGGAGTTCCTCTCGCCTTTCCTGTGGAGAGCGCCTCCTCTTGAGATGCAACGGGAACGCCGGGAATTTTTTCCCTACGAAAAAGGGAAAGGATCCCTCATCTCGAGCTTAGAGGCGGAAACGGGGCTCCCCTGGATGTGTGCGAGACCCCACGTGCTTCCTCTCGAGTGGAGACGGGTATGTCGGGGAAGTTCTTGAGTTGCAGTAAGGGTGTGAAGGACACTTTGGAAGTTCCAGTGGTTAGACGTGATTAGCTTCGAGAAGCCTCAGCGGAAATGGGCCTCATCTCGCCTGGAGGGCAAAACCTCCTGGATTTTCTCGAGTTGCGGCAGGTGCTCTCGACTTACGAAGGGGACCTCAGGGACCCGCTCTGGTGGCCTCAGGAAAGGCCAGTCCCCATGCGAGTTCCTCGGGGGCCTCTCGGGATTCCTCTCCCGTCGATGCCGGGGCCTAAGACCTTGTGTGGAGTCGGGGCCGGAACCTGAGGATTCCTCTCCAGTGCTGACATGGATCTTGGGGTACTTCTGGAGTCTCCCCAGGGGAGTCAGTCCTCCTCTCGAATGCGGGCATGCACTTGCGCTTTCCTCCAGAGCGGTAGCAGCAGTGTCACGCAGTCCGTCGCGTGGATCAAAGGATCTATGGTTTTCCCTCGAGTCTTTCCCACGAGGCTTTCCCACGAGGCTTTTCCCACAGGGCTGTCCCACGTGCACACGTGGTGGGAGTCGATCCTCGGCTTGAACTCAAGGCAGTGCAGGGAAAACAGGTTCCTCTGGAATGGACTGACACATCTGGGGGTCTCTTGGAATGGTGGCACGACCCTGGAGTTCCTCTCGCCTTTCCTGTGGAGAGCGCCTCCTCTTGAGATGCGACGGGAACGCCAGGAATTATTTCCCTACGAAACAGGGAAAGGATCCCTCATCTCGACCTAGGAGGCGGAAACGGGGCTCCCCTGGATGTGTGCGGGACCCTCGTGCTTCCTCTCGAGTGGAGACGGGTATGTCGCGGAACTGCTTGAGTTGCAGCAAGGGTGTGAAGGACCCTTTGGAAGTTCCAGTGGTTAGACCTGATTAGCCTCGAGAAGCCTCAGCGGAAATGGGCCTCATCTCGCCTGGAGGGCAAAACCTCCTGGATTTTCTCGAGTTGCGGCAGGTGCTCTCGACTTACGACGGGGACCTCAGGGACCCGCTCTGGTGGCCTCAGGAAAGGCAAGTCCCCATGCGAGTTCCTCGGGGGCCTCTCGGGATTCCTCTCCCGTCGATGCCGGGGCCTAAGACCTTGTGTGGAGTCGGGGCCGGAACCTGAGGATTCCTGTGCAGTGCTGACATGGATCTTGGGGTCCTTCTGGAGTCTCCCCAGGGGAGTCAGTCCTCGTCTCGAATGCGGGCATGCACTTGAGCTTTCCTCCAGAGCGGTAGCAGCAGTGTCACGCAGTCCGCCGCGTGGATCAAAGGATCTATGGTTTTCCCTCGAGTCTTTCCCACGAGGCTTTCCCACGAGGCATTCCCACAGGGCTGTCCCACGTGCACACGTGGTGGGAGTCGATCCTCGGCTTGAACGTCAAGGCAGTGGAGGGAAAACAGCTTCCTCTGTAATGAACTGACATATCTGGGGCCTCTTGGAATGGTGGCACGACCCTGGAGTTCCTCTCGCCTTTCCTGTGGAGAGCGCCTCCTCTTGAGATGCGACGGGAACGCCGGGAATTCTTTCCCTAGGAAACAGGGAAAGGATCCCTCATCTCGAGCTAGGAGGCGGAAACGGGGCTCCCCTGGATGTGTGCGGGACCCTCGTGCTTCCTCTCGAGTGGAGACGGGTATGTCGGGGAACTTCTTGAGTTGCAGCAAGGGTGAGAAGGACCCTTTGGATGTTCCAGTGGTTAGATGTGTTTAGCCTCGAGAAGCCTCAGCGGAAATGGGCCTCATCTCGCCTGGAGGGCAAAACCTCCTGGATTTTCTCGAGTTGCGGCAGGTGCACTCGACTTACGACGGGGACCTCAGGGACCCGCTCTCTTGGCCTCAGGAAAGGCCAGTCCCCATGCGAGTTCCTCGGGGGCCTCTCCGGATTCCTCTCCCGTCGATGCCGGGGCCTAAGACCTTGTGTGGAGTCGGGGCCGGAACCTGAGGATTCCTTTCCAGTGCTGACATGGATCTTGGGGTACTTCTGGAGTCTCCCCAGGGGAGTCAGTCCTCGTCTCGAATGCGGGCATGCACTTGCGCTTTCCTCCAGAGCGGTAGCAGCAATGTCACGCCGTCCGCCGCGTGGATCAAAGGATCTATGGTTTTCCCTCGAGTCTTTCCCACGAGGCTTTCCCACGAGGCTTTCCCACAGGGCTGTCCCACGTGCACACGTGGTGGGAGTCGATCCTCGGCTTGAAAGTCAAGGCAGTGCAGGGAAAACAGGTTCCTCTGGAATGGACTGACACATCTGGGGGACTCTTGGAATGGTGGCACGACCCTGGAGTTCCTCTCGCCTTTCCTGTGGAGAGCGCCTCCTCTTGAGATGCGATGGGAACGCCGGGAATTTTTTCCCTACGAAAAAGGGAAAGGATCCCTCATCTCGAGCTTAGAGGCGGAAACGGGGCTCCCCTGGATGTGTGCGAGACCCCACGTGCTTCCTCTCGAGTGCAGGCGGGTATGTCGGGGAACTTCTTGAGTTGCAGTAAGGGTGTGAAGGACACTTTGGAAGTTCCAGTGGTTAGACGTGATTAGCTTCGAGAAGCCTCAGCGGAAATGGGCCTCATCTCGCCTGGAGGGCAAAACCTCCTGGATTTTCTCGAGTTGCGGCAGGTGCTCTCGACTTACGACGGGGACCTCAGGGACCCGCTCTGGTGGCCTCAGGAAAGGCCAGTCCCCATGCGAGTTCCTCGGGGGCCTCTCGGGATTCCTCTCCCGTCGATGCCGGGGCCTAAGACCTTGTGTGGAGTCGGGGCCGGAACCTGAGGATTCCTCTCCAGCGCTGACATGGATCTTGGGGTACTTCTGGAGTCTCCCCAGGGGAGTCAGTCCTCGTCTCGAATGCGGGCATGCACTTGCGCTTTCCTCCAGAGCGGTAGCAGCAGTGTCACGCAGTCCGCCGCGTGGATCAAAGGATCTATGGTTTTCCCTCGAGTGTTTCCCACGAGGCTTTCCCACGAGGCTTTCCCACAGGGCTGTCCCACGTGCACACGTGGTGGGAGTCGATCCTCGGCTTGAACGTCAAGGCAGTGCAGGGAAAACAGGTTCCTCTGGAATGGACTGACACAACTGGGGGTGTCTTGGAATGGTGCCACGACCCTGGAGTTCCTCTCGCCTTTCCTGTGGAAAGCGCCTCCTCTTGAGATGCGACGGGAACGCCGGGAATTCTTTCCCTACGAAACAGGGAAAGGATCCCTCATCTCGAGCTAGGAGGCGGAAACGGGGCTCCCCTGGATGTGTGCGGGACCCCACGTGCTTCCTCTCGAGTGGAGACGGGTATGTCGGGGAACTTCTTGAGTTGCAGCAAGGGTGTGAAGGACCCTTTGGAAGTTCCAGTGGTTAGATGTGATTGGCCTCGAGAAGCCTCAGCGGAAATGGGCCTCATCTCGCCTGGAGGGCAAAACCTCCTGGATTTTCTCGAGTTGCGGCAGGTGCTCTCGACTTACGACGGGGACCACAGGGACCCGCTCTGGTGGCCTCAGGAAAGGCCAGTCCCCATGCGAGTTCCTCGGGGGCGTCTCGGGATTCCTCTCCCGTCGATGCCGGGGCCTAAGACCTTGTGTGGAGTCGGGGCCGGAACCTGAGGATTCCTCTCCAGTGCTGACATGGATCTTGGGGTACTTCTGGAGTCTCCCCAGGGGAGTCAGTCCTCGTCTCGAATGCGGGCATGCACTTGCGCTTTCCTCCAGAGCGGTAGCAGTGGTGTCACGCAGTCCGCTGCGTGGATCAAAGGATCTATGGTTTTCCCTCGAGTCTTTCCCACGAGGCTTTCCCACGAGGCTTTCCCACAGGGCTGTCCCACGTGAACACATGGTGGGAGTCGATCCTCGGCTTGAACGTCAAGGCAGTGCAGGGAAAAAAGGTTTCTCTGGAATGGACTGACACATCTGGGGGACTCTTGGAATGGTGGCATGACCCTGGAGTTCCTCTCGCCTTTCCTGTGGAGAGCGCCTCCTCTTGAGATGCGACGGGAATGCCGGGAATTCTTTCCCTACGAAACAGGGAAAGGATCCCTCATCTCGAGCTAGGAGGCGGAAACGGGGCTCCCCTGGATGTGTGCGGGACCCCACGTGCTTCCTCTCGAGTGCAGACGGGTATGTCGGGGAACTTCTTGAGTTGCAGCAAGGGTGTGAAGGACCCTTTGGAAGTTCCAGTGGTTAGATGTGATTGGCCTCGAGAAGCCTCAGCGGAAATTGGCCTCATCTCGCCTGGAAGGCAAAACCTCCTGGATTTTCTCGAGTTGCGGCAGGTGCTCTCGACTTACGACGGGGACCTCAGGGACCCGCTCTGGTGGCCTCAGGAAAGGCCAGTCCCCATGCGAGTTCCTCGGGGGCCTCTGGGGATTCCTCTCCCGTCGATTCCGGGGCCTAAGACCTTGTGTGGAGTCGGGGCCGGAACCTGAGGATTCCTCTCCAGTGCTGACATGGATCTTGGGGTACTTCTGGAGTCTCCCCAGGGGAGTCAGTCCTCGTCTCGAATGCGGGCATGCACTTGCGCTTTCCTCCAGAGCGGTAGCAGCGGTGTCACGCAGTCCGCCGCGTGGATCAAAGGATCTATGGTTTTCCCTCGAGTCTTTCCCACGAGGCTTTCCCACGAGGCTTTCCCACAGGGCTGTCCCACGTACACACGTGGTGGGAGTCGATCCTCGGCTTGAACGTCAAGGCAGTGCAGGGAAAACAGGTTCCTCTGGAATGGACTGACACATCTGGGGGACTCTTGGAATGGTGGTATGACCCTGGAGTTCCTCTCGCCTTTCCTGTGGAGAGCGCCTCCTCTTGAGATGCGACGGGAACGCCGGGAATTCTTTCCCTACGAAACAGGGAAAGGATCCCTCATCTCGAGCTAGGAGGCGGAAACGGGGCTCCCCTGGATGTGTGCGGGACACCACGTGCTTCCTCTCGAGTGGAGACGGGTATGTCGGGGAACTTCTTGAGTTGCAGCAAGGGTGTGAAGGACCCTTTGGAAGTTCCAGGGGTTAGATGTGATTGGCCTCGAGAAGCCTCAGCGGAAATGGGCCTCATCTCGCCTGGAGGGCAATACCTCCTGGATTTTCTCGAGTTGCGGCAGGTGCTCTAGACTTACGACGGGGACCTCAGGGACCCGCTCTGGTGGCCTCAGGAAAGGCCAGTCCCCATGCGAGTTCCTCGGGGGCCTCTCGGGATTCCTCTCCCGTCGATGCCGGGGCCTAAGAACTTGTGTGGAGTCGGGGCCGGAACCTGAGGATTCCTCTCCAGTGCTGACATGGATCTTGGGGTACTTCTGGAGTCTCCCCAGGGGAGTCAGTCCTCGTCTCGTATGCGGGCATGCACTTGCGCTTTCCTCCAGAGCGGTAGCAGCAGTTTAACGCATTCCTCCACGTGGATCAAAGGATCTATGGTTTTCCCTCGAGTCTTTCCCACGAGACTTTCCCACGAGGCTTTCCCACAGGGCTGTCCCACGTGCACACGTGGTGGGAGTCGATCCTCGGCTTGAACGTCAAGGCAGTGCAGGGAAAACAGGTTCCTCTGGAATGGACTGACACATCTGGGGGACTCTTGGAATGGTGGCATGACCCTGGAGTTCCTTTCGCCTTTCCTGTGGAGAGCGCCTCCTCTTGAGATGCGACGGGAACGCCGGGAATTCTTTCCCTACGAAACAGGGAAAGGATCCCTCATCTCGAGCTAGGAGGCGGAAACGGGGCTCCCCTGGATGTGTGCGGGACACCACGTGCTTCCTCTCGAGTGGAGACGGGTATGTCGGGGAACTTCTTGAGTTGCAGCAAGGGTGTGAAGGACCCTTTGGAAGTTCCAGTGGTTAGATGTGATTGGCCTCGAGAAGCCTCAGCGGAAATGGGCCTCATCTCGCCTGGAGGGCAAAACCTCCTTGATTTTCTCGAGTTGCGGCAGGTGCTCTCGACTTACGACGGGGACCTCAGCGACCCGCTCTGGTGGCCTCAGGAAAGGCCAGTCCCCATGCGAGTTCCTCGGGGGCGTCTCGGGATTCCTCTCCCGTCGATGCCGGGGCCTAAGACCTTGTGTGGAGTCGGGGCCGGAACCTGAGGATTCCTCTCCAGTGCTGACATGGATCTTGGGGTACTTCTGGAGTCTCCCCAGGGGAGTCAGTCCTCGTCTCGAATGCGGGCATGCACTTGCGCTTTCCTCCAGAGCGGTAGCAGCGGTGTCACGCAGTCCGCCGCGTGGATCAAAGGATCTATGGTTTTCCCTCGAGTCTTTCCCACGAGGCTTTCCCACGAGGCATTCCCACAGGGCTGTCCCACGTGCACACGTGGTGGGAGTCGATCCTCGGCTTGAACGTCAAGGCAGTGGAGGGAAAACAGCTTCCTCTGTAATGAACTGACATATCTGGGGCCTCTTGGAATGGTGGCACGACCCTGGAGTTCCTCTCGCCTTTCCTGTGGAGAGCGCCTCCTCTTGAGATGCGACGGGAACGCCGGGAATTCTTTCCCTAGGAAACAGGGAAAGGATCCCTCATCTCGAGCTAGGAGGCGGAAACGGGGCTCCCCTGGATGTGTGCGGGACCCTCGTGCTTCCTCTCGAGTGGAGACGGGTATGTCGGGGAACTTCTTGAGTTGCAGCAAGGGTGAGAAGGACCCTTTGGATGTTCCAGTGGTTAGATGTGTTTAGCCTCGAGAAGCCTCAGCGGAAATGGGCCTCATCTCGCCTGGAGGGCAAAACCTCCTGGATTTTCTCGAGTTGCGGCAGGTGCACTCGACTTACGACGGGGACCTCAGGGACCCGCTCTCTTGGCCTCAGGAAAGGCCAGTCCCCATGCGAGTTCCTCGGGGGCCTCTCCGGATTCCTCTCCCGTCGATGCCGGGGCCTAAGACCTTGTGTGGAGTCGGGGCCGGAACCTGAGGATTCCTTTCCAGTGCTGACATGGATCTTGGGGTACTTCTGGAGTCTCCCCAGGGGAGTCAGTCCTCGTCTCGAATGCGGGCATGCACTTGCGCTTTCCTCCAGAGCGGTAGCAGTGGTGTCACGCAGTCCGCTGCGTGGATCAAAGGATCTATGGTTTTCCCTCGAGTCTTTCCCACGAGGCTTTCCCACGAGGCTTTCCCACAGGGCTGTCCCACGTGAACACATGGTGGGAGTCGATCCTCGGCTTGAACGTCAAGGCAGTGCAGGGAAAAAAGGTTTCTCTGGAATGGACTGACACATCTGGGGGACTCTTGGAATGGTGGCATGACCCTGGAGTTCCTCTCGCCTTTCCTGTGGAGAGCGCCTCCTCTTGAGATGCGACGGGAATGCCGGGAATTCTTTCCCTACGAAACAGGGAAAGGATCCCTCATCTCGAGCTAGGAGGCGGAAACGGGGCTCCCCTGGATGTGTGCGGGACCCCACGTGCTTCCTCTCGAGTGCAGACGGGTATGTCGGGGAACTTCTTGAGTTGCAGCAAGGGTGTGAAGGACCCTTTGGAAGTTCCAGTGGTTAGATGTGATTGGCCTCGAGAAGCCTCAGCGGAAATTGGCCTCATCTCGCCTGGAAGGCAAAACCTCCTGGATTTTCTCGAGTTGCGGCAGGTGCTCTCGACTTACGACGGGGACCTCAGGGACCCGCTCTGGTGGCCTCAGGAAAGGCCAGTCCCCATGCGAGTTCCTCGGGGGCCTCTGGGGATTCCTCTCCCGTCGATTCCGGGGCCTAAGACCTTGTGTGGAGTCGGGGCCGGAACCTGAGGATTCCTCTCCAGTGCTGACATGGATCTTGGGGTACTTCTGGAGTCTCCCCAGGGGAGTCAGTCCTCGTCTCGAATGCGGGCATGCACTTGCGCTTTCCTCCAGAGCGGTAGCAGCGGTGTCACGCAGTCCGCCGCGTGGATCAAAGGATCTATGGTTTTCCCTCGAGTCTTTCCCACGAGGCTTTCCCACGAGGCTTTCCCACAGGGCTGTCCCACGTACACACGTGGTGGGAGTCGATCCTCGGCTTGAACGTCAAGGCAGTGCAGGGAAAACAGGTTCCTCTGGAATGGACTGACACATCTGGGGGACTCTTGGAATGGTGGTATGACCCTGGAGTTCCTCTCGCCTTTCCTGTGGAGAGCGCCTCCTCTTGAGATGCGACGGGAACGCCGGGAATTCTTTCCCTACGAAACAGGGAAAGGATCCCTCATCTCGAGCTAGGAGGCGGAAACGGGGCTCCCCTGGATGTGTGCGGGACACCACGTGCTTCCTCTCGAGTGGAGACGGGTATGTCGGGGAACTTCTTGAGTTGCAGCAAGGGTGTGAAGGACCCTTTGGAAGTTCCAGGGGTTAGATGTGATTGGCCTCGAGAAGCCTCAGCGGAAATGGGCCTCATCTCGCCTGGAGGGCAATACCTCCTGGATTTTCTCGAGTTGCGGCAGGTGCTCTAGACTTACGACGGGGACCTCAGGGACCCGCTCTGGTGGCCTCAGGAAAGGCCAGTCCCCATGCGAGTTCCTCGGGGGCCTCTCGGGATTCCTCTCCCGTCGATGCCGGGGCCTAAGAACTTGTGTGGAGTCGGGGCCGGAACCTGAGGATTCCTCTCCAGTGCTGACATGGATCTTGGGGTACTTCTGGAGTCTCCCCAGGGGAGTCAGTCCTCGTCTCGTATGCGGGCATGCACTTGCGCTTTCCTCCAGAGCGGTAGCAGCAGTTTAACGCATTCCTCCACGTGGATCAAAGGATCTATGGTTTTCCCTCGAGTCTTTCCCACGAGACTTTCCCACGAGGCTTTCCCACAGGGCTGTCCCACGTGCACACGTGGTGGGAGTCGATCCTCGGCTTGAACGTCAAGGCAGTGCAGGGAAAACAGGTTCCTCTGGAATGGACTGACACATCTGGGGGACTCTTGGAATGGTGGCATGACCCTGGAGTTCCTTTCGCCTTTCCTGTGGAGAGCGCCTCCTCTTGAGATGCGACGGGAACGCCGGGAATTCTTTCCCTACGAAACAGGGAAAGGATCCCTCATCTCGAGCTAGGAGGCGGAAACGGGGCTCCCCTGGATGTGTGCGGGACACCACGTGCTTCCTCTCGAGTGGAGACGGGTATGTCGGGGAACTTCTTGAGTTGCAGCAAGGGTGTGAAGGACCCTTTGGAAGTTCCAGTGGTTAGATGTGATTGGCCTCGAGAAGCCTCAGCGGAAATGGGCCTCATCTCGCCTGGAGGGCAAAACCTCCTTGATTTTCTCGAGTTGCGGCAGGTGCTCTCGACTTACGACGGGGACCTCAGCGACCCGCTCTGGTGGCCTCAGGAAAGGCCAGTCCCCATGCGAGTTCCTCGGGGGCGTCTCGGGATTCCTCTCCCGTCGATGCCGGGGCCTAAGACCTTGTGTGGAGTCGGGGCCGGAACCTGAGGATTCCTCTCCAGTGCTGACATGGATCTTGGGGTACTTCTGGAGTCTCCCCAGGGGAGTCAGTCCTCGTCTCGAATGCGGGCATGCACTTGCGCTTTCCTCCAGAGCGGTAGCAGCGGTGTCACGCAGTCCGCCGCGTGGATCAAAGGATCTATGGTTTTCCCTCGAGTCTTTCCCACGAGGCTTTCCCACGAGGCTTTCCCACAGGGCTGTCCCACGTGCACACGTGGTGGGAGTCGATCCTCGGCTTGAACGTCAAGGCAGTGCAGGGAAAAAAGGTTCCTCTGGAATGGACTGACACATCTGGGGGACTCTTGGAATGGTGGCATGACCCTGGAGTTCCTCTCGCCTTTCCTGTGGAGAGCGCCTCCTCTTGAGATGCGACGGGAACGCCGGGAATTCTTTCCCTACGAAACAGGGAAAGGATCCCTCATCTCGAGCTAGGAGGCGGAAACGGGGCTCCCCTGGATGTGTGCGGGACACCACGTGCTTCCTCTCGAGTGCAGACGGGTATGTCGGGGAACTTCTTGAGTTGCAGCAAGGGTGTGAAGGACCCTTTGGAAGTTCCAGTGGTTAGATGTGATTGGCCTCGAGAAGCCTCAGCAGAAATGGGCCTCAACTCGCCTGGAGGGCAAAACCTCCTGGATTTTCTCGAGTTGCGGCAGGTGCTCTCGACTTACGACGGGGACCTCAGGGACCCGCTCTGGTGGCCTCAGGTAAGGCCAGTCCCCATGCGAGTTCCTCGGGGGCCTCTCGGGATTCCTCTCCCGTCGATGCCGGGGCCTAAGACCTTGTGTGGAGTCGTGGACGAAAACTGAGGATTCCTCTCCAGTGCTGACAGGGATCTTGGGGTACTTCTTGAGTCTTCCCAGGGGAGTCAGTCCTCGTCTCGAATGCGGGCATGCACTTGCGCTTTCCTCCAGAGCGGTAGCAGCAGTGTCACGCAGTCCGCCGCGTGGATCAAAGGATCTATGGTTTTCCCTCGAGTCTTTCCCACGAGTCTTTCCCACGAGGCTTTCCCACAGGGCTGTCCCACGTGCACACGTGGTGGGAGTCGATCCTCGGCTTGAACGTCAAGGCAGTGCAGGGAAAACAGGTTCCTCTGGAATGGACTGACACATCTGGGGGACTCTTGGAATTGTGGCACGACCCTGGAGTTCCTCTCACCTTTCCTGTGGAGAGCGCCTCCTCTTGAGATGCGACGGGAACGCCGGGAATTCTTTCCCTACGAAAGAGGGAAAGGATCCCTCATCTCGAGCTAGGAGGCGGAAACGGGGCTCCCCTGGATGTGTGCGGGACCCCACGTGCTTCCTCTCGAGTGGAGACGGGTATGTCGGGGAACTTCTTGAGTTGCAGCAAGGGTGTGAAGGACCCTTTGGAAGTTCCAGTGGTTAGATGTGATTGGCCTCGAGAAGCCTCAGCGGAAATGGGCCTCATCTCGCCTGGAGGGCAAAACCTCCTGGATTTTCTCGAGTTGCGGCAGATGCTCTCGACTTACGACGGGGACCTCAGGGACCCGCTCTGGTGGCCTCAGGAAAGGCCAGTCCCCATGCGAGTTCCTCGGGGGCCTCTGGGGATTCCTCTCCCGTCGATGCCGGGGCCTAAAACCTTGTGTGGAGTCGGGGCCGGAACCTGAGGATTCCTCTCCAGTGCTGACATGGATCTTGGGGTACTTCTGGAGTCTCCCCAGGGGAGTCAGTCCTCGTCTCGAATGCGGGCATGCACTTGCGCTTTCCTCCAGAGCGGTAGCAGCGGTGTCACGCAGTCCGCCGCGTGGATCAAAGGATCTATGGTTTTCCCTCGAGTCTTTCCCACGAGGCTTTCCCACGAGGCTTTCCCACAGGGCTGTCCCACGTACACACGTGGTGGGAGTCGATCCTCGGCTTGAACGTCAAGGCAGTGCAGGGAAAACAGGTTCCTCTGGAATGGACTGACACATCTGGGGGACTCTTGGAATGGTGTCACGACCCTGGAGTTCCTCTCGCCTTTCCTGTGGAGAGCGCCTCCTCTTGAGATGCGACGGGAACGCCGGGAATTCTTTCCCTACGAAACAGGGAAAGGATCCCTCATCTCGAGGTAGGAGGCGGAAACGGGGCTCCCCTGGATGTGTGCGGGACCCCACGTGCTTCCTCTCGAGTGGAGACGGGTATGTCGGGGAACTTCTTGAGTTGCAGCAAGGGTGTGAAGGACCCTTTGGAAGTTCCAGTGGTTAGATGTGATTGGCCTCGAGAAGCCTCAGCGGAAATGGGCCTCATCTCGCCTGGAGGGCAAAACCTCCTGGATTTTCTCGAGTTGCGGCAGGTGCTCTCGACTTACGACGGGGACCTCAGGGACCCGCTCTGGTGGCCTCAGGAAAGGCCAGTCCCCATGCGAGTTCCTCGGGGGCGTCTCGGGATTCCTCTCCCGTCGATGCCGGGGCCTAAGACCTTGTGTGGAGTCGGGGCCGGAACCTGAGGATTCCTCTCCAGTGCTGACATGGATCTTGGGGTACTTCTGGAGTCTCCCCAGGGGAGTCAGTCCTCGTCTCGAATGCGGGCATGCACTTGCGCTTTCCTCCAGAGCGGTAGCAGCGGTGTCACGCAGTCCGCCGCGTGGATCAAAGGATCTATGGTTTTCCCTCGAGTCTTTCCCACGAGGCTTTCCCACGAGGCTTTCCCACAGGGCTGTCCCACGTGCACACGTGGTGGGAGTCGATCCTCGGCTTGAACGTCAAGGCAGTGCAGGGAAAACAGGTTCCTCTGGAATGGACTGACACATCTGGGGGACTCTTGGAATGGTGGCATGACCCTGGAGTTCCTCTCGCCTTTCCTGTGGAGATCGCCTCCTCTTGAGATGCGACGGGAACGCCGGGAATTCTTTCCCTACGAAACAGGGAAAGGATCCCTCATCTCGAGCTAGGAGGCGGAAACGGGGCTCCCCTGGATGTGTGCGGGACACCACGTGCTTCCTCTCGAGTGCAGACGGGTATGTCGGGGAACTTCTTGAGTTGCAGCAAGGGTGTGAAGAACCCTTTGGAAGTTCCAGTGGTTAGATGTGATTGGCCTCGAGAAGCCTCAGCGGAAATGGGCCTCATCTCGCCTGGAGGGCAAAACCTCCTGGATTTTCTCGAGTTGCGGCAGGTGCTCTCGACTTACGACGGGGACCTCAGGGACCCGCTCTGGTGGCCTCAGGAAAGGCCAGTCCCCATGCGAGTTCCTCGGGGGCCTCTCGGGATTCCTCTCCCGTCGATGCCGGGGCCTAAGACCTTGTGTGGAGTCGTGGACGGAACCTGAGGATTCCTCTCCAGTGCTGACAGGGATCTTGGGGTACTTCTTGAGTCTCCCCAGGGGAGTCAGTCCTCGTTTCGAATGCGGGCATGCACTTGCGCTTTCCTCCAGAGCGGTAGCAGCAGTGTCACGCAGTCCGCCGCGTGGATCAAAGGATCTATGGTTTTCCCTCGAGTCTTTCCCACGAGTCTTTCCCACGAGGCTTTCCCACAGGGCTGTCCCACGTGCACACGTGGTGGGAGTCGATCCTCGGCTTGAACGTCAAGGCAGTGCAGGGAAAACAGGTTCCTCTGGAATGGACTGACACATCTGGGGGACTCTTGGAATTGTGGCACGACCCTGGAGTTCCTCTCACCTTTCCTGTGGAGAGCGCCTCCTCTTGAGATGCGACGGGAACGCCGGGAATTCTTTCCCTACGAAACAGGGAAAGGATCCCTCATCTCGAGCTAGGAGGCGGAAACGGGGCTCCCCTGGATGTGTGCGGGACCCCATGTGCTTCCTCTCGAGTGCAGACGGGTATGTCGGGGAACTTCTTGAGTTGCAGCAAGGGTGTGAAGGACCCTTTGGAAGTTCCAGTGGTTAGATGTGATTGGCCTCGAGAAGCCTCAGCGGAAATGGGCCTCATCTCGCCTGGAGGGCAAAACCTCCTGGATTTTCTCGAGTTGCGGCAGGTGCTCTCGACTTACGACGGGGACCTCAGGGACCCGCTCTGGTGGCCTCAGGAAAGGCCAGTCCCCATGCGAGTTCCTCGGGGGCGTCTCGGGATTCCTCTCCCGTCGATGCCGGGGCCTAAGACCTTGTGTGGAGTCGGGGCCGGAACCTGAGGATTCCTCTCCAGTGCTGACATGGATCTTGGGGTACCTCTGGAGTCTCCCCAGGGCAGTCAGTCCTCCTCTCGAATGCGGGCATGCACTTGCGCTTTCCTCCAGAGCGGTAGCAGCAGTGTCACGCAGTCCGCCGCGTGGATCAAAGGATCTATGGTTTTCCCTCGAGTCTTTCCCACGAGGCATTCCCACGAGGCTTTCCCACAGGGCTGTCCCACGTGCACACGTGGTGGGAGTCGATCCTCGGCTTGAACGTCAAGGCAGTGCAGGGAAAACAGGTTCCTCTGGAATGGACTGACACATCTGGGGGACTTTTGGAATGGTGGCATGACCCTGGAGTTCCTCTCGCCTTTCCTGTGGAGAGCGCCTCCTCTTGAGATGCGACGGGAACGCCGGGAATTCTTTCCCTACGAAACAGGGAAAGGATCCCTCATCTCGAGCTAGGAGGCGGAAACGGGGCTCCCCTGGATGTGTGCGGGACACCACGTGCTTCCTCTCGAGTGCAGACGGGTATGTCGGGGAACTTCTTAATTTGCAGCAAGGGTGTGAAGGACCCTTTGGAAGTTCCAGTGGTTAGATGTGATTGGCCTCGAGAAGCCTCAGCGGAAATGGGCCTCATCTCGCCTGGAGGGCAAAACCTCCTGGATTTTCTCGAGTTGCGGCAGGTGCTCTCGACTTACGACGGGGACCTCAGGGACCCGCTCTGGTGGCCTCAGGAAAGGCCAGTCCACATGCGAGTTCCTCGGGGGCCTCTCGGGATTCCTCTCCCGTCGATGCCGGGGCCTAAGACCTTGTGTGGAGTCGGGGCCGGAACCTGAGGATTCCTCTCCAGTGCTGACATGGATCTTGGGGTACTTCTGGAGTCTCCCCAGGGGAGTCAGTCCTCTTCTCGAATGCGGGCATTCACTTGCGCTTTCCTCCAGAGCGGTAGCAGCAGTGTCACGCAGTCCGCCGCGTGGATCAAAGGATCTATGGTTTTCCCTCAAGTCTTTCCCACGAGGCTTTCCCACGAGGCTTTCCCACAGGGCTGTCCCACGTGCACACGTGGTGTGAGTCGTTCCTCGGCTTGAACGTCAAGGCAGTGCAGGGAAAACAGGTTCCTCTGGAATGGACTGACACATCTGGGGGACACTTGGAATGGTGTCACGACCCTGGAGTTCCTCTCGCCTTTCCTGTGGAGAGCGCCTCCTCTTGAGATGCGACTGGAACGCCGGGAATTCTTTCCCTACGAAAAAGGGAAGGATCCCTCATCTCGAGCTAGGAGGCGGAAACGGGGCTCCCCTGGATGTGTGAGGGACCCCACGTGCTTCCTCTCGAGTGGAGACGGGTATGTCGGGGAACTTCTTGAGTTGCAGCAATGGTGTGAAGGACCCTTTGGAAGTTCCAGTGGTTAGATGTGATTGGCCTCGAGAAGCCTCAGCGGAAATGGGCCTCATCTCGCCTGGAGGGCATAACCTCCTGGATTTTCTCGAGTTGCGGCAGGTGCTCTCGACTTACGACGGGGACCTCAGGGACCCGCTCTGGTGGCCTCAGGAAAGGCCAGTCCCCATGCGAGTTCCTCGGGGGCCTCTCGGGATTCCTCTCCCGTCGATGCCGGGGCCTAAGACCTTGTGTGGAGTCGGGGCCGGAACCTGAGGATTCCTCTCCAGTGCTGACATGGATCTTGGGGTACTTCTGGAGTCTCCCCAGGGGAGTCAGTCCTTGTCTCGAATGCGGGCATGCACTTGCGCTTTCCTCCAGAGCGGTAGCAGCAGTGTCACGCAGTCCGCCGCGTGGATCAAAGGATCTATGGTTTTCCCTCGAGTCTTTCCCACGAGGCTTTCCCACGAGGCTTTCCCACAGGGCTGTCCCACGTGCACACGTGGTGGGAGTCGATCCTCGGCTTGAACGTCAAGGCAGTGCAGGGAAAACAGGTTCCTCTGGAATGGACTGACACATCTGGGGGACTCTTGGAATGGTGTCACGACCCTGGAGTTCCTCTCGCCTTTCCTGTTTAGAGCGCCTCCTCTTGAGATGCGACTGGAACGCCGGGAATTCTTTCCCTACGAAAAAGGGAAGTATCCCTCATCTCGAGCTAGGAGGCGGAAACGGGGCTCCTCTGGATGTGTGCGGGACCCCACGTGCTTCCTCTCGAGTGGAGACGGGTATGTCGGGGAACTTCTTGAGGTGCAGCAATGGTGTGAAGGACCCTTTGGAAGTTCCAGTGGTTAGACGTGATTAGCCTCGAGAAGCCTCAGCGGAAATGGGCCTCATCTCGCTTGGAGGGCAAAACCGCCTGGATTTTCTCGAGTTGTGGCAGGTGCTCTCGACTTACGACGGGGACCTCAGGGACACGCTCTAGTGGCCTCAGGAAAGGCCAGTCCCCATGCGAGTTCCTCGGGGGCCTATCGGGATTCCTCTCCCGTCGAAGCCGGGGCCTAAGACCTTGTGTGGAGTCGGGGCCGGAACCTGAGGATTCCTCTCCAGTGCTGACATGGATCTTGGGGTACTTCTGGAGTCTCCCCAGGGGAGTCAGTCCTCGTCTCGAATGCGGGCATGCACTTGCGCTTTCCTCCAGAGCGGTAGCAGCAGTGTCACGCAGTCTGCCGCGTGGATCAAAGGATCTATGGTTTTCCCTCGAGTCTTTCCCACGAGGCTTTCCCACGAGGCTTTCCCACAGGGCTGTCCCACGTGCACACGTGGTGGGAGTCGATCCTCGGCTTGAACGTCAAGGCAGTGCAGGGAAAACAGGTTCCTCTGGAATGGACTGACACATCTGGGGGACTCGTGGAATGGTGTCACGACCCTGGAGTTCCTCTCGCCTTTCCTGTGGAGAGCGCCTCCTCTTGAGATGCGACTGGAACGCCGGGAATTCTTTCCCTACGAAACAGGGAAGGATCCCTCATCTCGAGCTAGGTGGCGGAAACGGGGCTCCCCTGGATGTGTGAGGGACCCCACGTGCTTCCTCTCGAATGGAGACGGGTATGTCGGGGAACTTCTTGAGTTGCAGCAATGGTGTGAAGGACCCTTTGGAAGTTCCAGTGGTTAGATGTGATTGGCCTCGAGAAGCCTCAGCGGAAATGGGCCTCATCTCGCCTGGAGGGCAAAACCTCCTGGATTTTCTCGAGTTGCGGCAGGTGCTCTCGACTACGACGGGGACCTCAGGGACCCGCTCTGGTGGCCTCAGGAAAGGCCAGTCCCCATGCGAGTTCCTCGGGGGCCTCTCGGGATACCTCTCCCGTCGATGCCGGGGCCTAAGACCTTGTGTGGAGTCGGGGCCGGAACCTGAGGATTCCTCTCCAGTGCTGACATGCATCTTGGGGTACTTCTGGAGTCTCCCCAGGGGAGTCAGTCCTCGTCTCGAATGCGGGCATGCATTGCGCTTTCCTCCAGAGCGGTAGCAACAGTGTCACGCAGTCCGCCGCGTGGATCAAAGGATCTATGGTTTTCCCTCGAGTCTTTCCCACGAGGCTTTCCCACGAGGCTTTCCCACAGGGCTGTCCCACGTGCACACGTGGTGGGAGTCGATCCTCGGCTTGAACGTCAAGGCAGTGCAGGGAAAACAGGTTCCTCTGGAATGGACTGACTCATCTGGGGGACTCTTGGAATGGTGGCACGACCCTGGAGTTCCTCTCGCCTTTCCTGTGGAGAGCGCCTCCTCTTGAGATGCGACGGGAACGCCGGGAATTCTTTCCCTACGAAACAGGGAAAGGATCCCTCATCTCGAGCTAGGAGGCGGAAACGGGGCTCCCCTGGATGTGTGCGGGACCCACGTGCTTCCTCTCGAGTGGAGACGGGTATGTCGGGGAACTTCTTGAGTTGCAGCAAGGGTGTGAAGGACCCTTTGGAAGTTCCAGTGGTTAGACGTGATTAGCCTCGAGAAGCCTCAGCGGAAATGGGCCTCATCTCGCCTGGAGGGCAAAACCTCGTGGATTTTCTCGAGTTGCGGCAGGTGCTCTCGACTTACGACGGGGACCTCAGGGACCCGCTCTGGTGGCCTCAGGAAAGGCCAGTCCCCACGCAAGTTCCTCGGGGGCCTCTCGGGATTCCTCTCCCGTCGATGCCGGGGCCTAAGACCTTGTGTGGAGTCGGGGCCGGAACCTGAGGATTCTTCTCCAGTGCTGACATGGATCTTGGGGTACTTCTGGAGTCTCCCCAGGGGAGTCAGTCCTCGTCTCGAATGCGGGCATGCACTTGCGCTTTCCTCCAGAGCGGTAGCAGCAGTGTCACGCAGTCCGCCGCGTGGATCAAAGGATCTATGGTTTTCCCTCGAGTCTTTCCCACGAGGCTTTCCCACGAGGCTTTCCCACAGGGCTGTCCCACGTGCACACGTGGTGGGAGTCGATCCTCGGCTTGAACGTCAAGGCAGTGCAGGGAAAACAGGTTCCTCTGGAATGGACTGACACATCTGGGGGACTCTTGGAATGGTGGCACGACCCTGGAGTTCCTCTCGCTTTTCCTGTGGAGAGCGCCTCCTCTTGAGATACGACGGGAACGCCGGGAATTCTTTCCCTACGAAACAGGGAAAGGATCCCTCATCTCGAGCTAGGAGGCGGAAATGGGGCTCGCCTGGATGTGTGCGGGACCCACGTGCTTCCTCTCGAGTGGAGACGGGTATGTCGCGGAACTTTTTGAGTTGCAGCAAGGGTGTGAAGGACCCTTTGGAAGTTCCAGTGGTTAGACGTGATTAGCCTCGAGAAGCCTCAGCGGAAATGGGCCTCATCTCGCCTGGAGGGCAAAACCTCCTGGAATTTCTCGAGGTGCGGCAGGTGCTCTCGACTTACGACGGGGACCTCAGGGGCCCGCTCTGGTGGCCTCAGGAAAGGCCAGTCCCCATGCGAGTTCCTCGGGGGCCTCTCGGGATTCCTCTCCCGTCGATGCCGGGGCCTAAGACCTTGTGTGGAGTCGGGGCCGGAACCTGAGGGTTCCTCTCCAGTGCTGACATGTATCTTGGGGTACTTCTGGAGTCTCCCCAGGGGAGTCAGTCCTCGTCTCGAATGCGGGCATGCACTTGCGCTTTCCTCCAGAGCGGTAGCAGCAGTGTCAAGCAGTCCGCCGCGTGGATCAAAGGATCTATGGTTTTCCCTCGAGTCTTTCCCACGAGTCTTTCCCACGAGGCTTTCCCACAGGGCTGTCCCACGTGCACACGTGGTGGGAGTCGATCCTCGGCTTGAACGTCAAGGCAGTGCAGGGAAAACATGTTCCTCTGGAATGGACTGACACATCTGGGGGACTCGTGGAATGGTGTCACGACCCTGGAGTTCCTCTCGCCTTTCCTGTGGAGA